>NC_132781.1:109793550-110104785 GCF_048418805.1 Vulpes vulpes | reverse complement strand
CAAGCATATTGAAGAGGGGAACAGTATCTTACTACCTCTGTGTCCTTGATGCTTAGCTCTCGGTGTTGGTGGAATAAAGAGATCAATGAATAAGTGAGTACCTGGCACCTAGGTGCCTAAGATCTATGCCCAGGTACTTATTAGCACCTAGGTCTCTAGCATCTAGAGTCCTCCCTGCTAGACACTTGCCAACGTTCAATGATGCCTTCAAATCTCTGCGTCCAAGGTCACAAATAGTGTAATAGGTCACAAAATCCTCATTGGTACCACAAATGCATGAGAGAAGTGTCATTCTAGAAGAGAGAGCAAATGCTTTCGCTTTGGGGGAATAAGAAGGTCCTCATGAGGAGGGTATCAGAGAAAGCTGGTAGACGACAGGGAGGGACTCCAAGAACCCATGGCAGGAACGTGCAGAAGACTCGCAAGCCCCATGCTGCACAGGAGTAGGTGTGCAGAGATTACACAGGGGATAATGACACCGGAGACAGATTGTGATGTATTTGGGGTTGTTGACTGCCCGCTGGGGCACGTGTGCCTAGACACCAGGCAGCGAGCAGCAGCTGAGGGTTTTGAAGCAAGGGTCACAGCTCATAGTTGGCCAGGTTGAGCTCCCAAGTGTCCGTAGTGAGGGCTGGGTCTGCGAGAAGAGCAACCAGTTGGGAGACTATGAAAATCATCCGGAGGGGGGGAAGCAGGAGGGATGTGGGCATGGCAGCTGGAACAGAAAGAGAAGATGTCTCAGAATAATTTTTAGGGATTGAAGTCTTTGGGAAAAAAGGGAAAAACAAAGGAGGATTGAGGTGCAACTACAAATCCCACCCTAGGGACCGGTGGGGGTTGCGGGAGAGGAAATAGGGAATCGTAGATGCGCTTGTGCGAGTTAGAGACATGAGGGCTGCGGTGTGGAGGTCAAGGGTATCCCCGCAGAAGGACCAGCTGAAGGAAGGTGGAAGAATCAGGGCCCTGGGGGACAGTGAAGTGGTGTAAGCGAGACTGGCTTGTAGGCAAGTCGACAGGAATGTCAGTCGGTAATATTTGGGGGAGCACGAGGCAGCCAAGAATGGAAACTCGTATTTTCTCTGGTGTCCACAGTATCCCGACCCTGCTCTGCAAGTCGGTGGATCAGTGTGGACGGTGCACAGCCCAGGGGCACGTCCACACAGACCTCAGAACAAGCCCAGTGGGGCCTCAGGCCTGCTGCCCCCTCCTGCCTCCTGACCACAGGGGCCGTTGTTGGGTTGTTGGAGGTCAACCTCTGACTGGTTTCCCGGGCTCTGCCCCCGAAATCCTTCCTGTATTCCCAGCCCAGCAATAAGAACTTGAATAGGAAAAGCAGGCCATGCCCCACCTCCCCTCAGATTCACCGGATGGAAAGCCACAGGCCTCCTGCCTTATTCCTCGCCCTCGGGCCTGGAGGGCTTTGCAACTGAATGATCTTCCCTGGGATAGTCTCCGGTCCTCACCTCTGGGTGGGGTTTTGTTCAGTTGTCATCTTCCCTATGAGGCTTCCCAGGATGTTTCTATTCAAAATCTCCACTCCCAGCCCAACCCTACCCCAGCCTGCATGACCTTGGGTGGTTTCGTCAACCTCTTGAGGCCTCAGTTTTCTCATCCATCAAATGGAGGTAAAACAAGGTTGAGAGCTGAGTAGGTTCACAGATGTAAAGGACTTAGAACACTGACCAAGAGAAGTTCTCTGTGAGAGTTAGCAATCGTTATTCCACAGCATTGACCACCCCTGGGCATACTATGTATTTACTGGTTTATTTATTTCTTGGTCTGTCTCTTCCCACTAGTCTAGTTAGTGCCACTGAGGCAGGGATTTTTGTATGTGTGTGTGTGTGTGTGTCTCCTGTTCACTACCATATCCCCAGGGCCTAGAATGGGACCTGACATTGAGTAGCTGCTCCATAAATATTTATCAGACAAATAAGCTTGGCTGCTGTTCCTGGTTCTTCCTACTTTTGTGTGTCTGGTTTGCTTCAGGCATTAAGAAGAGCAGAATTCAGAAGTTGACAATATCAGTTGCTTCTGAGTCAGGACTCTGCAATCCTGGGTGTGGCTATTACTGCCAGTGTCAGAGTTCCCAGAGTTCCCTGTGGAAGAAACCTTCATCTGCTGTACCAGCCCTTCCCCTCAGCCATCCCCACAGCTCTGGATCTTCCATCCTCTGTTCTAGTCCCATAAGAGGACTGCAAAGGGAGAGCCCCAGAGGGACCCGCAGGGTCCCGTGGTAGAGAGCCACCCCATAGGACTTGTCTCTCAATGGGATGATGGCCCCAGCCTGGGTGTCTGCCATGGTGTCAGCACCTCTACTTCTGAGCCCACGGCAAACACTGGAGGCTGAAATTGTCCCCTCCCAACACATCCCAAGGCCACATCCAGTTTCACCCCAGCCAGTACCTAGGTAAGAACATTAGTATCCATGCAACCTTGGAAAGGTCTACACACGTGTAATCCTTATCCTTTGCCACGAGAACAGTAGTTTAGACTAGTAAGGCATTGGATTTTGTTTTCCGACTCTAGCCATGGCAATGCGGTTCCTTCTCTGAGGGTCCTCTGAACATTGACCTGCCTTCCACTTCTCACAGCACGTTTCTATGTGTGATACAAACAGCCCTTTGGTCTAGGTCCGTTCCGGCACTTTGATGATCTGGTCCACTGACTTCCCAATGCTCCCCAGTGTTTCAGGGAAATAGTTCATTCATCCATTTGTGGGCTGCCTCAGGCCGTAGGTTAAGCCACTGAGTGGGCCAGCAACCATCCTTACAATACTACTGAGCCCTCATACCTCGATTAGTTCTCCATGGTTAGGGGGGACAGGCCTGTGTTCAGGGCAGAAGTAGAACTTAGGTCTGTGCTTCCCTTGGTTGGTACATACTTGTCCTACATCATTGACTGAAGTGCCATAAAGCCAACACATATCAAAGGATAGTTTCAAGGACACCCCTGTGGGACAATCCAGCCTGGTTACAGAATCATTACTCCTCAACCATTACCATTACTCCTAAACCTTTACCCCCTAAAGCCCCTCTAAACATAATATTTTGCAGAGAACACCAGCCCCTCCCATTTGTTTTAGCCAACTACCTTCTCCATGAGATGCTGAGAGGTGGCACAAAACTGAGGGTACAGTGAGGCATCCTCTCCAACTAGAAGGATTCCCTGTGCAGAACGCTAGCCTCTCCTTATTCTTCTTTGGCCACCCCTTAGGGTAAGGCTGCAGACCCCTGACCTTGCACGAAGCCATCTAACACAAACTAACTGTGCAATGCTCTGGGCCTCACCAGCTCAGGTGAGCCAGAAGAAGCTTCTCTTTGGTCCCAGTCTTCATCTGACTCAACATGAAGGCACACAGGATATGCAGTAGAAATTACAGATGCCGGTTACTGATTCACAGGGGCTAATGCTCAGAAGAGATTGGGGTTGGTCTGGATCCAGGATCCTGGCCCACTACCACTGTGATGCTCACTTTTCTCAATTAAACTGGGGATGGGCCTTACTTGTACCCCAATGTGCCTAGCAGCAATGTCCACAATAGCCAAGCTGTGGAAAGAGCTTCAATGTCCTTCAACAGATGAATGGATAAAGAAGATGTGGTATATATACACTAGAGAATATTACTCAGCCGTCAGAAAGGACAAATACCCACCATTTGCTTCGACATGGATGGAACTGGAGGGTATGATGCTGCGTGAAGTAAGTCAATCGGAGAAGGACAAACATTATATGGTTTCACTCATATGTGGACTATTTGTGTCCTTTCAGATCCTGGGTTGCCTGAGGGGTCTTTTCGGATGATTGTGGGGATAGGGAGCCATCCCTCATCAGGCTGATCTCATTCATTCAAGTTTATCTCCTGGGGGAGGTTTGGGTGGGGAGCTGGCCTTGCTTGTGCATCCTAACAGGTTTGCAGGTCCCATGCGCCTCTCCCTTCGCTGTGTGCTCTTGAACAGAGCAGGAAGCTTGAGTGGGGAAGGACCATGATCTGTAGGGTATTTCTGAGAGTGTTCCATAGCCTTGGGTTGCTGGAGAGCCAGACAAAATTACCCAGAGGGAATGCAGAGGAAGGATGTTGCAATTGAGAGTACGTGCTTCACAGCTCTTTAGAACCCTCTGCTTCTGTCTGTGGCCCCAGCAAACACTGGGTCTGAGCCAGGAGGGCGAAAGGCTTCAACCAGTCAGAACTTCAGATGGAGGTCTGGACAAAGGGCAAAGGAAGTGTGCCGTGTTCTTGTACACATAGCAACCACAGGGGGAGATGGGTATGGTCTTTAATAGCCTGTTGATTTTATTGTAGGGGTGGGGAGAGGGGGTATGCTCTTCCCCTCCGTTCCCAGGAACTGCCTTTTTCAGGGAAGGATGGAGGAAAAACAAGGATTGCATTAGGGAGGTGGGAACTGTGACTATTTCTTCGATTTCCCACCGCTGCCACCCTCTTTTGGAAACGGAACACCATTTACTTATTTATCATTTTTAGCATATCAAGCTGCAACTTTCGTGATGAAGTTGCCTCAGGCCACAGGTATAAAACAGAAAAGTTCAGTTAAAGTATAGGACACAGAACAGCAGCAGCCATCACGTATGAAGATGTCTTCTGTTAAATGGCTGCTACGAAGGCAGGTCATGCACCAAACCAAAGTAGAATTTCCATGAGACACACCCTTGTGAGTCAAGTTTCAGAACAGTCAGGCTTGAATTCTGTGGGATGGTACATGGCAGCAGGAATTCTCTGGAGATAGCCTTGCGGTAACAAGGGAACATGGCTCGTGTCCCATGGGTGTGACCCTCCGTATTCTGTGCGTGTCTATCAAAGTCACTTCCCAGAGCCATCAGGACGTATTCTTGAAGCCTCCCAGGAACTCATCTTCAGCACCTCCTTCTGCTTTGGTGGTTCCAAGTATTTAAGCCCTGATTTTGGTGAGTTTCTGCTCAGTGAAAGGCCACCAGCTAGTGGAAGGGTGACTGGTGGGTAGGCATGGCTCCAGGTTGTTTCACTCCAACAAAGACAGTAGTTTTGAGGGTGAAAGTTGGAGTCCTTCCTCAATGCTAGTTGAGGAAGCATTTTGTCTTCCTCAAGTGTCTTGAGGAAGCATCTCCCCTCTAAAGCCAGCTCATTTACTCTTGGACAAAGAGGAAGGAAGGCGGCTCACACTTTTCCATTGACATGACATCCTGGGGGCACCTGGGTGGCTCAATGGTTAAGCGTCTGCCTTTGGCTCAGGTCGTGATCCCGGGGTCCTGGGATTGAGTCTCGCATTGGGGTCCCCACAGGGAGCCTGCTTCTCCCTCTGCCTGTGTCTCTGCCTCTCTCTCTGTCTCTGTCTCTGTGTCTCATGAATTAAAAAAAAAAAAGAAAAGAAAAGAAAAGAAATCACACTCTGGTCCCTCCCCCACCCGCCCCCTGCAATGCTGCCTCTTCCTGTTTTGGCCCAGCAGCCCAGATGCAATAAAGCCATGGTAGAGCAAACAGACACGAGAGGAAAGGCATTCTCCACCAAGAGGTGTCTAGGTCTCTTCTCCGAAGAGCCAAATGCTTCTTCCAATGAGAGATTGTCTCTAAGTCTTCCATACGTTGAGCTTCTGAAGCTGGCCCACCACCCATGGGGCAGCTTCAGCCCCAACATCCTGGGTGAGGAAAGGGAGTGGAGGACAAATTGAAACAGGATGGCATCGAGCCAGAGCAATGCCTCGGGGACAGGCAGGGAATGGGGGGCTGTCCTCAGTCATGAGAGTGAAGGCCCCAGAGCTTCCCTGCAGGCATCCAAGGAGGATATCTTTGGACAGTTTCAAATGTCAGGTAATAGTAACAGGGTATCACTATGCTAGAATTACTGTCTTAGTTGCACATTCTGAGGGAAGATCCATGTCATAACAAACTCTTAATCTCTACGTGTGGAAATTCCGCGCCTCTTATGTACTTTCCTCATCATGGTTGTGCGAGCCACACCAGCTCAGCCGAGAATCAAAGTCTGATCCGTTTGAAAAGCTGGGTACTGGGGCACCTGGATGGCTTCGTGGTTGAGCATCAACCTTCTGTTCACGGCGTGATTCCAGGGTCCCGGGATCGAGTCCCACATCGGGCTCCCTGCAGGGAGCCCACTCCTCCCTCTACCTGTGTCTCTGCCTCTCTCTGTCTCTTATGAATAAATAAATAAAATCTTTTAAAAAGAAAGAAGAAAAGCTGCATACTGCAACATACCCCCAAGGAGAGCAGCTACAGTTGCACAGAGCTTTGGAGCTGGAGACTCTTCAGGTAGAGAAGAAAACCTTTCACAGAGAAGGCAGACAGGGAAGAAGGAAGACAGGCATTGGACTCAGGGGAGAAACGTGGTGGATCATAAACCCTGGGGGAGTGACAATTGCTGGGGAGTCCCAGAGTCTCTATTATAGTGTCCCTTTCTCTACATAAATATTTTAACATTTATCTCTATCCGTGTCTAGTTACATCTATTTATTAATAAAGAATTAGTGACTCTGAGATGGTCCAGAAAAAAAGATTACAGCTACTTAAGTGGCTACTTTAAAGTGATTTTTATTCAGGCACTTGTGTAACATAATTATGGCCTATGGCTCTATGGGAAGAAGCATAGTTTAAAAAAATCAAGCCAAGATAGAGTGGGGTAGTGATGCCTGGATTGTCGTTCACCATTTGGTCCATGTGTAATTAATTTTCCTCGTTCTTCCTGTAATCAGGCGTCCAGAATGATCTGTACATTTTAAGGGGCTCAGGTTTGGTGGTAGTAAAAGATGATGCTAGAGAAAAGCAGACTGGCGAGTTGGTTCCGATGTCTACATAATAGAAAAAACAGTAATAAAAATGCCATCACCTACATATTGTAGGAAGATAAAATGCAATGCTCCTCACGGATGAATGGTTAGTCTCATTCTGTCCTCAAGCCATAATCAATTGTGCATCATTAACAAGACACAAAATCTTTACTAATTAGCTTTTATGATTATATTGTTATTGCACTGAGGCATTTAAAGCATTGGAGATAAAGGAGATAGGATTGCCCACACGAAAGAAAGGATCATTTGAAAGGGGGCAATGATGCCATCTTCAGAAATTTTCACTCACTGTTACCATCTGTAACTTTTAATTTGATTCACTGTGAAGATTAATATTTTTAGTAAATGAGTGACAACTGTTGAAAAGAAGAATATCAAATGCGCTTTCACACCAGGAAAACGGAAAGAAAGTCAGCTGTTGGAGTTACCTAACACGAAAAATTAACTGTTCATTTTCTCTTTGCTTGAAATCTTCAAGGCTGCTTTTTGTTTTTTTCTTACCATACATATAATTTCTTATAAATTATTCTTCTCTAGGGACACTGGGGTGGCTCAGTGGTTGAGCTTCTACCTTCAGCTCCAGGCGTGATCCGGGGTTCTGGGATCGAGTCCCACGTCGGGCTCCCTGCATGGAGCCTGCTTCTCCCTCTGCCTGTGTCTCTGCCCCTTTCTCTGGGTCTCTCATGAATACATAAATAAAATATTTTTAAAAAATAGTTCTTCTTTAAATACAAGTAATAGAATTCAGTCAATTAAAAAAATATTATATATGTACCTTCCACCAGCATGCATTTCAAATGGATCAAAGATTTCAGTGCAGAATGCAACACAATACATGTATCAGAGGAAACCATGAGAGAATTCTCTGATAACATCACAGTGGGGAAGCCTTTTTTGAAACCTCGATACAAACCCTAAAATCCATAAGAGAAATAGTAGATAAATTTAACTCCCTAAAAAGCAACAACAACAACAAAAACTGCATGGCAACGTAACAAATATGGGACTGGGGGTGAATAGCAATAAGCAAAGTCAAAAAATAAATGACAAGCTAGAAAAAAATATTTGCAATTCATATCACAGACCAAGGCCTGCCAACTCAAATATGTAAAGAGCTGCTATAAATCAAAATGACAAAGCCCAACGAATCAACAGAGAAATAGGCAAAGGATAGGAATAATCATTGCCCAGAAAAGAGTATTCGGAGTGTCCTAAAACATACTAAAATAGGCCCAAGTGTACTCGAAAGGCAAATTCGACTATAAGAGATTACCTTTTGACCTTTGGATCGGCACAGATGAGAACATTTGACAGGAGAGTGTGTTGATGGGGGTGTGAGAAACAGGCCCCCTCTCACTGCTGATGGGGGTACAGATTGGTGCAAAGTCTGTAGAGGGTGAGTCGGTGATTTCTAACAAGATGACAGATGTACAAACCTTCTGATCCAATGACTTCACTTGGAATTTATCCTACAGATGTATTTGTGTGAAAAGATTTATTTAAGAGTTCTTCATTTCTGCATTGTTTGTACAAGAAAATGCTAGATGGGATCCCTGGGTGGCGCAGCGGTTTGGCGCCTGCCTTTGACCCAGGATCGAATCCCACGTCAGGCTCCCGGTGCATGGAGCCTGCTTCTCCCTCTGCCTGTGTCTCTGCCTCTCTCTCGCTCTCTATGTGACTATCATAAATAAATAAAAATTTTTAAAAAAATTATAAAAAAAAAAAAAAAGAAAATGCTAGAAAACCACCCAACTGCTCTTCGATGAGAGACCGGTTAAATTATGAGACCTCACTTCAGCAGAATACCATGTTTCTGTAGAATAAAAATGAGGATCTTCTGTATGTACTGATTTGGGAAAATCCCCAAGATATATTGTTAAGTAAAAAGGAAAAAAAAAAACAATAGGTAGCAAGGAATACATAAATTTGTTTTGTTCAGAAGGGGAAAAAAAGTAACATACAGGTGTATCTGTTATCTAAAAATAAAAGACAAGTGATAATTCATAGTTCTTAGAAGATTAACTGCCTTCCACAGGCCCCAAGTAGCCAGCATTTCTCCCATTTCTGTTGTCTTTCCTCCTGTTTGAGCAATCTGTGTAAAGAGAAGTATACATTTTTAAAAGCATCACCAGTTGATTGCCTGCTGCAGCTTTCACAGATCTCTCTTTCAACCTCAACACCACAATCTCAGAAAGGTAGTACCATCTCCATTTTACAGATGAGAAAACTGTGACTCACAGGAAATCAGTGACCAGCTCCAGGCTACGTGGCTGAGAAATGGCCAAACCAGTGTTCAAACCCAAGGCTGCCTGGGTGTAAAGCGTGGGTGCCTCTCACTCGACCATACTGAGCAAGGCAGCCTTGAGGGCCACACTCTCTTGCCTCTACTGTGCATTAGGACTTGGCAGCTTCCTAGACGCCACCCCCAAATCTGCTGCTCCCACCGTCTAGAGTAGAGCCTTTACATGGGGTTTTCTCAAAGCCCCACGGATAAGCCTGAGACCCAGAGGCCACTGCCACCACGTAATAGTAGTGACAGCGCACACTCATTCACTCATTGAATGGTCAGACAACCACGTGATGCAGGTGCTGTCCATAGCCCCATTTCACGGATGTGGAAACTTACTCGGGCTCAGAGGAAGAGGGAGGGTAAATGCTTTGCTAGGTCTCACAGCCAGCCATGGGGTGGGGGCTGAGATTTCAGGCCGAGTCCTCTGGCTCCCGGCTGTCACCCATTGTGCGATATTCTTAGCCACCTACTGTGCTCACACACAGTAATTTCAGTCATAAGCCAAGACGAGGGGATGTTGTCATAGGGATGTGCTGGTGTTCGTGTAGGCGGAGGAGAAAGAGACCACAGGGGTCCCTTCATGCTACTCACAAGGAATCCGAAGCTCAGAGAGGCAAAGGAGGACGAGCCGTGAAACGCTTAGCAGAGCTCGGGGCTTCCTCCTAGGCCCATCACTGCAAATCAAGGCGTCATTTGGAATGGTTCAGACAGACGTTAGGAAAGATTGCACTTGTTAGACAGAAATGGGAAGGAAAGGGCAACTGAGAATCCATCTGCCCTGGCTTTTAAAGTGGTCTTACGTGGATGGATCAGTTTACGGATATTTTTATAGCAACATCCTTCTTCCCTTTTTCCTCTGTGTTGGATGGGGAGCTTACCGAACATCGATACTGAGTTATTTTACTTTATTGCTGCCACAAAACTGCCCTTAATAAGAAGTGAAGGAAAGACGAATGAAAGCTTACGGTCTCTCCACTCTATTTCTTCCAGAGAAGCCCGTAATCAAAGTTTTAGGGTTTTAAGATTCTGTTTAGAGAAACTGCTTTCCTGTCACGAATGGAAGCTGTTCCCAGGGCCGTGTTCACTTGCATGTTCCTGACCCTTTTCAGCAGCATTTTCCTGGGGGAGGCAGCCGTTGAATGGGCATCATCTTGGGAGTGGCCTAGATTTGGATCGAATCCTATCTCTGCCTCTTATAAGCACTTTGACCTCAAGCAAGTGTCTCAACTTCTCTGATCCTCAGGTGCTAACTTCTCTACCATGGTGTTATTATTATTATTTTTTTAAGATTGTATTTATTTGTTTGACAGAGAAAGAGTGAGCCCGAGCTGGGGGGTAGGGAGGGGGGGAGCAGACTCCTTACTGAGCAGGGAGGCCTACATGGGGCTCCACACCAGGACCCTGGGATCATGACCTGAGCCAAGGGCAGAAGCTTAACCGACTGAGCCACCCAGGCGCCCAATACCGTGGTGTTAAGTAATATCTACTGTACAGCATGGGGGGCAGGCAGTTCTCTGAGCCGCCATTTGTAAAACCACCCCCCAAAGTGACTCATTCCTAGTAGGTGCCCCTTACATCTTAGATCCTTTTATAATATAACAAACTCTGCCTCCCTGTGTCATCACTGGCCGGTCCCAGCTCTGTGTTCCAGGCACTCAGGAACATACGTAGAATCTTCCACAGGACAACCCTCAAACTATGTCAAAGCAGCCGCCATCTTCCCTCCCAAGTCCTTTCTTTGCTGCGGCACTCTGGAGCTCCTGACTTTCCCACCTGTGATAATTCATTATCTCTTTATCCTGTAAAACCAGCTTTCCCACCAATTCACTCAAACTGATTTAATGCATTTAGCTATGACCGAAGGTACTGGTTAATTTATTGAGAGCAGTATATTACTAGTCATGCTACATTAGGGCTATGATAGAATTAGCGTTCTTTTTGTGTGTATGCATCCTGAGGGAGTCATTCCCTCTCTGAAAGATTATCCCAGAACGCCTTTTGTTTGAATGTAAAAGGATGAATTGATTCACCTGTGAGACAATGTGAGTTAAGGCCAAAGGAAAGCACTGGAATTAACCAGGTTCTGCTTTAAACAGCTGTTCCAGAGTTTGCCTGGTGGACTGTTGAGTAGATCCTCCCTTCCTCCCTCCTCTCTCTCTCTCTCTCTCTCTCTCTCTCTTCCTAGAAATAAAGCAGACAGGTTAAGATCAGTGAGAAGACTTTACATGACAACTTCTGTTCTCCCTGCCTCCTAGTAAAATGACCCATCGCTAATAGAGCTCTCCATCTTTCCACCAGTCTCAGCATTATGAGTCTTCAAAAGAGCTGCTAGCTGGTGGATAGGAACCAGTCTGATGGCCAGAGCAGACCCACAAGTCCTTTACTCTCAGACTGACTGAGATTTCCTTAGTGTCCCCATTTCCCTCATTGGGACCACACAGTCTACTACATCTTCGAGCCAGGCCATGGTGACATTACATGAGATGACGTTAGAAACGCTTCCCGTTGTTCGGGAGGAGATCGTTCTGAGCAGTACTGTGAGTGGTGCTGTTTCTGTGGTCTCTCCCTTAGGAGTGTTGGGACTTGGGGAATGTTTATGAAGTGTTCCCCGACTGGGGTGAGGTCAACAGATTGCATGTGAATGATTCTTGAGCAGTAGGTAACCGAGCTTGACTGAACGCTAAACTTCGTCAAAGAAATGTTTAGACCAAAATAAGTGTGTATCTGTCTCCTTGTCTGTCCATCTGTCTAGAGAGTGGGGTGTATGGAGGGAGTTGAACAGGTTTCAACGAAGAAAGAAAAACTTGTTCGAGCTTGAGGGAGGTGTTCCACTGAAATCTGTGCTTGGCTTCTTCCCAGAGATAGCGCTTCTCCCAAGCTTCGCGGCTGACTTCCCGTGGATCTATCCTCAGAAGTACTATGTGTACCAATTCATCTGTCTCTAGAATGAACCACATTTTAAAAGGGGAAGATAGAACAAACTGCGGAGCCAGGGAGACGGAAGTGAGAAACCCAGCCATCTGCCCGAGATATTTTGCCCCAGCCTGAGGTTCCGCAGGGTACGTGCATGGAACACAGAGCGTCCTGGCAGAGCTGTGATCGAAGCCCTCTGGTTGGGAAAGCTGGCTGCCCTGCCCTCCATTCTGAAGTGTGTTCTCATGGCTCTGCCTTCCCGATATGTTAGAAAACACACAGAGAAAAGGGCCACGAATCACCACTGTGTATGCATGTACTGTGCTCGGTTGGCATGTCACAGACTAGGCCAACTCATTTTTGCAATCCGAAGAAGTTCCAGAACCAGTTTAATACTGCCATGGGCTGCATGTCTGTGTCCGGCCCAAATTCGTATGCTGAAGTCCTATTTCCCAGTGGGATGGTATTAGGCGTTGGGGACTTTTGGAGGTAATTACATCATGAGAGTAAAGCCCCCATGAACAGGATTGGTGTCCTTAGCAGAGGAGATATAAGAGAGATCATGCCTCTCAGCCATGTGGACATTGAGCAAGAAGGCGGCTGTCTGCAAACCAGGAAGAGGGTCCTGAACCTGCGGGCACTTTAATCTCAGACTTTCTGTCTCCAGAACCAGGAGAAATAAACATTTGTTGTTTACGCCACCTGGTCTCCAGTAGTTTTGTTACAGCAGCCGGAACAGACTAAGCCAAATGTCTTTTTGTGGCACTTTACAATTATGACCTTCTGCATATCAGTCATCAACAGGTACATTTTCATTATGGCCCATCATAGTTTCTTTGAGGCATTGTACTCTTAATGGGAGATGGGAGACCGTGATTATCATCCATAAATATTTACTGAGCATTTAAAACACTTTGAGTTCTGCTCAGAAAAAAAAAAAAAAAAAATGTTTAAAAAGAACATTGTTACATGCATTTTACAAGAGAGGCTGATAAGGCTCCTGTTGGGTGCTTTGACCGACATGGGTTTGCAAGAATGTTTTTGAATCTCCAGCCTGTGCTATTCAGAGCAGTTTGAAGATTGAATATTACATTTTTCCTCCTCAGGTCTTCCTGGCCCATCTGCAGAAGGCGCTGTCATCACATAAGTGTTGTCTAGACTTTTCAAAGACAGGGAATGACCCATACTAGGGGAAGTTACCTGACTTTCCTTTGTAAGAAAAAACAACAACAAAAAAACCCAGTGTATTTTTAGACTTCTGGATGAAAAAGCATGAAGCAGGTGAAAAGTGTTATAGCATTGAATTATCGTTTTCCTTTTCAATTAGCACCAGTAGCTGTCACCTTGTGTGACCCAGACTGAAAAAAAGATTAGCACCAGCATACTTTTATTCCAGCACAGTGGTTATCAGCATACACATGAAGCTGTCAGGATTCCTGCTTCAGGCTCTGAAACTCTCCCACCACTCAGGATGGCTTTGAACTGCAGTTTGGATTTTATGGCCAGAGAGTAAACTTCCTACCAGACCTTCCAGCCCATGGTGCACCCTTCCTTGAGGACACTGGAGCTCTAGAAGCTTGAGATTTTATTTTATTTTTTTTTAAGATTTTATTTATTTATTCATGAGAGAGAGGCAGAGACACAGGCAGAGGGAGAAGCAGGCTCCCTGCAGGGAGCCCAATACGGGACTCGATCCCAGGACCCCGGGATCACAACCTGAGCCAAAGGCAGACGCTTAACCACTGAGCCACCCAGGGGCCCTTAGAAGCCTGAGATTTTACAACTGGAAAGCTTTCTGTTATGTGTGCTATAAGGTTAACGGGGGAGGAATTGAAGCAACTTGTACTTCTCTCCTCATCCCTACCCATCGTTAATGGCAGAGACTCTTCTTTCCCCAAAATCTTGGCTATTCAAAGCACACGAAGCCAGTACTCCCATAGGTGGTGAACCAATGGACTGCCTTCCTGTGCAAAAAAATCCAACTAATTGGTATTCATGTTGTGTCTAGTACCCACCCAGTAGAAACAATATACTGTTAAAGCTAGTTGTTAAAACATTCTGTCAAATGGAAACCTCTATTAATTGATATAACCATGCTTCACTGGGCATAGTGAAAATTGAGGTTCGTCTTGGTGACCTAGAGGCAGTGGAATGTTCTGAAATGTCTTGAATCATCAGAGAAAGACTAAAATATGTTCCATGTTTTTTTAGTGTGAAGTATTTTACTGTATTCCATATCTAGCGGATTGGTAATGCATACCTAGTATTTTTGATAATAGTCTATTAAACAGTGTTTGATTTGACACAACATCCCATTTCCTACCAGAGCAGGGTAGCAGAGACTCCGTGTTACATCTGGCTCAAGGCAGAGTTAGGTCATTCTTATTTTTTACAGCGAACCTAATAGGTATGAGAATCTGCCTCCTTTTTCTTCTTAATTGGGCATTAGCTTTATAGATTTAAATACGCTAGGCACATTTTAGAGGGAGGTATTGTAACTAGTTGTGCCTCTAGCCAGACAACTCGCTGCTCCTAAATTTCTCAAAGTACAGCATTCTCTTTGGCTAATGGGATTAAAGAGAACATAACAACGATGGCAATCTCTTTCATTGCTCTGATATCTCTACCTATTTCTTTAGCACAGCCTCCAGCTGCTCGATGGACTTTGAATTCCAATATGATCCTTTTACAAGACTTTTTTTTTTTTTTTTGAGGCCTAAGGAAGGCCAAAGAGTTAATTGGGAATTAAAAGGCTTCTGTTCTTTTCCCTAAAAAAAAAAAAGAGAGAAGAGGTAAGGTCTTTAAGTAGGTGAGGGGATTTGGAGTAGGGGATAATGATCTCAAGTTCTAAAGGAGACCCAAAGGAAAGCTGACCTCATTTTATTGGCAGAAGATTAAACTGTGTATTTATAGTTTGGGATATTGATTTCCTGAAGAGAAAAACCAAAAGTATATTGTGAAATATTACCGTGTTGAAGAAGGAGTACGTGACATTCTCATCCAGGTAAATTTCTTCATTTGACTAATTAAACAGTAGTGCCAATGGCACTGAAGATTTAGTTTTAAAAAAAAGAAAAGATGTTTGAAATGTTTTCCACATTATTTAATTTTTAAGTTAATCTTTTATTGTCTTCCTGGGTATACTTTTTCCTCTTTTTTTCTTCCTCTGATTTTTTTTTTTTCCTAATCCAAGTATAGATGAAAGGCAAAAATCGAATCTAAAGTTAGAAAAGTCTGTATCTTCTCTCCCACTTCTAACCCACAAGTCCCATGGGAGCACCTGGTAGAGATTTCAGAAGAAATGAAATGGGGCTCCAAGTGCTAGTCCAGGGGCCCTGCCCTGTCTCCTTTGGCTTTTTCTACAGCAACCCACAGACCTCGAAGAGCCCTTGGAACCCCCACTTGTTCTAGGATAAGACCATCATTCTACCATAAGAGGTTTTTGTGCTTGAAGTAACAGAGAAAATATAGTATAACAAGAAGTCTCTCAACAACTCTAGTGAGGAAATAGAGGGAAGAGGTGAGATGATAGGAAAAAAGTAGGAGAAAAATTTAATATTTCTTAAAAGATCTCCTAAGGTCATCCAAACCGTGGGCTAGTGCTGAGGTAGGTTCTGCTCTGTTGCATGGCCTTTGGTTCCCTGCATTCCAAGTGTCATGTTTTAATGTTAAATACCATCTTGGTAAGTCAAATGGATTAACCTTCTCTCTAAATAAATTCTTTTTAGTCAACACTGAAAAATTATTGCTCTTCTATTCCACACTTAAGGTTGCCGTCTTTAACCTTGGCTACTTCACACTCCTCAGCATCGAGGGTTAGAGCTTTCCCTCAAAATTTCTCAGAAGTATGCACACAAGCAACCCATGAAGCTAAAACCTAGAGAGACTTAGGTGAAAAAATGGGATAAGAACATACTGGGTTACCTTTGCCTGATGGATTGAAATCCCTCCATAGTTCCTGTGTGTGTTCACATCTAATGACAGGTCCACTGACCACCGCCCCCCATATGTTTGTCATAATGAATTTCTACTTTGAAGGAAGCTCTTTTTAGTCCCTGGGTTTATTGGAAAATAATGAGATAGCCCATGAACTAGACTTAATTTATGACTTGTGGGTAAGGGTAGCAAACTTAAGTCAGAGTGCAAGTCACATGAATAGGTAAATGTGTCCATTTAGGTGAAGGAAGGGGTCCCCTCCTGAACTTGTCATTTGACTGTGTTGATTTCAGTGCAAAGGCAGCAATGAGTCTTCAGCCATTTCCACTCTAGCCCGGAAATGCCTACCTGCCCCTGGCGATTCCTCATGAACAAGGCTGTTGAGTTCCCACCATATTCACACTTATTGAAAAAACTTCAGAAAGCTTTACTCCTAGCCAAAACCTAAATTCTAATATTATATGCTCCCCTTCAGCCTGAAAGGATAAATTGGAATCAAGAAGATATTAGACTAGATGTCTTCCTTGGTATCACAGAGCATGACCAATAAAAAAGAAAGCACAACATTTGGATATTATTTCGCAACTACTGGACAAATCTATAGTTAAAATCTCTGAAAGCCATGGTATTCCTTTACTGGGGAAGCTCTAAAATCATTTTCAGGGGCTCCCTTTCCCCCACCCTAACTTTATGGGAAAGGATGATTTGATAATGCCTATAGAGGTGCTTTATGTTTATCAGAATCTAGCACTAAGGAAATTGAAGCTATTTAGATGGATGTGATCAGTGATTAAGGAGTAAACTGACCACTCTTGGAAGGTGATTTAACACTTTCAGACTTTTAAGATGTCATTTAGTGCCCTGGAAAAGGTAATTTCCTAAATAAGTACTTTTGTAACTTCAAAGAATTAATGACCACCAAAAGTGAGCAAATTATTCCCTTTTTTAGTTTTAGGATCAGGCTTATAGAATTATATCTGAGACCATCCACCTTTCAAAGGGATTTGATTTTATGTCATTGCAGCAACTTAAAAAAAAATATCTTGAGAGCAACAGAAAGCCTGGGGCTTTTGTCTGTTGTACGTTTTCAGACACATCTACAGAAGGAATGAGGAAATAGGTTGTGTTTTTTTTTTTTTAACTTTAAACCGCACGTGAGCCTTCCCTTCTCATGTCATCATTTTAGAGTCAACAACATCATTAAGCCCTCTCATGCAGAAGCAGTGCCACTGTTTAAATCAAACAATAGTAATAATGACGGTAGCAGATATCTAACTTGTGCATAACTTTTAAACTTTACAGAATGCTTTCACATCCCACTGTCTCACAGTGGCAATTATGAATTAGCTATGAAGAGCTTTTTTCTGGTCAATAAGAAAAGCTCTCAGCTGGGCATGAAAACCTCTCTCAGCTCTCACAGTGGTAAAATACTGCCATGATTTGCTCAGAAAGGCTGCGGAGTCACTGTCTTTGAAGATGAAAACAGAGTGCATTTAGAAACAAGATGAAATTTAACCCTAACCCAATTCTTGGGGTCCAGAAAATAAGGCTTTAGCCTCTTTTTTCCTCATTTACTAGAAGAATATCTTGCCATCAAAATTAATTATATATTTGTGAGGCAAATGTTGAATCATATCCAAAGAGATATAGCCCAATAATATAATATTGGGCTATATTATAATAATATAGTCTCCTCTCTTGAATATCCTGTAGTTACAGTTCGATTTTACACAAATTTAATGATTTATTGTCCTATCAGCTTTCTGTTATAATTTCATGTGTCTGAGATTCCCCAGCTGGCTTGAAAACTCTTTTAAAAGTCAAGACAGGGCGCCTGGGTGGTTCAGTCCATTGAGCATCTGACTCTTGATTTCGGCTCAGGTCATGATCCCAGGGTTGTGAGATGGAGCCCAACCCTGGGCTCCACACTGAGTGCAGAATCCACTTGTCCCTCTCCCTCTGCTCCTCCCCCTGCTCATGCTTTGTCTCTCAAATAAATAAAATCTTAATAAAATAAAAGATAAGATTCATTCTTGGAGCTATTTTCGTGCTTTCTACAGGGATTATTACCTATAGCACACTTAAAACCATTTACACGACCCATGATTTATATAATCCTAGCCTAAAGATGGTAGATTCATGAGGCCAGTGGTTCCCAAACTTGAGTATGGATCAGAATCAACTGGGGAGCTTGTTAAAATGCAACTCTGGGCCCCACCCCCTGAGATTCTGATTTAGGAGGTGTGGAGTGGGGCTGATAATTTGCATTTCTGATGATGCCCAGGTCATGCTGATACTACTGATCCTGAGGCCACATCCTGAGAATCATTGCATCCGATTAATATTTAAAGTCTCCTTCAAATTTTATTTGCTGATACATCAGATCTCTACCAGTTTTTAATTGGAGTTTAGGAGCACAAAGCAACATTACTCATAGAAACAAATGTTGTCAAGTAACTAGCTGCTAAACGCAGAAGTTAAAAGACTTAAAAGAGATCAAGCTGAGCTCCAAATATATCAGACTATGAATGAATAGCTCTAACTGATTAATGATAATAATCATTTTCTAAGTGAGGATGTATTCCACATCATTAGCACAGCTACTACCCAACTTATGAATGGATCATATTCTAGTTTATTTAGTATCTGTTGTTTGAAAACTCAAAATGTTTTTTTGCCACAGAAGAACTGCAATAAGCAATCATAGAAAATGTCTCTCTAACTCATAATTCACCCAAAGATAGTTCTAATAATACTGCGGATCCTAATACTGGGTTCCTAAGGGAAACCCTTAGGATTTACGGTGATACAAATCACCACCAACCAAACAGGGTTGCCAGATAGAGGGACAGAGAGGAAGGAGATGGAAGTTCTGTTTTGGACACATTGAGTTTCTTTGGCACATTGGGGAGCTATCCACCATGCAGTATTATGGGGCTATGCCCACCTCCACTGAAGTTCACTCAGATTCCATTTGCCCTTCCCTTTTTGTCAGCCAGACAGTGATGAGGGAGAAGGATGTGTCTTCCTTCCATGGCTGGGTCATGACAAAGCACAGTTCGGGGAGAACTGCACGTACTCCCCGTATTTATGTGGTTTACGTGGCATAAACCACTGGGGATACTCCTGGTCTTCTTTTTCATAATTCCCATCTTTCTTCTCAAGGGCCAGCAGTGGACAAGCCTACTTAGATATTTCAGCCACCATCACTGTAGCTCTACTCCCATAGGCTTCCTACTATGCCCACAACCCTTCCCTTTCCTTTCCTTCTTCAGATTTACAAAGAACTAACAGCTGATGGAGGTGTTTTTTGGGACATCCATTCACTTTTCAGGAGAAATCCCAAAGTACTTGATGCTGAGCAGGTCTTCTCCATTGAGGAAGGGAAGCATGTCTGGGAATAGGGAATTAAGGAAATTGGTAGATAGGACCGGGTGGCCAGAGTCAGGACCAGGATAGCTGCAAGGCATCATGAGTTGCCATCAGCCCCTGTAGCCCTGTATCACTGCATGGACTGCCTCATAACCCACCCCAGATCTGAGGTACCAGCAAGTTCTGTATCATTTGGGGCTAAAGGAATAGAAGAAAGTCATCACCATTGGCAAATCAGAAAGAAAAAGAAATTCCTCCAGCCATCTGATGGGTATTGTTTGGGGTGAACCAGAGCAGCTGTTCCGAGCTGGCCATTTGTGGCCAGGAAATTCCCAAGTACACACACACACACACACACACACACACACACACTGTGATGCTGATTTCATTGATTATTGATTCATTCTTTCCTACACCTGATTGCACATAGAATTTTAGTCTGTTCGAGTTTGGGTACTTTGAGAAGGAGGTGCCACCAAGAAGGAAATACCCATGAAAGGATTTTATTAGAAGTGTCTGTGAGAGAAAATGGAGAAGGAGCTGGAAGAGGCTGGGAGAGTGGCCAGACTGCAGTCCTTGGCTGACCCTGAGGGAGAGGGAGGCTGGGTAGAAGTTACCAAACCCAAATCCGATGAAGATTCCACAAGGCTCGGGGGTCCTTGAGTGAGAGCTATCCTGGGTCTTCCAGGAACGGGCTTGTCTTACTATCCCTTCTGTGCCCAGTCAGTGGCTGGGAGCAGCTCTTGGGAAGCGTGACCCGGAGCCAGTGTGCTGGTGGATTCAGAACACAGCAGCTGTGGTCCTTGGTCAGTTATGCCTCATGTAGTTGGAATGTTCTGGAAGGTGGGTGTGCTTCCACATAGACCAATAGGCAAAGCATCTCAGGAAAATCTAAAAATTGTGCTTTGCAGGGGGCATGGCATGATGATATTGGCTATTAAAGTCAAGAAGAGACAATAAAAGAAAAAGAAAAATGCTTCATTATCTTTAGTCCTTAGAAAGTGGAGAGCAGAGGCGCCTGGGTGGCTCAGTCAGTTAAGCGTCTGCCTTCGGCTCAGGTCATGATCGCGGGGTCCTGGGGTCGAGTCCCATGGTTGGTTAGGCTCCCTGCTCAGTGAGGAGTCTGCTTCTCCCTCTGCCTCTGCCCCTCTGCACTGCTCATGCATGCTCTCCTTCTCTGTCTCAGATAAAGAAAGAAAATCTTAAAAAAAAAAAAAGAAAAAAAGAAAGTAGAGAGCATCAGTCAATCAGTCATTAAAATCCACCATGATCTGAAAATTTTGCCTTAAGCCTACAGGTTCAGCCTCTCTGTCCCTCCAGACTGATATTCAGAGGTGGTAAGAGAAGCAAAATGAACCGCCTTGGCCTCCGTCTTCTCTCAGAGCCGTCAGCCTCAGGGAGGGCGGAGCGGGAGGTACTGGGGAGAGCACCAACTTAATCATTGCTGCTTAATAAGCAAGAACTGGCAGTGCATCTTTTTTTTTTTTTTTTTTTTTTTTTTAAGATCGCTAAAACTTTCATTCTTTTGACCTAGAAAAAAAAATCTTGGCCTTTAAATGTGGAGCACCTAATTTTTCATTTTATAAATAATCTGTATTCCATTGCACGGGGTGGAATGCATAATGATGTTTAGAATACCAGCTGCCACCTAGCGATGTTCCCAAAGTTAAATATACATCTATACATATATCATGCTGTATTTTAAACTATGTAAATAGTTTGCTTTGTGTCTCTTCTGATGTCGAAATGGAGAAATGAGGAGTTAACGGTTTCCAAAACTCAGGGAGTACTGTATACTTTATGCTGTTTGTAGGAGGTGGGGGTGTGTGGGGTGGGGGCAGGATTCTTTTAGATAACTTGCTGCTGCCTGTGCATTGTGTTCTGATTGTATCATTCTTCACTCCGTTCTTTTAGGCTGAAAATAATGTGTAACAAAAATGACACCATATCAGCGCATTTTGCTTAAGATACTAGTAGTAAAAGACTTTCGGTCATCAGAATGGGACAGTTTCCTAAAGTGCAATATTTTCTTGGTAAAGAATCCACACTGAAGGTCCGACCATTATGATTACTGATAAAATTTCTTTTTTGTGATAGTTAAAGAGATATACTTCTAATGATTGGAGTTAAAATGAATAATAAGGAAATGACTCCAAGGTCTGAAAGACCTTTTTTTTTTTTTCTTGTTAGGAATGAGAATACTTTTAACTGACTCTAATAATACAGAAATGGGATTAACAAAGACTTTGATTTTCTTCTGGGAGGAAGAACAGCTGAGGTTGGGAGTATGATTCTAACAAAAGTATCCAGGGATTGTTTCAAAATGCGGGATTTGCGCAAACCCCAAAAGGCGTGGATTGAATTCCACCAAGTTGCAGGCGAGGGTGGGCCTTATGGGGAAGCAGAAACGATGAGGTGTCTCTAAGGACTGTGACTCACGGGGGCTTCCAGGATTTGAAGGTGCGTTTTCTTAAGCGAAATGGAGACTTAGAGCAAATAATTGCCTGTGGATCAACCAGTCTGTCCCCTTGGTTTACATAATAATAAGCAAACTACAAACATTCCTATTTTGCTGCACATACAGAAACACATTCAATATCGCATGGGCTCCATGTCTCCCTCTCTGTCCCTTACACATGTGCACACACATACACACTCATAGGCACATTCATGTATTCACTAACCCATCACACAAAAAGGAAGGAATGGTCTCCATAGTTCCTTGCCTCGGAATACATATCGAATACAGATGCATCCCCTACACATCTGAAGTAACGGGCAGCTACTTGAGGTCTGTTTATATAAGCCTCCCCACAGGAGTGGAGATATTTGTCCTCAGCAAAGCTCAATGGTCTGTGGCAATTAAAGATATGTACGTCTAATGGTCCTGTTTTCAACAGGCTGTCGGTGATGCTGGTGTCTGAGGTTACCAATTTGCCACTTAATAATTGTTGCTTAAATATTTGTTTGGGGTGGAGAGCAACGTCCCCCAGCTGCTACATGGACTAACAAAGAGGCTTCATCAAGGAACTGAGTGGGACAGCCTTCTGATTAGAATGACATCTTTAGAATGGAATGATTTCCATTTCTGTTATTATTTTTTAACATGACGTTAGCTAGAGAGTGGAAATGTTCTAGAGGAAAACAGCTGAGAAGCTTCTGCTTCTGCTTCTGCAGTCTGCGCAGAGCAAACATGTTTTGGAGAAATGTCTCCTGAATATGCCCGAGCCCCCGTACTCACACTTCTTCCAAAAGCAAGAGATAACTTACGGAGTCCTTGCTTTGAATTGCCCAGGCAAGAAAACCTTTTAAAATAATTGTTTTTAAAAACGATTACCAAAAATACTGATTATTTCATCCCTGTAAGTGGTAAACAGTGATCATCGAAAACCAACTCCCATCTTCTTGTCTAGAAAAAGATGTAGTTCCAGGAAGGTGGAAAATACCGTCTCATATAGATCTATTATACACCTCTCTTTCCAGGTTCTGGTCTTGCATAAATCTCTTGCCTGAACTCTAAGTTCCAGATTGGATGTGTAATTTTTTTACTCCCAAGATTTTGGGTTGTTTTGGCCAGGTTTGTTTGTTGATACTCTTCAGTCCACCAAGAGGAGACTGCGTGTTTCTTTACCCTCCTTTTCTTTTCAGTAGAAAAGTTGGGTTGTGCAACTTTAGGTATGGGGAAGCAGATAATAAAATAGGGCCCCAAAGTACAAATCAACAGATGGATGAGCATGTCACTGTGAAGGATCCTGGGGTCAATCAGACATCCTATTCCATGGAATCAGTGACATCGGATGCAAAGGGAACTAGCTAAGAATGAAGAGGCCTGGGATTCCAATCCCAGACGTCCTTTCTTGGGCACACTCTGTTCTCGAGCACCTCCACACCTTGTCTTCTGGCTCCTGTCCCTTTGGAATGGCTTGCATTTCTGGCATGCCTATCTTCTCTGCTTCTCTCCTGCTCATTCCAGGTCCAGGTCAAGGGCCACCTCTTGTGAGGAGACCTGCCCAGTCCTTTCCATCAGCCCTGAGCTCCTCTTTCTCTGTATTCTCGTGGCTGGCTACTTTATTTGCATGTGCACACTCCGTAATCCCTCATCCATCTGGTTCCTATCTGCATCTCCGGTGCCTTGTCCCCGCACCTACCCCTTCAACCCACTCTCTCAACCCACCCACATATTTTCGGCTCCTCTCTATCTCTGGTTTTTCTTCCACCCTATAAATTTGCACAGAGCTCTTCCATCCTGAAATGTCCTATTGGAGCTACCTCCCCTCTGGTTCCTAGCCTGTGTGTGTGGCCTTCCAAACCCAGGTCTCTTGAAAGAGAAATGAATATGCACTGTTTTCACATCCTGCCTTCCTATTACTCGGTCCTCTGCTGCCTTGCCTCTGTCCTTCGTGCTCCACTAAAACTGTTCTGGTAAAGGTAATCAATGACTTACTAATTGTCAAAATGGACCCCCTATTGAATACTTATATATTGGCTCTCTCTGTGTACTGAGATCACGATTTCTTGTTTAGGGGAGCCCCTGGGTGGCTCGGTAGTTGAGCAGACGTCTGCCTTTGGCTCAAGGCATGATCCCGGGGTCCTTGGATCAAGTCCCGCATCAGGCTCCCCACAGGGAGCCTGCTTCTCCCTCTGCCTATATCTCTGCCTCTCTCTGTGTCTCTCACGAATAAATAAATAAAATCTTTAAAAACCACCAACAACAAAAACAGTTTCTTGTTTAGGGAAACGGACTCTAGATTTTCCCAAAATGTGTTCTGAGGAAACTTGGTTATGAGACATGTGAATAGGTTTTATGTAAAATGAAGAGTTCTGTGGTCAGATATTTTCAGAAGGCTCTCTCTATATAATCCTCTTTAAAGATTCATGCTACAAATTAGCAAGGCATTTTTACTTTAATCTGTAAAGCTTATCTTAGATAAAACTAGGAATATCCTCTGAGAAATGCTGCCCTTTAAACCATATTCTCCATCACCATTCTCTCCTGATTCTCTGATTTCTCTGGCTGTTCTAATTCTCCTCTCTTTCTGTCTCTGTCTCTCTGTCTCTTTCTCTCTTTTGTATTTCCCAGGGTTCTGCTTTAACCCACTAATCTTCTTTTTATATATTCTCTCCTTGGGTGAGCTCATCCTCTGTGGTTCAACGTATCTCCTGAATATCCACGATTCCCTGCCTAGGTCTCCACTTCTGAACTTCCCTTTTACTTGAGACTCTATATCCAGTTTTCTACCATACATCTCCCCTGGATGATCCTCAAGCAATTCCGATCTAACATGTCTCCAACTGATGTGATTATTTCCACTCCCACCCACCCCTCGTTTTGCCCTGTTTTTGTTTCTGACTACAGGTAAAAACTAGTGGCACCCATTGAATCACCCTTAACATGGAGCACAGTTGATTTTGCCTGTGGCTTCACTCCAGATTCAGTCACAACAGGATGGTCATGTGATGGAAGGCTATGAACAGAGGATGGAGACTTTCTTTAGTAGCAAGGAATACAGGAACCTAGGGAGATGACTAGACAAAGCAAAAGATAACAGAATATGCTCCCAGATGGGGTATGACTTCTGGGGGCCCCAGGTCTCTGTACCACGCCATCTCAGTAGAGTCCACATTCCACTGAGTCTAAGAACTTTCGCCTGTGACATTTTGAAAGGGCATTACACCCTGGCACCCACCCACGCTGGGCTCTTCTAGAGACCATGCCCATAAGCCTGCCCACTCACCATGTGGATGAGGCATGGCTTGAGTGGGAAGATCAGTCACTGGCTCTTTAAAGACAATCTTGATAGAAAATTTATGACAGATTGACCCAGGTTCCCTTCTTGAGTCCCTGGGTCCCACTGCCTTTCTGGTTTGGGCTTTCACTGGACAACTGCATTCTTGGTGCCTTCCATATACGTTGTTGTTATTACCTTCTATTTAGACGTAGGGCAGTGTCTGTAAATGGAACATCGTGGATGTAGGATCAGCTACACCTGTGTTTAAATCCTATTCTCCTTTTTCGGCTCCTATGGCTTTGGACAGAGCTGTTGGAAGTCTCTGTAAACTGGGTATAAAAATATCTACTTCACAGAGGAGCCATGAGGATTGAATGAGATAATTCACATCAAGTGCCAAGCACATGGTGGCCATTCAATAAATGGCAGTTACTATCACATACCACGTTGGATTCGTCTTTGCTTCATGGACTGGGTCTCCTACATCCATCCTTTCACCAATACTGGAAGCCTACATATATAAATTATGTAGCTCACAATTCCGCCAGAGGATTCTCATCCCAATTAAAAGTTTTCACACAATTTCCTCCCTAAGTGCTGGGAAGGTGTTAAGAGACAGTAAAGCCTGAAACTCAATATTTAGATAAATAAAAAGTACAAGGTATTTAGATTCTCCATAAGATAAACCGGATTTGGGTTATAAAGCCTTATTTGAGTCTCTCACATAATAAAAATCTATGAAATATAATTGATCAAACTCAAGGAGATGAGGAGTCATACAGATCCTTCTGGGATTTGAACTTAAGGTTTTAAACAGCCTACGCATAGCAAACCTGAAGCTTAGTGCATTAAGCTATGCCCGCTGGCTATGGGATTATATACAGCAATTTACTATTAGTGAAAGGAGAAGAACTGCCTGCTGTATTTCTCTTTTCCCTGGTCCCACATCTCGACTATGGTGTACGTAAGTTGAGTAGACCATCTTAAAGAAACCTTGGTCCCACCTGGTCAAATTCTCATGGACCGAGACTGAAATTAATTTTCAGTTCACGATGTAGAGTTGAGCTTCTGTTTTTACCACAAAGGCAAAGCACAGAGTGATTCTTCAGTTTCCGCCTCAAAAATATATCTTCCCATATTGGCAACACACCGTTCAGATCTTTATCTGAAAATGAGGGTTGGCCACTTGTTGCAATTAACAGTGGGTGGAGGGTAGAGAAGAAAGCCAACAGTTTCTAGTGCTCACAGGTAGTAAAACATGCAGCACTAAGTTGACGCTCTCTTCTCTTCTCCCTGTGTGACTTGGGGTACTTTTTATTTAAATTTTTTTTTTTTTAAATTTATGATAGTCACAGAGAGAGAGAGAGAGGCAGAGACACAGGCGGAGGAAGAAGCAGGCTCCATGCACCGGGAGCCCGATGTGGGATTTGAGCCCGGGTCTCCAGGATCACACCCTGGGCCAAAGGCAGGCGCCAAACCGCTGCGCCACCCAGGGATCCCCGGGGTACTTTTTATTTAAATGGTTTATTTTCCCCAAAGATCCAGAGGTCAGAAACTGGAAGGCCTTAATTTCTAAAGCCAGGTCCACAAATTGACCATTCGGTTCCAGTGTTCCTTAGTTGTAGGATGGGAACAACATCTTAGATGAGAGATCTTAAACGATAGAGATCTTAGATGTGACTCTGTTATCCTGAGAAACGTTTGTAAGTGATTGACAAAGACCAATCTGATTATCATTTTAAAGTGACATTTTCAGCAATTGCACTGCTGGGGATTTATCCCAAAGATACAGATGCAAGGAACGCCGGGACACCTGCACCCCGATGTTTCTAGCAGCAATGTCCACAATAACCAAACTGTGGAAGGAGCCTCGGTGTCCATCGAAAGATGAATGAATAAAGAAGATGTGGTTTATGTATACAATGGAATATTACTCAGCCATTAGAAAGGATGAATACCCACCATTTGATTCAACGTGGATGGAACTGGAGGGTATGATGCTGAGTGACATAAGTCAATCGAAGAAGGACAAACATTATATGGTCTCATTCATTTGGGGAATATAAATAATAGTGAAAGGGAATAGAAGGGAAGGGAGAAGAAATGGGTAGGAAATATCAGAAAGGGAGACAGAACATGAAGACTCCTAACTCTGGGAAATGAACTCTAGGGGTGGTGGAAGGGGAGGAGGGCGGGGAGGTGGGGGTGACTGGGTGACGGGCACTGAGGGAGGCACTTGATGGGATGAGCACTGGGTGTTATTCTGTATGTTGGTAAATTGAACACCAATAAAAATAAATTTATTATAAAAAATAAAAAAGTGACATTTTCGCAGGCCTCCTAAACACTCAACAATACCAAATGTACATTTTGCATAGATCATGGGAAGCAGGCCCTTTCACTGTTGTTTTGCAGATAAAAAAGAGTGGGCTTGGGTATTGCCGTCCGGGTGACACAGCTGGTAAATCACTGAGCCCAGTCCGGGACATGGGTCTTCTGACTCTTTTGAGCATCACAGGCTGTGCTGCAGACTCAGTTTGTATCTGCATTTATCTTTGTGAAGTGAACTTAGTGTCTTAGCTCACGTCAGGCTTGGTGAGTCTTCTTGCTTGGAGCTGTTTTACCCTGCACCCTTCTCACGTCTTTAGTTTCAGGGAGGAGAACTTGAAATCACCTTTAATTTAGTTCCCTTTGACTTTTATCTCCTTTTCTGGGCTCAGGACCTGGTTCCACTTTCTAGTGTCAGGTTCCTGATTGGTCAGATGACACGGTGCCCCTGGCAGGGCTTTGGAGATTGCAGAGCACCTGTGGCTACGAGGATTGGTGATCATCAGCATGATGGCTAACCTTGAAGTTCCAATCCCATTTCCATTGACTGTCACATTCCCTCCTGCCTTTTATGATCTGAATGTTTGAGATTTCCCCTATCTTCCCTTGAGGGAACTCAAAATGCTTCTCGTTTACAACCCTCGGTCCCTCTCTGGGCCCCATCCTGTATGTCAGGCCTCATCATTCACTGTGCATCTTCCAGGTAACTGTTCCTCTACTGCACTGCTCAGCCGTAGTCTTCTCTGCTGTTCCCATCACTGAGTTATTTTTAAGTGCAGATTCCACCTACATATCTGTGTCCCGGAAAGATATTCCGGCACCTAGAAAGTTCCTGCTGGTTAATTTTCTTCTGTCAGGAGCATTGCCCTGATTTGGGCCAACCCTTGACAGCCTCCCACGGGCAAACACCTGCAGAAACCTGCCGGTAGCCACAGGTGGATTCCGGGCCCTGGACGGTGTCTAACGCTCCTTCCCAAGGTCGAAGTGAGGACAGAATCTCATTGGTTCTTCCCCAAACTGTTGTGGAGAAGTGAGGGGAGCTTCAGCTCCCCACAAGTCATTTTGTTATTCAGAGGGAACAGCAGGAGCCCAGAACATCTGTTGTTTCAGAGGCGTTTACACAGACACTTAGTGATGCATCAGGTCCGATGGTGTTCGCGTGGTATTTCCAGATACTCTATCAGCAAGGAGTATTTTTAGTCTCTGGGGAATATTGTACATGGTAGACTCATCGTTGACATCTGGCTGGTTCATATGCAGCCACGGAGATCTTTCAAAACAAAACTGTTGCAAAGGATAGTTAAACCCAGAATGTCACTTGGGAATAAAATGTTCCCTTCTCCGACTGTCTTTCCTGGTGTGAAATGTACAAATTTTAAAGATTAGGAGTGAGTCGCTTTAGAGACTCTGAAGCACAGAAATGGAAAGAAAGCATTTTTCTGAATGTCATCCCCTTGCGAAATTATGGGGTGGGGGGAGATTTTGCAGGGGTTTTTTTTTTTAAAGGGAAGCAGAAGAATTTTGTACATTGTATTGTCTTCACTGGGCTTATTATTCAGGTACATCGTTGTCTACTTGGCAGTTCACTGCTGTGTTCCCTGGAATTGGACTCAGCTCAAATCCCACCTCCACCGCTTCATAACTACATGGCCGTGAGCACAGCGGCTGACTCCTCGGGGCTCGGGTTCTTGCTCCATAAAACGGGGCTGTTGGTGGTCCCCAACTCCCAGGATTATTGTCAAGAATAAGTGTCTTCCCTACAAAGAGTTAAAGCCAGTGCCCAGTACGGTGAATGCGCTCAATAAATGTTGCTATTTTAGCTGCTATTTTTGCTATTACATGGAAGTGAAAGTACTAAAGAAGGTGGAAGGGTTCTTTCTTTCAGAGAAAGATGGTACATTAGATGATTCTTTTCTTGAAGTTGATCATAGATTTACAAAAACGTTTCTGTGAAATCATCATACTTGACTCATATCGAAATTACATGACTCAAAAATCAAAACAAAACAACTGCTCTCAAAACATTTCCAGACTTCCCAAGACACTGGTTTTACACCACTGTTCAGTTATTCAGAAACCGAATATCTAATTTTAGCCTAATGCTTGGCAAAAACCCTTCTCTGTCGTCCTTTAACGATTTCACTACCGCCTCGCGGTTCTGATCATTTGAGTCTCTGGGGAAAAACAATCAAATGTTAATCAGCCATGATCTGCTTCTTTTTAAAAAGCTGTGTTAAAAAGTAGGTTCGCTCAAGAGTTTCCTGTTTATATTTATGTTTTTGTCAATGACCTCGATCAGTGGGCAAATTAAGAAGGCAAGACCGGAAGCCTTCCGTGTAACCCTTGGGTCTCTGATGTGGTTTGTGTGTTTTCAAGACATAAAGGCATAGGAGAATGGCAGCTACAAGTTGACCAGCATCCAGAATAATTGACTGAATTAGAACTCAAAATTGTACCATACGTGCCAAGAATGCAATAACAACAATTTGGAATATTATAGTAGCTTATGAATGGGGTATCAGAGCCACATCTACCAATTGTCTAGGAAGCAGGGGGCAGGAAGCAATTGGCCAGACTCAACAGCTACTGATTATGTTGTAGGCTATTACCCTGAGCCTGCAAACGGAATATGAAGAGAGGAGAACAAGTTATTAAAATAGGAAGAGACAGTTGTAAAGCCTGGTGTCCAAGCAATATCAGTCATACTAATGCGTATGAGAAAATTAACAAAAATATTCATGAGCAAGGAGGATCTTATATAAGCATATCGCATGCCTTTTGAGAAGTTGGGAACCAGTTTTGGCTCCTTGGCAGGACCTCATAGCCCATTTCTAGGATTCCAGGCTTCTTGTTACAAAAACCCTAGAAACTGCATTCCAACTTTCAAGGTCTAGTCAGTTCTCTGCACTTGAAGTTCTTCTATTCACTCTCTGGCCCCAGGTGTGGCCAGCATTTTCCAGGAGAAAACACGATTGAGACACAGAAGCCTGAGAGCCAGGGAAGTCTGAGGTGGGATGTGCCGGGGATCCCTCCCGCGTACCCTCCTTTATTCTCTCGGTTCCAGGCACGAGCCTCCCAGATAAGGGAGGCCCAGAAAGTCACTGATCAGCAGACTTCAGATTGTAAATCCAAGAAAGCATGATGGCAGGGCATTGTGGGCATCGCTTAAGTAATCAGTAATGATAATGACAATTATAATAAAAATCACATCAGATTATAACTTTACAATTTGCAGAGTGCTGCCGCTAAAGAGCAAATCAAACTTTATGATGCTTGTAAGAGCAGCGCGACATGGGAACATATTTGGCAAAACTTGGGAATTGGGGGGAAATAGAGAATCGACAATGATAAAGTGAAGGAGGCACATTCTATAATTGCAAGGGTTTTAGTAACTGTCTCCAGGTCCTTTTTGATAAAAAGAGATTTTGTTGTTGTTACCATGGTGGTTTTAGGAAAGCCAATGCACCTTGTTTATAGAGGGAATGTTGACAGCACTTGCAGAGGCAAAACGAAAGGTGGTAAAGAAGGCAGTGGTCGGTCAACATGAGGCAAACCAGGATTCTAGGCCCCATAATGCAGTGAAAAGATACCGGACTCTTATTTTATCTGATAAATTGCTCAAAAACAGAAGAAAGAGAAAAAAATGCAAGGAGAGTAAGAAAGAGAAATAGCAGTAGCCTCAAATGTCAGAGAACAGTAGCAACAGGGGGGCAATCACTGATTACAGCTGACCGAGGTCTAAGAGTACAATGCAGGATTGTTAACTGCGGGCACAGTGTTGTACAGCAGATCTCTAGAAGTTTCTCTTCTTGCATCACTGAAACTTTATGCCCTTTGATTAGCAATTAGCCATTTCCTCCTCTGCTCATCTCTGGCAACCACCATTTCACTCTCCTTGTATGTGTTTAACTATTTTAGAGACCTCGTGTAAATGGAGTTACACAGTATCCATCCTTCTGTGGCTGGTTTATCTTCCTTAGCATAGTGGCCTCAAAGTTCATCTATGTTGTCGAATACTGCAGGGTTCTTCTTTTGAGGGTGAATAATATCCCACCGTGTGTGTTTGTGTGTGTGTGTGTGTGTGTGTGTGTGTGTATGCACATTTTCTTTTTCCACTCATCTGTCAGTGGACACTTTGGTTATTTCCACATCTTGGCTGTTGTGAATAATGCTGCAATGAGTATGAAGGGGCACATGTTTTAAGATTCAGAATGAGTACACAGGAGGGGGATTGCTGGATCGTATGCTAGTTTTATTTTTCATCTTTTGAGGAACCTCCTTACTGCTTTCCATAGCAGCCGTGCCTTTTTGTCTTCTCACCTGTTGCATAGAAGGCTTCCAGTTTTTCCACATCCTTGCCATCATTTGCTGTCTTTTTTAAAATATGTAACAGCCACCCGAAAAAGTGTGAGGTGATAACTTATTGTGGTTTTGATTTGCATTTCTCTGATGATTAGTGTCATTGAGCACATTTTTTCTATACCTGTTGGCCATCTGTATGTCATCTTTGGAGAAATGCCTATTCACGTCATTAGCCCATTTTTAAATCTAGTTGTTAGGTTTTTTTTGCCATTGAGTTGTAGGAGTTTTGTTGTTGTTTTGTTTTGAGAGAGAGTGTGTGAGTGGGGGCAGGAAGGAGAGGAAGAGAGAGAACCTTCAGCAGGCTCCACACCTAATGAGGAGTCTGGCATGGGGCTCGATTTCACGACCCTGAGATCGTGACCTGAGCCCAAAACAAGGGTCAGACATTTAACCGACTGAGTCACTCAGGCACCCTGAGTTGTCGAAGGTTTTTTTTGTATTTCGGAAATTAGCTCCTTATCAGATATATGATTTGCAAATATCTCCTCCCATTCCATAGGTTGCTTTTTCACTCTGTGGTTTCCTTGGCTACGCGGAAGTTTTTGGACTTTAGTCTTACACCACACATGAGTCAATAATTCAAAATGAATTAAAGACAAACATAGGACCTTAAATGGTGAAACTCCTAGAAGAAAATGGGTGGGGGGGGGGGGTTGTGTGACATCAGCCTTAGCAATGATTTCACAGATTTGACACCAAAAGTACAGGCAACAAACACAAGAACAGACATGTGAGACGATGTCAAGTTTTGGTTCGGTTTTATTTTCTACCATTCCCAGTGTTTGTGCTGGTGCTCTGTTTTGTTGTGCATTAGGTTTCTCTTCCCAAATCATAGAGTTTTATCTTTACAGATGGGCCTGTTTATTTAAAAGAAGCTGTGTCTTTTTCTCTCTTCTCTCCCCAAATGGTATCCATCTTATTTTACAGAGAATATTATCTTCAAAGACCTTCTTGGATCTGAGACACTGGTACATCTCTATTTTCGCTGTGTGTTACAAAGCCCGCATTCTCTGCAGCCTAGCCCTCTTGTTTACCACGCCGTACTCAGCAAATCTGCTCAGTTGTGCTGGCCGTCTTGCTGGTTCTCAACACCACCAACTGGATCCTGCCTCAGGAGCCAGCGCTTGCTCTTTCCGTGACTGGGATGCTTTTCTGATGGCTCATGTGCTCTCCTTTCTCCCTCTCTCTCTCTCTTAGACACTTGTTATTCAAGTCTGGTCTGATATCACCCGCTCAAAAAGGCCTTCTTTCCCCTCCTCCCCCCAGTCAACACAGCATTTATTGCATCTTTAAGATGTCACAAATAAATCTGAAAAATCATCTGGCATCTTGCTGTTTCTGTAGCTGGACAAGTTAGATCTTTATTCATCAGCCTGCTGAACTATTCCTGTTCAGAAACATAGATACCACCCCCAATTTTTCTGATACCCTTGTTTTTAACTCTTGTGGCTTGCTGAGTCAAAGCAGCTGAGCTTGATACAAGTTCAATATCATTTCCTTCAAGAATTAACTCTTCTTTCTGGGCTTGAGATACTGAGGAAGCAACACCTGGCCTGATCTGAACCCTGCAGATGTATTTTTCAAGCAAGAAATCCTGGGTTTCAACAAGAGAACCATTCTCCCTAATAACAACGTTGATGGGAAAGTGAGCATACACAGACCTCATCCCTTAAAGGAAGCCCAGGGTAATGCCCTTGACTATGTTCTGTACAGATAGAAAAGAACTGGCTACTGTTTGCACTGTCTCCCCACCATTTGTCAACTCAGAGCCTCTTCTTTTTCTTTCCAAGGATACTGAGTTCTACACTGATGTGATTGAAGTCACTCTGCAGGGTTTCCCAGGGGCCTTTCACAATAACAATGCATCCCTTCAGAGTGATGTTGAAATTTTCTGGAATGTTGATGGTCTGATTGCTGAGAATCGTCCTCCTTCTTGCAGTAGATACGGCAAAAAGCAGAAAGGCCTTCTTTATCAACATATATAAAGTATCCCTTAATCCACCCAACCCCTTCTCATCACCTTTGCACTTCTTTTTTCTTTATTTTTTTATTTTTTATTTTTTTATTTATTTATGATAGTCACAGAGAGAGAGAGAGAGAGAGAGAGAGAGAGAGGCAGAGACATAGGCAGAGGGAGAAGCAGGCTCCATGCAGGGAGCCCGATGTGGGACTCCATCCCGGGTCTCCAGGATCGCGCCCTGGGCCAAAGGCAGGTGCTAAACCGCTGCACCACCTAGGGATCCCTCTTTTTTCTTTTTTTAAAATTTTAATTCCACTACTCACTACTTGTCCTGGGATCACATGTTAATTTGTGCGTATCTACATGTAGGTTTTTATAATGAAGATTGTCACAAAATTCTGAACTACTAGCCCATGGGGGCTATGGGTTAGTGGCCCATCAGGGTCCTCATGCCTTCCTGACAAATCAACTGAATTCCCAGAGCTAGTATATATCAGCTGCTCAATAAATATTATTAAATAAATAAATGAATGAATGTTTCCTAATTCTTTCAAACCTTTCTTCTCATTTGGTTTCCACTTCATTATATAGACTTCTATAAAAATCTGTAATAAAAGATACTTTCTCTTTAGTCAGTACAGATATTAGAATGATCTGATTTGTTGAAAGGCTGAATGGGGTATGAACTCACTACGCTGGGCTCACCTGTCAAAGCATTTATTGGCTTTTACCATCCACTTAGCAGTACTCTCTTACTGCATTTTGAGAGTACTAAAAAATAATACCCAGAAGAAGGATACGTGTAGTCTGATAGTTGGGCAGTCAGCGTCTACAGTAATTTGCACAAGTTAGTAAGTACTCCACAGGTTGGCATCTCTATTTTTAGAACACTGAGTTTCTACTCCTGCTTTATAAACAAAAAAATATATATATGCATCATAGTCTATTGTCCATGGGTGCATTATTTTCACTGAGACTCTTAGAAAACGTAAGTATTTTGAACAGCGCTGGCCACAGCTACACCCCTTTTTAAGGCTTCACTGATTTTATTGCATTTTGCACTCACCTTTTCCTGCTGAGATAGCATAGAAATAATAATAGCTAACGTTTTTGTGCACTTTCTATGTGCGAGGCATTGCGCCAAGCCCTACTCATGCATTTCCTCATTTAATCCTCTCTACTCTATTAAGCAGGTAAAATTATATTATTCTCATCTTAGGACTGAGAAAACTGAGACTTAACGGCAGCCACACAGTTCCTCAGGATTTAAACCTTGGCCTGTCACATTTCCAAGACCCTGCTCCTGACTGCTTTGTGGACCATCTCTTCCACTTACTGGCACGCTGGCCCTCAAAATTTTATGCACTTGGATCACACAGAAATCATCGAGAGAGGGGTAGGATGACCCAGAACCCTCCAAATGCATGCCCCTAATGTTACATTTCTCAAGTGACAAAACCAGCTCCCAAACTAATAGGAAATATATAAACCTGACTGTCTCAGGGGAAGGGAGGGTGCAGACTTGAGGTTAATCTAGCAACATCTGGGTTGCTGGAAGAAATGGCAAAATAGAACCCAGTCCTGCCAGGCTGACAGCCTCAAAGAAAGGGAGGGAGGCCAGAGTATGTAGCAGTGAGGTCCAGGAAAGTGCTCCTCCTCGGATCAGAGGATGTTAAGAAAGTATACCTAACACCTTCTTATTACCTTGTACTTTCAGCTTTGATCTGAAGGGAAGAAGTTGGTTCCGTCTCCAGACCAGATTCATTTTATGACCTGAGGCATATTCATTCAGGCAGCTGGAGTATTACATTTTCCCCGCAGCTATTTTAAAGCTAATTAATGTATCAAGCACTTTCCAGTTTTCCCATTCTTGTTCGTAACTACCCCCAAATCTTCAATTTCTAAAACGGTTTTGCTTTTGAAGTTACTTTCATTTCTTTGGGCCTACCAGAGCTTTCCTCAATTTTTTTTTTTCCATGGTGGAAATTTTATGGGAATACTGTGCTTCTCCATTTACGCATTTAAATGGTCAAAAAGTATGTTGCCGGAGTTATAGGCTGAAGAAGTCCCTTACCCCAGCAGTTCTGCTATAGGAACAGGGTTATTAACCCCTCACTGACCCGAAGGCTGCATCTTAACCCGACAGGTTGGCTGAGGTACTGATTATCTCCAGGTTTTCAGAAGATAAATTCAGACATATAGGCTCATACAAGATGAGAATATTCAATAAAATTAGTGATACACTTGAATGATGTACTCTACACATTTTTTACTTTACTACCACCCATTCCCACATATGCACACATCATAGTGAAATCAACTAAGGGTGTTTGGGGGGGAGGGTCTTCATAAGTGATATGTACCTAAGTTGACACTTCCTCCCTGACCTAACAGCGTACTTGAAGAGCAAACACATATATAGCACAACCGTTCCCCTGCACTCGGAAACCCAATCTACAATTTTTATTGTCTATAAATGCCCAGTGCTCTGCTAGGTGCTATTGAAGATACATATTTTTTAATGTAGGCTTTGAACCTTGCCCTCAGTGATTTAAAAACCAGGCTTTCAATTTGCATGTAACCTCTGTGTTCAGTTACTGAGAGTGGAGCATGGAAGTCTCCTCTATGGGAGTTGACTGATTTTTTTTTAAGACCTCAGGGATCGAGAGATCATGATAAGGAATAATAACACTTATGAAGTGTCTATTACATGACGGGCCCTTGACATCTCTTCAATTATTTTATCTTTGCAATGTGCAAGTAAGGTTTGCATCAACCCTGCCTTACAGATGGGGAGGTGGGAAGCTTGCTCAAGGAACCACAGAGAGTCATTGAGTCGGAATTGGACTCTTGGCTCTGTCTTACTCTAAAATCCATCTTCTTTAAAGCACACTTGACATCTGACCATAAAATATAAAATTAAATAAAGTTTGGATAACTGCTTAATATGATCAGTGTAGGCGGCCAAATAAAATAAACTAGAATCTAAAATAGGTATTTTGCTTTGACTAATTTGGCTTATTTAACCGTCTTACAGTTACAAGTTAAAGGGATAATTGTAAAGTCTCTAAATTACTTTAGGTTATGTGGACATAAGCCTGATGCTGTTTTATTCTGACTCTAATTATATTTAATTTCATATTCCTAATAGCTCTTGTCTAACGGGTGTCCTAGAGGATAGGGAAAGGTATATTTTCAGCTTGCCCTCGGTTGTGTATGTTCAGTAATCCTTAGAACAAGACATGTGTCCTCCTCTAAAGACACTCCATTCAGAAAAGTCAGGCTTACAGATACATTAGGAAATGATTTGCTCACAAACAACTCTTCTCTCTTAAAGGGATTCACCACAAATTTTGTTTAATCAGTCAGACTCTCTAGTATATTTAATATAGTATTTTAATAAATGAATGTCGATGACACTTCTTTTAAGAAATATTTCTGTTGTGTTAAGTGGGGCACGTCTGTCCCTAAAATTGATCAAATGTTTGTCCTTACATAGAGCACAAGATACTCTTTTCATGTGATCTCATTCATTCTTGTAATAATTTTCACGGCAAACAGGGACAAATGCAGAGATGAAGAGAGCCAGGGGTGTGAGTGTGTTCACCCAAGTTTATTCCAATGACCAACATTGCAAACCTTATGAAACTTTGGGAGGAAATGTAGTAATATGTTGCCCCCACTCCTTCCCCATCTCCCAAAGAAGCATTTGGGAATTAGGTAAAATTTATTCTATATATAACACATATGAAGATGTTTAAACTGTAATTGCGATTTGGAGGAAATGTTCTTCCAGCGGAACGAAGATTGACCTACTCAGGAATATTAAAATGTACAGGGGTTCACATTTTTGTGATAGTATTTTATCATTTTGAAGACTTATTCTTAATAGACCCCCACATTACATTTCAGTAAAGTGGTTTCATTTTCTTTAACAACCATTAATAGCTATTAGAGGTAAAAAAAAAAAAAATAAGGCTTTATATAGATCATTAAAGTACACTTAAGTAATATGTAATTGACAATTAAATCAGCATGGCAATGCATTATCATAAGTTTGATAGATCTGCCTTTTCTAAAGTACCTAGAAGAAAGGGCCCTTTGTAAGACGCCCCACTACAGACTATTCTTGCTCTTTAATTGATCACAAAGAATACATTGTGTTCTTGGTACATGTATGTATGTGCTCGGTAATCATCTTTATACAAGTTTGCTTTTGTGAGGATTTTGATGCAGTGTGTGGGAGCTGGGTTCATGCTAGAAATAGTGTTCTTGGCAAGATTTGGAATTAGCAGCAGCCACCTCTAACCCTGACTCTTTTGTTATCATAATATGTAAAATAGTTGGAGCTTTCTTTCCACTCTGAAAGCCCAGCATCCCCATTCTCTTTCCTTCAACGTTCCTTCACCCCTCTGAAGGCATAAATGTGTGGTCATGAGGCTGGGTCCCGGTGCTACCAAATGATGGCCACACTGATGATGTGTGCCCCTCTTTCTGGGCAGCCAACGGGCATTGACCTTATCCTATCAAGCCATAGAAGAAGCATGTGGGCCATGTTTGGGAAATTAGGACTCTACCACCCACACCACCCCCAGGAAATATGTGGATGTACCATCCAGAAATTCTGGTTAACACAGTTTCTACACTGAGATCGAAATATAAACACATAACTGCATTCGAGAGGGAATTCTAATCATTCCCATATTTTTCCCCAGGTGAACCTTCTAAAAACTTTAATTGATTAAGTCCCACTTTTCTTCATTTCCTTATACCTATAGCAATAATGGAATTAATTTAGTGTCAACTTGAAAAAATATAGAATATATTCTCTGTATTTCAAGCTATGAAGAAGGGAACAAATTCAAAAGATTAATTTCCATCTAATTTGCCAGACTCTAAGATAGGTTAACGTACCGATAGAGTTCCATCCCCACCCGCCCCCCCCCCCCCCGCCCACTATCTTATTTAGGTATTTCATAATCTGGACATAGTCAAGTTTAATGTGAGTCTGATTAATCTTGGAAAGATTTATCTGCTTTACTACATATTCCTACTATTATTTAATTTATGGGTTTTATGGGATTTTATGTGAGATAAATGTATCACATTAAAAGTGAAAAAGCATGATGGGTGATTTTTAAGTAGTTTTAAAAATATTGAGATTAGTTACATATTGATACCCAATTAGCAGAAATTAATATTTTAATTTACCTAGGAAGGAGAAAGGAGTCTCCTATAATCAGAGTGAGTTTCTTTATGCTGTAGTACAGTTCTATGCACATGACAACTTCTGGGTGACTTTTTAAAAATTAAGTTGAATTAATGAGTTCAAGGAGTTTAAACCACACTTAACGTGACTAGGGCACAGCTGTACTGGGCGATTCAGCTGAACTCTCCATTCCTACCTCACTGCAGCCTGGCCAGTCTGGCTGGAAGGAACGTGTGAGATAGGTTCGCAGCCAGAACCCCAGGGGCCATGCATTCCTGGTGCCATATATGAAGGGTCCATATGAGATTATTAAAGAGAGGCACTGCCCTCACAGAAGGGCCCCTGCCCTGAGGACTTTCAGCAGTAGTAGGAAGGCACAAATCCAAGGGATAACTGATGAATATGTCAAGAGAATGCTGTGGAACTGTATAAATTGCTTATTTTATGGGAAGAAGCTGAAAGTCACTGATTTTCTGAACATCGGCCATGGACAGACTTCTTGGCAAAGGTGATCTTTAATTTTCCAATCCCGCCATCTCAATTTGATTCTACTATTTGAAACACATTTCATGGTATTAATGAAAGAAATTAAGATTGGCAAGACTATGGAGACTCCTGACTGCAGAAACCAGGCAGCAGGGTGGCCGGTAACTTTAATGCATCTGGTCAGTCGGCAGTGAAAAGATGCTAACACAACTAGTAGTGCCTCAAACCTCACTAATTTTTTTTTTTTAAGATTTTTTTGTGTGTTCATGAGAGACACGGGGAGACAGGCAGAGACACAGGCAGAGGGAGAAGCAGGCTCCCTGCGGGCAGCCCAATGCAGCACTTGATCCCAGGACCCCGGGATGAAGCCCTGGGCCGAAGGCAGACACTCAACCACGGAGCCACCCAGGCGCCCTGAAACCTCACTAATTCAAAACAGTCTCCAAAAATTGGAGAATTTCCCAAATGTAAACTATGTTTATAAATATTGTACTAGGGAGGCCTGGGTGGCTCCGTGGTTGAGCATCTGCCTTGGCCCAGGGTGTGATCCCAGGGTCCCGGGATTGAGTCCCCCATCGGGCTCCCTGCATGGAGCCTGCTTCTCCCTCTGCCTGTGTCTCTGCCTCTCTCTCTGTGTCTCTCATGAATAAATAAATAAAATCTTTAAATAAATAAATATTGTACTAAACTAAGGCATACATATACTACTTAGCTAAATGAAGTATGTTAAATGAAAACAAATATGTCACAACAGGGCTATATTAAATGTACTTTCTAAACTTTAAAATGGTAAGTTATGTCATTAAAATATTTTAAATTTGGGGCACCTGCGTGGCTCAGTGGCTGCTTCTCCCTCTGCCTGTGTGTCTGCCTCTCTCTGTCTCTCACAAATAAATAAATAATATCTTTTTAAAAATTACTTTAATTTAAAAATTTCACCCAAAAAGAATTACATATTTGGTGGGATTTCTCGTTACAGTGGTGCTTTGACATATGCCCCCTGACATAATTCAAAGGTAGACTACATTAAAAGAATAATCTTCCACAACCGATTGTGTTTGTGCCAAGAATAAAGAGATGTTTTTGTTTTAGAAAATCCATTAATATAATACATCACCTCAGCAGGTCAATAACAAAGAAAATGATCTTACACAGTAATTGAATTTAAATTAAAAAATATTTTAAGGGGATCCCTGGGTGGCTCAGCGGTTTAGCACCTGCCTTCGGCCCAGGGCATGATCCTGGGGTCCTGGGATCGTGTCCCACATTGGGCTCCCTGCGTGGAGCCTGCTTCTCCCTCTGCCTGTGTCTCTGCCTCTCTCTCTCTTTCTGTCTCTCATGAATAAATAAATAAAATCTTAAAAAAAATTTTAAGAAGACACACAATAAAATTAAACCCTAATTCTTAAGGGGGTGGGGCCTCTTAGAAAACTAGGAACTTTTAAAACTTAATAAAAGGCAAGTATTTTAAGCCAATTATTGGATGAGAAATGAGCAAGTTTGCAAATTATCATCATTCATTAAATGATGTTCTGGAAGTTACGGTCATAGCAATAACATATGGAACTGAAATACTGATATGCTAATTAGAAACAAAGATGAAAAATGTATCATTTTGCACATGGCTTGAATATAAACATGAAAAAACAAGGTGGTCAGTGAAAACCTCTAAGAATTTAAGGAGTGTAATAAAAAATGTTTTAAATCAGCAACTTCACTAAAAATCAGTAATAACAGATGAGGAAACCTTTTGAAGAAAATATCAAGTCCTCCCTGAGAGAGAAATAAATGAAGATTTTAGTAAATTTAAGAATTAACCCATATTTCCAGGTAGAGAGAGCAAATATTATAAAGATGTTCAATTTTCCCAAATATATCTAAGTTTTCCATTCAAATACCAATTAAAATCTCAGTGGAAATTTTTCAAATGGACATGTTTGTTCCAAACTTCAACTTAAAGTTTCCTTTGCACAGAAAGAGTAATAATGAGGGTATTTGCGATGCTGGATGATATAAAACACAGCTACCAAGTTTTCCACTTAAAGGAATGAGGTACCAACATAAGAAATGACAGAGAAACTCAATAGCCCTGAATCTAACACATAAACACATTCATCATACCCTAATAACCATTGGGAAAAGAAGGGATCACATAATCAATGAGGGCAAAACTGCCTGTTTGTGAAAGATAGAAAATTCAGGTTGAAACTTACTCTCTAAAATGATTCCAGATGAACCAAATAGTAAAAATAAAAATCAACAAAACACAAAGGCAGAGATTAATCTACTTTTAGGGTGAGCAAGACTTGATGTAAAAAATAAAATTATAAGGAAATTATTGAAATATTCAGTTATATAAAAATATTAAAATTTAGTACCAGGAAAAAAAAATCCTTTTTTAAAAGAGAATTAAAGTACAGAAATATATGTAGAAATGGTACAACTCATTGAAAAATCACTAGTTTATGACAGAGGCACATGAACTGACCAAGCATAAAAGAAGGCAAATGACAATTAATATTAGGAAAAGTATTTATCATCAGTAGAAAGAAATGCAAGTAAAACAGTGAAGTAACACATTTCACTCATATTTGCAAATTTAAAATTAAATATTAGTGTGTTTGGGAGAATGCTGAATCGTGTACTCTTGTCCTGTGAGGGAGTGTCAACTGTTGCAAATCTGCAAAGCAATTTGATAATATATGTTAAGAATACCCATTTCCCTTCTCTCAAAAGAAAATCAGAGATGCTCATAAACATTTATATTAAGAATTCTTGAAAAAAAAACAAAAACAAAAACAAAACAAAAAAGAATTCTCATTTCAATGTTATACGTGAAAGTAAACATTGAGAAATTATTAGATTTTATAAATATCTAACCTTAGGAAAATAGTTAAATTATAGGAAATCAGTAAAATGAAATGATGTGCAGTCCTGGAACATATTTTCAAAAATCATTACTTATAGGAGAAAAGCTGCTCATATTGTGAAAAAAAACAGGATGAAAAATAATATGATCAATACAACCCAAATTTTATGTGGAATGATGAAGTATATGCAATGAAAATGACTAAAAAGAAATGTCCCAAAAGTCAAACAATTCTTTTTTCTTGTCAGATTTAGGTGATGATAATTTTTCCTCTTTATGCTTATATATGTTTCTGAGCAACATTGTGAACACGAATTGCTTTTATAATCATTAAAAATAATAAATGCTGTTTTTTACAAGAATTACATTGTATGTCCAAATTATCACTAAATCTGAATTAATGGCATCTAAATTAAGAACATTTTAATGGTAAAGTTTTAATAGTATAATTTTATATGCTCAGTGGGAATTCAGTATATTATATTGATAAGCTTCATTTATAGCAAGATGCTAAATATAGACTACAAAAAGGAAATTATTTTCCAGAGATTTCAGGATAAGTAATTGTTACAAGTTTTATTTCAGCCTGAAACAACCTGGAAGCAGGATTCAGTATAGTGCTCACATCACATTGACCCACCTGTTTTTCTGTGTATGTCAACATGGCTTGGGTACCAAGAGTTTATATTATCCATAGCTTTGTACAACCGTAATGGCTTTGCAGGAGTTCCGGATCAAGGCTTCATTTATAGAAATGGGAGTGAAACACATTCAGGTCCTTATACCATTTTTTGATGTTCGTGTGTGTGAGTGTGTGTGTGTGTGTATGTGTTGGTTTGGTGTAGTGTGTGTGTGTTTTCCTATGCAGTATTCCTTTTGAAGTTCAGAGCTTAGGCAGAGAAAGCCTGAGTTTGGCGGGTATAACTTTCAAATGCTTAAAACAGCAACTTTAATCTCAAGTTATGATTGACACCAAGCAAAATGCAGATTCCCTTTGTTCTCCAAAACACAGAGGAATGTGTGTGTGTATCGGTGATGGTGGCTGTGCACGTGTGCGTGCATGTGTGTGTATGTGTTGTTTAATGTAGGAAAAAGGTTTGAAAAGTTCAACTGCAGACACTAATGAATTTGGCATCCTTCAAGATGTGTCTCATAAGGAGCAATTCTAATGACAGGCCTGTGATACATGCTCTAAGGGAATGTGACAACAGTCCCAATTGAGAGGACTGATGCTGCGGAGACCTGCTTTCAGCTCCCAAGCTCTGCCCTGGGGAGAGGAGGCTGTATAGACCTCTGGTGACCAGGCTGAGAGCTTCAGAGATGGCATCACACAGGCCTTCTAATAACAACAAAAATGATCCATGGATCAAGGTGACCATACACTGCCCACATCGGATTAGATCATTACAGAGACAAGGTTACCTGAAGGAGAAGTAGGAAAGTTGTTCTTTCTAGTAATTTTGTTTTCTGATTGTTTTTGGAGGAGGTTCGGGCTTTTTATCATTGTCGATTTCCCCAGTAGTACTACGGTGGCTAGTGGCTACAGATGGGCACAGCTTTGGTTGCAACCTGCCTCCAAAGATTTATGAGGGCTTACAGTAGGAAAAAAAAAAAAAAGAAAGAAAGAAAAAGAAAAGAAAATGCTTTTTAAAGATGACTTGAGTCACATGGGACCTCTGTGGCCTTTTGAGCCTTTGATCATCTGAAAATAAAAGGCAGATAACTTTTGATCATATAATTGTTCATGGACCATATTATGCTTCCACTTGCTTCTAGACTCCTCTCCCCATTTCCACCTCTGCTAGTTTCTACTTCCTAACACCCCTGTTCCATGCCTCTCTCCATTATAGTTCTTTGAACATTTGGTCATTTTTTAAATTTATTTTAGTATGCAATAAGCATGTATTGAACATCCACCATGTATCAGGCATCTTAGTAGGTATCAGAGATACAGAAATTATCATAATGGCCTCTAGTCTCAAGGAGCCAACACTCTAATTGAGGCACAGAAAAGAAAACTAAATCACTAGTCAGTTGCTACAAAAAGCTGCATATAAATGATTACACAGTATGGTGGCTTCAACAATACACATTTCTTCTCATACTTAAGGGTCTGCAGGTCAACCGCAGTCTAGCAGGTCTAGGTTGGGTAGCTCCCTTTCAGGTTGTGAGTCAGCTGTGTTTGGCTCCAGGCTGTGGGTGGGGCTCAGATCTTCTTCATTTGTGTTTGTTCTGAGGCCCAGTTGGAAGGGGCAGCAGATTCTCCCAGGCATGCTTTTCTCATGACAGGTCACAGTATAAAGACCCAAACTAAACCACATAAGGACATTTAATATAGGTCTGCTAACATCTTGACAACTGAAGCAAGTCACATTGTTAAGCCCAATGTCAACGGAGTAGGGAAATAGATTCCATCTACTCTAGTGCGTCACAAGGCAACATGGTAGAGGGAGGGCAGGAAGACTTGGCAAAATAATCTCCCACAATCAAGTATGATAAATGGTATAAGAGAAGTGTATCCAAGGTTTCAAGGAAGCACAGAAAAATATCTTAAAGGAGGGATATATGAATCAAGAATTGACCAGGCAAGCAAAGCCAATAGGATGGATAGGTAGGTGATAAATGGAGGGATGGATGGATGGATGGATGGATGGATGGATGGATGATAGATAATGGATAGAAAAAGATCAGTAGTAGATAAATGATTGATGGATAGATGAAAAATAGCAGATATACAGACAGATAATGGATGGATAGATTGATGATAGATAAATGGTAGTAGATGATAGATTAGATAGATAGATAGATAGATAGATAGATAGATAGATAGATAGAAGATGGATGCATACATAGTTGTTATGGGGGGAAGGGGGGTTGACTTTACACAGCATGGGGAAGCACTCTCTAAGATTTTTCTGCATCTGATGATGGAACTTGACCTTCAAAGACCAAATAGTCAAGAAGGAAAAATGGATGCAAAGTAAGGGAGATCAAGAGCAGATTGGAAGCCACAGACACTGAATGTTTGTGTGCAAAGATGGACTGAGACGTGTGTCAGTTCTTGTCGCATTTGCATTGGGGACCTTGATGATAGAGGTAAACGTACACCTGGCCCAGAGCTCAGGGAGGATCTGGAGAAGGCAGAGCAGGTGCGGGCTCAGCTGCCACTTCACACCAAGGAGGCAGGTCAGCACATCAGCAACAATGTGTGTGAGCTACAGAATGACTCTTGCTTCCCTTCTGTCCTTCACACCTCCCAAGAATCTTCCTATGGCTCACCCTAACCAGAAACATTAAAAGAATAAGAAATAAAAGGAGGTAGAGGAGGAGGAGGAGGAGGGAGAGGAGGAAGAAAAGTGAAAACCTGGGACATGTAGTTGAGCATAGCCTAGTCGATACATTACACAGCCAACACAAGGGAAATCTAATCCAACTACTAGAAAGAGTAAATTAGAAAATGCTTCCTGGGAAGGTGATATTTGAACCAAATCTTTAAGGGTTGAGCAGGCGTTAACCAGGAAGGAGGAATGACCATTTAGGCAGGTACAATGCACGAGAGAGGCTGAGACTCAAGAATATGGAAGGTCCTGGCATGGAAGCACGGTAGCCAACGCCTGCAAGAACACGTCGTAGCCAAAGTTGTGTTTCCCTTGCAGCAGCAAAAGAGAATGCACACCAGGGGTGTGATGGCACGTCTCAGGGAAAGAGCTAAAAGTGGCTGGTTATAAAAAAAAAAATAGAAGTTGTGCACATGCCAAGGAGGTTTAGGGATGAAGGAGTCAGTTCTCATTGGCTGTTTTTGAGACATGTTAGCATTGTTACAGACTGAATCATTCTCCACGCACCCCCACCCCCCATCCATGTGCTGAAGTCCTAACACCCAGGACTCAGAATGTGACTGCATTTGAAGATAGGGCTTTAGAGTAGGTGACAGAGGTTAACAAGGTCCTAAGGGTTAGATCCAGTAGAACTGGTGTCAGAAGAAGAGAAAGCAACACCAGGGATGGAAAGCCATGTGAGGGCACTGAGGGAAGGTGGCTACAAGCTAAGGGGATGGGTGTCTGGAGAAACCAAGCCTACCAACACCTTGGTCCTAGACTTCCAACCTCTGGAAGAACTGGGAGAAAACAGATTTGTGCTGTGCAAGCCCCCCCAGTCTGTGGTATTTTGTTACAGCAGCTCCCACAGACTAATACAGCTACCCCGGAGCTTTCATCTAGAAAACAGGAACATGAGAGCAGAGCTAGTAAAGAAGCAATTGGAAGAAGGGGTATGTCATTATTTTTTGCAGTTGCAATATCTTTGTCTTTCTCTTGTTCCACGTGGTCTCTAAGTCTGGATATTTTTATATCCTGTGAGAGTTGTTTGTGTTTAGGTGGGAACATCACGGCCTACCTGTCAGCTACCAGCTGCCAGAGCCGATCTCCACCTTCCCATTGGCATATGCGGAGAGCAGTCTCACTCACTGATCCAGAAATTACACGGAGCCTCCAGTGCTTATTTTGTTGAATCCAGATGCCTTTGCTCGGTTTCCCCAGATTCCCAGCCTGGCCTCGCACTTCCGAGTTTCTGTTCTTCCCTCACATTCCCCAACACTTGTGCTGTTCTCCCGAGACTTTCCCTTCGCCCGCACCCACAGACTGTCCTCACACTGGTCTCCCCTACTGGGGGTGTCCCCACACTTTCCCCAGCACATCCTCCCCCAGAGCCAACATACCTCCCCAGATCCTCCAGGAAGGACTCTCCCATTACTCTAGCCACATCTTGCCATGTATCCTTCCTTCAAATGCCTAGAAGACGTCACAGCAGTAGGCTCTGTATTGTGCTTTGCTCCCTTGTGTCTCTAACACCACTGTCCAATCCCCAAGGGCAGGGGGCCTTTCTAGAAGCTCTTTTGAATTCAGTTGTAGGTAATTACATCATAGTCCTCCAGATACCAAGAGGTGTGGTTGGCTTATTACATGATAGTTTTGTTTCCTTTGTAAACTGGGACCATATTATGACATCGTCACATCTCCTTTGCTGCCGGGATGGTGTCCTTGACTTAACTCCTGTAGTCCGCCAGCCAGCCAGCCGGCAAGTATTTTTGAGGGACTATTTTTGTGCCCAGCACATGATGTTTAAGCCAAGTCCTGAAGGATACGCAGAAATAAACCTGGTGAGGGGGTGGGAGCCCTGGAGAGTTTTGTGCATGTGGGCAGCCACGAAGCCTAGCGCGGAGGCCACAAAACCTGTGTGTGATGGCCTGAAACAAGTGGCCAGTGTGAAGGGTGTGATGCCCCAGCCCAGAAGACCTCGATGTGAGCCTGGAGATGGGGGTGGGTCTTGTGACTCGTGTTGTGTGGCCTGGACTTCATTGTCAGGGTGGAGAAAGCAGGGAGCCTCTGATGAGTGCTGGGGGGGGGGGGGGAGCAACAGGGACCACTTTGCAGGAGCAGAGACATAACAGCTGATACGTGTGGTGTGGTTCAGAGCCAGTGAGACTGGAGGGAGAGAGGCTCCCTAGAAACTGGTAGCCCGAGGCACCCGGTGGCTCAGTGGCTGAGCATCTGCCTTTGGCTCAAGTCAGATCCCGGGGTCCCGGGATCGAGTCCCACATCAGGCTTCCAGCAGGGAGCCTGCTTCTCCCTCTGCCTGTGTCTCTGCCTCTCTCGCTGTATCGCTCATGAATAAATACATAAAACCTTTCAAAAAAAAAAAAAAAGGAAAGAAAAGAAACTGGTAGCCTGAATTCTGAATTCTGAATTCGGGTCATGCAGATGGTGAAAAGTAGGTGAGTTCTTGAGAAAGTTCTGTTCAACGGACTGTCACTGTCTCAGGCAATTTTTACTTTCAAGCATTACCAGTTCCTAGGTATTTATATTCACCAAATCCTACTTTGGTTATGGAATTAAAAGCAAGTTCTAGATTTAAAAAAAAAAAAAAAAGAGGGGGGTTGGAGAGGTGTTTACTTGTTGCCCCGGGTGCTGGGTGTACGGCTGTCCTCACTCTGTCAACATCAGGGAGCTGAATGCTCTGGGCGACGTTTCTCTAAGAATATGATGCTTTGCTCAAAATGGGGCAGCCCAGTGGTTTAGCACCACCTTCAGCCCGGGGCAGGATCCTGGAGACCCGGGATCAAGTTCCACGTTGGGTTCCCTGCATGGAGCCTGCTTCTCCCTCTCCCTCTGCCTGTGTCTCTGCCTCTCTCTCTCTCTCTGTGTCTCTCATGAATAAATAAAATCTTTAAAAAAGTGTCAAATGATTGACCTCAGATATGTCATCCAAGTCTAGTTTTATATAGTTCCTTCTAACTTTTGGCATCCTTACCTGGCGAAGTTTCATAGACACCTTCCAAGAACGACTTCTGCTGTTGGCCTTTTCCAGCTACTGGTCCCAGCTGGCCCATTGGAAGGGGACGACCGTGATCTGCCCCTGGTGCTGTCCTGTTCCGTAAGCCAGATGAAGACCCGGCCCCCCACCCTCCCTGTTTGGGCAGTTGGGGCCTTAAAGCAGGTGGTGAGGAACAGCACGGGGGCACCCCTTGATTCTGGCCCAGGCATCAGGGGCACAGCTGAAGGTCCAGAGTCAGGCCCGAGTGAGCAGGGCTTTCCTGGAACCTCAGACAGCCTGGCCTCGGCTCCCTGTCTCACATGGGCGTGGATGTGGCCTGCCTCCTTTTCTTTTCTTTTTTTTTCTTTTTTTAAGATTTTATTTATTTATTCATGAGAGACACAGAGAGGCAGAGACACAGGCAGAGGGAGAAGCAGGCTCCCACCTGTGGGAGCCAGACACGGGATTCGACCCCGGGACCCCAGGATCAGGCCCTGGGCCGAAGCCGGTGCTAAACCACTGAGCCACCCAGGCCGCCCTCCTTTTCAAACTAGACCTCTCACCAGAATTCCCAGCTGATTCTCGAAGCTTCCAACACGTTCCTGCCCCTCATGTGCACTGTCCAGCCCTTTCCTGTGGCGCCCACACAAAACTCGTGACCTCAGGGGCAGCAAGGTGCCTGCAGAGCCCGGAGCACCTGTGCCCCCCCCAGCGAAGCTGGAGGCCTTGAGCCCCGTGGCCGCTCTTCTCTTTCGCTGGGGCCTCGGGCTGTGCCTCCTCCTCCTTCGTCTTTCACTGGCCCCGGGCTTTGGGTGTCCCCCTCCTTGTTTTGGCCCCAGAGTGCCCCTCCTGGCGGATGTCACCCTCGGCCGCAGGTAGTTCTAACCCCATTGCAGGCATCTCAAGCTCAGAGGCTTCCTCCGTGGCCCCCTGGCCTTCCTGGCAACCCCACTGTGCCACCTCCTTTCCGGGGCTCCCCCCAGGCCGGCAGAGTGATCACCTGCCAAACCCACGGGTTAGCACCCTCAGGACTCTCTCCCCCCCTCCGTTTTCTCCCTCACGCCCCTACAGTTGTCCAGGTAGTGGTTCTACCCATAGACTATCTTTCAGCCCCTTCTAGACACCGTGGCCTGGGGGACCTGCCAGGCCCCCATCTGTCGGCCCCCTGCCCCCGTCCCCTACCCTGGGTGGTGTGTGCGGCTGCTGAGGCCCATGAGCTGCAGCCCCTACTAGGGGAGTGAGCTACTCTGACTTGGGGTCCCCGATGCACGTGCCCAGGCCTACCTTGTCGCTTACCTGTACGGTGGCTTCCCGACTGCGCTCCCCGACTTCAGGCTTGTCTGCATTCCTGCTTTAGTCTCCATTCCCCAACAGTCACCGTCTAGGGCCAGAGATGCTGTAAAATCTTTCGTGGCTTCCCACTGCCAGTTTCCAATAGGGAATGCAGCGTCCTTCCTTCTTTCCTCAGTTGCAGGCTTCTTCTCTCTCAGCTCTATCATCCCTTTGGCCTCTAGAAACTTCCCTCTGGGGACGCCTGGGTGGTTCAGTGGTTAGGCACATCTACCTTCGGCCCAGGGTATGATCCTGGAGTCCCAGGATCGAGTCCCGCGTCGGGCTCCCCGCAGGGAGCCTGCTTCTCCCTCTGCCTGTGTCTCTACTTCTCCCTTTGTGTCTCTCATGAATAAATAAATAAAATCTCTAAAAAAAAAAAAAAAAGAACAACTTCCCTTTGAAGACCATGACTCAGTCATGTTCTTAGAACATTTACTATATGTAGCATAACAACATTAATATACATATATATACAAGTTATATTAATATGATTAAAATAGGTAACTATATTTAATGTGATGTGCATATATATAATGTAATATGTGTACACAGGAACATATATGTACATATATATGTATAGGAACAGGAAAGTCAAAGTAATGTTTCATGTCAGGCCCTGCCACATAAATCAAAATCAAATTAATGCACTTTTAAAAGTGAGGATACATCTCCTGAGGAGCTGACTTAAGGAAATGTGTGTTTTGTTTTGTTTCTAATGGCAGGTGGAGGGTGGAAGTGATAGGAGGGTAAGTTGCTGTAGACCTCGGGGACCCCAGTGACTGACAGCCATGTGGTGCAGGACTTCTCTGGCACAAAGGAGCATTCGCCAACTCCTGGCGCTATGGCGCAGTTAACTAGAGAGTTAAGTACACGCTATAGATCTCCTCCTGAAACTGAATGAAACCAAAGGTTGGCTGGCCTCTGATTCTTATTCCTTGCCCATTAAGAACACTTACTCTTTCCAGGGCATCACAAAAAAAAAAATCCTGTAATTCTCATTGCTCTCAATTCTGTAAGTTTTGTCCATGCATCTCATCGTCAATGCCCAGTCCTACCTGCTTGCAGCTTACCAACTCCCAAACTTCAGCATTGTGGAAAGTAAAGGGGGAAATATATCTGTTTATCACTTCATTTTATTTTTTTAAAGATTTTATATATTTATTTGTGAAAGACACAGAGAGAGGCAGAGACATAGGCAGAGAGAGGGACAGGCTTCCTGAGGGGAGCCCGATGTCGGACTCAATCCCGGGACTCCAGGATCATTCCCTGAGCCGAAGGCAGATGCTCAACCACTGAGCCCCGCAGGTGTCCCTGTTTATCACTTTATTTTCTATGAACCCATATAGATGATCAAGTTCAAAAAAAAATGATTAAAACAGCAAGCTTATCATTCCATCTCAGTGAGTCTACACCATACTTAAAGCCAGGAACCGACCTTCCTAATCTTTGTGTCCTCAGAGATTCGAGCCACAGTTTCCATAGTTGAGCACGGAAAGTGCTTCACAAATTGTGTCACGTAGCTGTGAGCTACTGAGATCAGGTCACTTAACAAGAAGAATGTGCCTCACAGAGAAATCCAGCCATTGAACAAATGTTTATTAAGTGTCTACCATATGCCACACATTGTTCTGAAGTGGTGATAAAAATGGGATAAGTTCCTCATTCATGTGACTTAGGTTCACATGCAGGAAACAGATAATAAACAAGTAAACAAGCATATGGTTTAATTTCAGAGTTATATATAAAGAAATGTAACATTTAAAGCACCTGCATATTCTGTAAGAGCTGTGAATGTGTTGTGGGGGTTTCAGGACCACTTTCCTGGACCATCTGAGTTTCTCTTTCAACTGTGTGGTAGGGCCACGTGAATCCCCACCTTGGCCTCACCTTCCTGTGAGGAGGCCTTGTCTGCTCCCCCAACAGCCTTCCTTATACTTGTGCCATTTTTTCCCTTCGGTTTCTCTAGGATCAAAACTACTAAGCAGGAGGGATCCCCAAATGCACCAGATCCTACATGTCCATTGAGGGCTCATCGACAAGGGTCAAGTTACACAACCTCTCCGACGCGGCCTTTTGAACAAGCAGAAAGGCAGCTGTGTGTGCTGTGTGTCTTAAAAATAGCAATAAACTGGGCCCGTTTTCCATGCAAATGTTAATGCCTAACTTATGTGTAGTCACCTGTGGCCTTCTCAAGATTTCCCATCTGCCCAAGAGTGGTCCTTGACAAAACATTCAGCTGGAAATCACTGCTCAGTTGTAAACATGTTGTTTGCTAAGTCATAAGAGTTCATGAACCAAAGTTAGTTATTTTATCAGCTAAGTAGCCCATGTTTTCCACGGGAATTCCTTTATTTTCTCAGGCTTGTCTTCAACAGACCTTTTGCTACCTACACGGAGATAGTTCTTGAGACCCGCTTCCTGGTGTCTGTCTTTATAGCCTCTTTCCTTTATAGCAAGCAGTCATTATTACTCTTTATAATACCTCTTAAATTTATCTAGTGCATATTTTCAAGTGGCTTCTTGGAGCCCTAAGTACTTTATGGTTTATTATTTATATCTACTTATTGATAAATATCACACTTTATAATTTTAAGGGGCTTTCCAATTTTCTCTCTAATTACTCATCCCCATGCCCCACTCATCCCAGTAAACATCTCCATTTTGAAGCGAATAAGGAGTCCCATAGCTGGTAGAAGGAATGTTTGTTTAGAACTTAGGGGCCTCGGGCTTGCTAGGGATAGTGGCCTCCTGCTTCTCAAGTCTGACTTAGAGGTAACATTTGAGTGCTCCAGTGACAAGAACTCATGTTACATGGATCCTCGGATCAACGTCAAACCCTTCCTTGACTAACGCTGCCAGGTTTTAATTTAAACCAACTGTCAGTTTTATGTTTCAGGTAGTGATTTGTGATACCTATGTCCTTTTGGCTTTGGAGGATTTTCCCCTCAAGGCAAAAGAGAGCCCTGGAGTCTGAGAGAAGCGGATTGTTCCATAGTCCACTCATCCAGGCTCCTTTCTGGAATGCTGCTCTGGGCTCACCCCTGTGGGCCTACTTCACTACTTTGCCTCCATTTTGCCCATAGAGACCTTTCCTGGGAGGCTGATGAGGCTGCTCAGAGAAACTCTGTGCCTTCAGCTTGATATCAGCTCTGGAGAGAAATGTATCCATTTGCACACAGATGTGCCAACTTTATTGAGCACTTACTGTGTGCCACTCACTGAGTATACTAGGAATCCATCTCTTATAGATCTCAACCATTGCTTTATATTTACCTCATTCATGTGTTCTCTCTATGTTCTTTTTGTCTTTTGTAGCAATGTGATTTATTTTTGTTTGTTTGTTTGTTTTAAGATTTTCTTTATCTATGAGAGACACAGAGAGAAAGAGGCAGAGACACAGGCAGAGGGAGAAGCAGGCTTCCTACAGGGAGCCCGATGTGGAACTCAATCCCAGGACCCCAGGATCATGAATTGAGCCAAAGGCAGACACTCAACCACTGAGCCACCCAGGTGCCCTGCAATGTGATTTCTTATTTAAACCTGGCAGTTCTTTGTATCTGCTATGGCTTGAATGTTTGTGTCCCCCAAAATTCATTTATTGAAATCCTAATGCCCAATGTGATAGTATTAGGGGATGGGGTCTTTGGAAAGTGATGAGGTCATGAGACTAGAGCCTTCAGGCATAAGGTTAGTGTTCTTATAAAAGAGACCCCCTCCCCCAAGAGATCATCTGCTCCTTTCACCATCTAAGGACATAGCAAGAAGGTGCCAGCTATGAAACAGAAAGAGGGGTCTCACTATAAGGGCCATGCTGGCACCTTGACTTGCCAGTGTCTAGAACTGTGAGAAATCAATTTCCATTATTTATAAATCACCCAGTCTGTAGTATTCTGTTTTAGCAGCCCAAGTGGATTAAGACAATATCTAAAACTATCAGCTAAAGAGATTTAATGTCCTCGGGGCCTCTATATACCAAGATTGTTCTTTTTGGATGGGACTCTAAGAAGCAGGATAGAATTTGGTATTATCCCATCCTTCATCATAGAAGGAATCTGTATTGCCTGGCCCCACATCTCTAGCACACTTCATATTGTACACTTCCATTGAAACACTCTCTTCTACTTACCTTTGCAACATAAATGTCAAAGTGCAAAGATAAGGTATAGAAGTCAGAAAAAAAAGTTGGCATTTTTTTTTTAATTTTTATTTATTTATGATAGTCACAGAGAGAGAGAGAGGCAGAGACACAGGCGGAGGGAGAAGCAGGCTCCATGCACCGGGAGCCTGATGTGGGATTCGATCCTGGGTCTCCAGGATCGCGCCCTGGGCCAAAGGCACGCACCAAACCGCTGCGCCACCCAGGGATCCCAAAGTTGGCATTTTTAATGTTGCATTTAGAAATTCAGCTTTTAGGATAGCCCAGGTGGCTCAGCAGTTTAGCACCATCTCCGGTCCAGGGCGTGATCCCGGAGATCCGGGATCGAATCCCACATCAGGCTCCCTGCATGGAGCCTGCTTCTCCCTCTGCCTGTGTCTCTGCCTCTCTCTCTCTGTCTCAATAAATAAATAAATAAATAAATAAATAAATAAATAAATAAATAAATAAATAAATAAATAAAATTTATAGAAATTTAGCTTTTAATTCTAGAAATTACCTGAAACATAAGTAAGGGCACACATAATTTACCCTTGAGAACATTTTTGGGAGGCTCATATCTAGAAAGGTCAAGATACCTGGCTCAGTCTCAGCTCACTCCTGTATTCCCACATTGCAGGCATTTTTCAGCTTTCTCTCCCCAAGTTTTCATAATTAGCTAAAAATGCAATTTAAATTGTTAAAAACATATGTGGAGGAATATAGGGATATTGAAGTAAACTAAGTTTTTGTTGCTAATCTTTGCCAATTACTGCTACAATATTTTTTTAAATATTTTATTTATTTATTCATGAAAGACACACAGAAAGAGAGAGAGGGGCAGAGATACAGGCAGAGGGAGCCTGATGTGGGACTTGATCCAGGGTCTCCAGGACCATGCCCTGGGCCAAAGGCAGGTGATCAACTGCTGAGCCACCCAGGCTTCCCTGCTACAATATTTTTGAAGAAAATTTCCCTGCAAACCAAATTCAGTAATAATCAGGGTTGCTAAAAATCAACTCTTGTTGTAGATTACCTCAAAAAAAATCATTCCCCAAAGTGCTTAGACTGTCTAGTTTCAGCTCAATCTTCATTTGAAATAAAGTTTTGAAAGGAATTAGTAAATACTGGTTGCCAAAACATAACCTTTTAGTCAATTTTTCATTAATTTACTCTCTATTTTCTATGTTTATTATTATTGCATGAAAAAAGGGTAAGGTTTAGGGCACTGGTGTGGCTAGGTTGGTTAAGCATCCAACAACTCTTGATTTTGGCTCAGGTCATGACCTAAGAGTCATGGGATCAAGCCCCATGTTGGGCTCTGCACTCAGCACAGATTCTTCTTGAGATTCTCTTTCCCTCTGCCCCTCCTCTAGTTCATGCTCAATCAATCAATTAATCAATCAATAAATAAAATCTTAAAAAAAAAAAAGAAAAAGCATAAGGTTCATTGCACTAAATGCTCCTTACAACTCATGCCTTGCCTGGGTGTGCTGTGAACCACTGGCCACAGTGAAAGCACTGGATCACACTGTGGAGCAGTGGAAAGAATGTGGGCCCAGGGGTTGGTGTAGACTGAATCCCCACATCGGTCATTATTGTACTTTCTGTGGGCAAGCTGCTCGGACTTTCTGCGTGTGAACTTTTTCAACTGAGAAGGCAATGGCACCAGTTCCTCCTGCCCCACGGTGTTGTTATGGGGATTGCATGAACTGCTAAATGTGAAAAGGTCCTGAAATTTAGAATGCAAGCAACATGCAAGGAATTCTCAGTGATGTCAGCTACACCAACTGAATGTGTGAATTAGAATTAAAAGTGAGTTGTTGTGAGCTCTTTTCCATATATTTGTTAAGGAAACTATGTAAAGGAATTGTGGGAATGAACTGGTCCTTTCCCCCAAAGTTCCAATAGTTGAAAAATAAATTTATTCCTTTACTTAACATTTATTAAGTACTAGCTATGGGGAAGTTATTCTTTTGGGTGGATTAAGAAGTGCAGAGATTAATCCCCATGGATTTAGAGTCAAAGACTTATCACACAATATGTAAATGTTAGAAATAAGACATCTTCTTTCTACTCACTCACCTTTATAACCCAACTTCAGCACACACCAACAAGCAAGTATAAGATCCTCAATCTGTTAATCTTAGTGGAGTTTGGACAAGTTCTAAGGTCTTACCTCAATAGCTTTCTCATTATTTAGGTCCCTAGACTAAAAAGGGAGTGGGGAAAATAGAAATATTTAATGGTTTGATTCACTTCCATTCCTTACACCTGTGGATCTGTAATTCATTTCCCTATAGGAATAGCTGCATGTACTGCAGCACTGGCTTCTGATGCTAAGAATCTATTTATGGATAAGCAAATGCATTATGGTTATACATTAGTACTTGCCTCATAGTTTAGCCCTGATTAGAAATTGTATACAAGTATTCAACAAGGTGGGTATAGAAGGAACATACTCTAGCAGCAGAAAGACCATACAGGACAAGCCCATAGCTAACATCATACTCGATCCTGAAAAGCTAAAAGCTTTTCCACTAAGATCAAGAACAAGACAAGGATATCCACTCTCACCACTTCCATTCAACATAGTATGGGAAGTCCTAGCCAGAGCAATTAGGCAAGAAAAATAAAAGGCATCCAAAATGGAAAGGAAGAAGTAAGACTGTCACTATTTGTAAAGGACATGATCTCATATAAAGAAAGCACAAAAGTCCACCAAAAGTTCCTCTAAGAACTTGGGGATCCCTGGGTGGCTCAGCGGTTTGGCGCCTGCCTTTGGCCCAGGGCGCGATCCTGGAGTCCCGGGATCAAGTACCGCGTCGGCCTCCCAGCATAGAGCCTGCTTCTCCCTCTGCCTGTGTCTGTGCCTCTCTCTCTCTCTCTCATAAATAAATAAGTAAATAAATAAATAGATAAATAAATAAATCTATCTTTAAAAAAAGTTCTCTTAGAACTAACGAATGAATTCAGTAAAGTCGCGGGATACAAAATCAATATACAGGAATCTGTTATGTTTTTATACACTGATAATGAACTATCTGGAAGAGAAATTAAGAAAATAATTTTCTTTGAAATTGCATCAAAAAGAATAAAATACCAGGAATAAATTTAACCAAGGAAGTGAAAGAGCTATATGTAAGACAATGATGAAAGAAGTTGAAGAAGACACGAATAAATGGAAAGATATGACACACTCGTGAATTGGAAGAATTATTATGTAAAATGCCCAAACTACCCTAAACAATTTACAGATTCAATGAAATCCCTACCAAAAAGTTCAGTGGCATTTTTCACAGGAGCAGAACAAACAGTCCTAAAATTTACATGGAACCACAGAAGACACCAAATAAACAAAGCAATTTTGAGAAAGAAGAACAGAGCTGGTGCCATCATACTTCCTGATTTCAAACTATATTACAACACTATAGCAATGAAAACAATATGATAGTGTCCCCAAAACAGGCACATAGATAAATGGAACAGGATAGAGAGTCCAGAAATAAACCCACACATACAGAGTTAATTAACTGATGACAAAGGAACCAAGCACATACAAAGAGGAAGAGTCTCTTCAATATATAGTGCTGGGAAAACTGGACTGCAACATGCAAAAGAATGAAACTAGACCCCTACCTTATACCATACCCAAAAACTAACTCTAAATGGACTAATGATTTGAATATAAGACCTGAAACCATAAAACTCCTAGAAGAAAAAAAAAATAGGCAGTAGGTTCCTTGACATTAGTCTTGGTGATGATTTTTTTGGATCTGATACCAAAAGCAAAGCCAAAGAAAAGCAAAAGTCAGTAAGTAGAACTTCATCACACTAAAAAGTTTCTCTACAGCAAAGGAACCATCAACAAAATGAAAAAGCAGAGTACCAAATAGGAGGAAATATTTGCAAATTATCTATCTGATAAGGCGTCAATATTCAAAATACAAAAAGAACTCTTACAACTCAATAGCAAACAAACAATCTGAATAGACATTTTTCCAAAGAAGATACACAGAAGGGAAGCAGGTACGTGAAAGGATGCTCAGTATCACAAATCACCAGAGAAATGCAAATCAAAACCATAATGAAATATCATTTCATACCTGTCAGATTGGCTATTATCCAAAAGATAATAAATAAGTGTTGGAGATGATGTAGAGAAAAGGGAGCCCTTGTGCGCTGTTGGTGGGGAAGTAAATTGGTGCAGCCACTGAGGAAAACAGTATAGAGGTTTCTCAAAAAAAGAAAAAAAAAAAGAACTACCATACGATCCAGCAATTCCACTTTGGCATATTTATCTGAAGAAAATGAAAACATGAACTCAAAAAGATGTATGCATCCCCCTGTTCATTGCAGCATTATGTACAATATCCAAGATAAGGAAATGACCTTAGTTTCCATCAGTGGATGAATGGGTAAGGAACATGTACACACACACACACACACAACCATGCGCACGTGCACACATTGGAATATTATTCAGCTATTAAAAAGAATGAAATTTTGCCATTTGCAGCAGCGTGGATGGACTTTAGGGGCATGCTACGTGTGGAAAAGACTAATACCATATGATTTCAGTTATGCGTGGAATTTAAATAAATAATCTCAACTCAAAAGTACAGAGAACAGTGGGAAAGGTGGCCAAAATAAACTTCCAGTTATCAAATAAACCATGTCGATTTAATGTACAGCATGGTGAATGCAGTTAATGATACTGCATTGCATATTTAAAAGTTGCTAAGAGAACAAATCTTAAAAATTCTCATCACTGAAAAGAAATTGTGTGTGGTGATGGATGTTAGCGAAACTCACTGTGATGATCCTTTTGCGGTAGAGATAAATATTAAATCATTATGTTGTATACCTGTAACTAATACCGTATGTCAGTTTTACCCCAATAAAAATCATTTTAAAAATTTTTTAAGGAATTTTATGAAAATATTAAGGAAAGAGCTTTTTGTCTGAGCAGCACAGTTTTACCTTTTTCTAAGAGACACAACTGTGGGCAATGTCAGGCCACTTATTTCACTTTTTATAAATATTTGTATCAATAGGGGGTGCCTGGGTGGCTCAGTGGGTTAAGTATCAGGCTCTTGACTTTGGCTCAGATCATGATCTCGGGATCCTGAGATCCATTCAGATTTGGGCTCCGCACTGGGCGTAGAACCTGCTTTAGATTCTCTCTCTCCTTCTCCCTCTGCTCTTTCTGCCACTTGCGCTCTCTCTCTCTCTCTCCCCTCAAAAAAAAAATAATAATAAAAATTAAAATAACAGGACACACCCAGTTTCATTATAGGATCTTCAGGTGCTTTAAACAAATTACCATTTGTTGCCCTCTCCTCCCATTGAAGAATGGGAGTCAAAGAGAGCCGCGGAGAGGCTAGGTCACTAGCGGAATGGCTCCAACTCTTTCCCTCCCTCCAAGATCTCTCTGGTCCCATGTTCATGTATGTGATGTTTATCTTGCTTCTAAAGAACATCTTAGGTTTTAAGTACTATCATTCTTTGGCAAGGTAAATCATTTTTATATACTCACTCTATAACTTCCATGTGTCCTAATCCTAAGGAAGGAGGGGAATGTAAAAATGTGATTGTTTTAGGGACAAGCGTTATTTCATCGTTTGACCTTTGTCGAGTTATCCATCATATTGCCTCCCTGTCATCCAGAAATAGGGATGGTGACTGCTCTCAATCGCCGCTTTTTATTGTCCTCAGCACCATTGAAAAACTAAGCAAGATTTCTGTGCAGTAGATTGAAGAACCCTCAGCACCCTCCAGACCATCTCCACTTGCCTAGCTCTGGGCCAAGACTAGGCTCAGGGGTCAGGGGTCTTAGCAAGATATTGGGTTATATTCCAGCTCCTCAAATAGGAGAGAGACAGAGCTCACTGTGATTTTCCCCACCCCACTATTATTCCCACAGCTGTTGTAACCCCAGATTATTACTGAGGTTCATGGCAGGTGCTAGTGGAGGACAGGGACATGCTTTGAGCCGGGGGTGAAGAATCCAGGATTCAGTGATCCAGCTCTTTTTCGGGCTCTGCCCTGCATTGTTCCATACCCACCATGAGCATTCTTGGCTTCCTGCGAGCACACAGAATGTTGCCTTAGTTTGCACTTTTGGGCAACTGACTGTTCCGTCCATAGCATCTCGTCTTTTCTCTGTGTGTTTAACCTGCTGTTCTACTTGGCTAATCTGCATGGAATTCTTCTTGTTCTAATAAACAGAAGTAGAATGCATATTTCCCTGGCTGACTGTATCTAATAAGCCCGTTGAGTATAATGAAGTAGGGGCAGCTGATTTTTCCAATTTTGGAAAAGAATATCTAATTGGTCTTTTGAGGATGATGCTCCGGTGTCACCTAGGACTTCAATATGACCAAACAATCTTTGCATTGCCTGCCTCCTTTGGATGTCCTGCTTCAGGTGAATCCTGCTCTGATTGCAAGAGCTCTGGTGTGCACAGAGTTAAAATATTTCCAAGTCCCCCAATCTCTATCTTCTGCATCCATGACCCAGGGTGGGGCTAAGGGTCTTGACCTTGTCACTCTTCCCGAGGACAAGAGGAAAGGAATAGATGAATCCAACTGTGAATTCAGTGTCCCAGAAAAGAGAAGCAAAAATCCTTTTTAGCACACTGACCTATCCAAATCCTCTGGTAGTCATCTGCGATGCCTGCTGATAGTTGATATAGCAAAAAAGAAAATGTGGCATTGGCTTGGCTATTCTATGTCTAAGAAAAAGGTAAATGAGTTCCTTCTTTTTCTTTCCAATTTTTTAAGATGGTAATTAGGAGAACTCACACCAGGCAGGCTTGAGTGAATGCAAACAAGACCCCTATAGGCAGCACAGTGTATTAATGTAAAAATATGCCCAGACAACATAACTTGTCAGAGAGGATTATTTCTACTTAGTGAATCTGCAGGAACCTCTTTGCTCCACCATTCAGAATTTGACTAGAGAAGAGAGTGGGGAAAGAGAGAGAGAGAGAGAGAGGGAGAGAGGAAGAGAGAGAGTGAAAGAGAGAGAGAGAGCGCATTAGTGAACAGCTACTGTGGCATTGATGTTTGAGCGCACTTCTGAACTGGCTTTTGTGGAGACTACCAGTGTATCAGTGTAGAAAGCATGCGCTGTCCCAAATCCGCTGTTACTATGAGAAATGAGGAGCTGCTTTTAAGGTATGTTGTTGTGTCCTTTGTTTTTAATGTGTGCTTTTTCTAGTTTCTAGAGCTGCCGGAGACAATAATCATGCTCAGCATCAAGTAGCTTCCTTATCTTAGAGGGGGGGGGAAAAGAATCAAGGCAGAGAGAGGGAGAGAGAGAGAGAGAAACAAAATCAAGACCAAGGACTGGGAGAAAGGGAGCCAGCGAGAGAAAGGAAAGGACTGCCCAGCACGAGTTATATTTGCACCCGTTGCCTTTTGAAAGCATATCATGTATTTGTTCCCTGCTATTTGTGAGTGGCCAGTGGATAATTTTAAAGGCTCGGAATCTGGCTCTTGGTTTGTCTTTTCCTTTGCAATGTCTCAGCCTCTCATTATCATGCACTCTGCATGGAATAATCACCGAAAAAGGAGCTAAGGAGACTCCATATTAGACTTGCGTTCCAAATACCGCTCTAATCTGGACTTAGCCTACCTAAATAGTCCTTCTGTGTTACCAGGTTTGGATCACTTTATCCTGTTTGCCAAAATGTGTACCTGTTTAAAGACCTCTGTTCATGCATGGCGTCCTGGGTCCCTCTGTATTGAAAGCAAATATTTGTTTCTTGCATCTGTGTTAGGGTTCGATCACATACCAAGAATGAGCCACCACTGACCTTTCGGGAAGCAGAGAAAGAATTATGATAGAATTGGCATCCTGCTTTGAAAAATGTAGTCTTTTGTTTATTTGCTAGCAGACATTGTAGCACTGAATACATCTTTGGGTCTGACAATGGGACCGGTTGAACAATGGAGCTGTCAAACTAGCTTAATGCATGTCTGGGGCTTTTTTTTTTTTCTTTCTCAACACCCTTTTTATCTGCTTTAATCTTGTTTGTATAGACTCTACAGAATGAAGGGCTTTTAGAACTGCTTGTTTGTGGTTTTGTGCTTTTAAAAAAATTTAATATCTATCATTCATAAAGCTTTTTGCATTTTGCAGCTATGTTGGTTGGATTAAGTTAGAGATTTATTGCTTACCTCTCTGTTAACTACAGAAAGAAATGTATTGATTGAGACTGCTTGTAATACCATTATCATTCTGGCAAATACCTTGTTACCAGACATGCCTCTACAGTGTTTAATGCTGGGGGGGGGGGGGGGCGGGTTAAATTTGCCTATTTTGGTGGACTCACGGAACATAAGGATGAAAGAGAAGTTAAGGGGAATATTTCTAATATTTAAGTAAATTGTTATTTCTAGCCTCTACTTCTTCTTTTGGCATCCAGGTAGATAAACAGTTTCGAAATTCAAGGACACGTGAGAACTTTTGCCCTGAGAATTTTGGTCACAAACTATTGTTCCATAGCCTATTTAAGTTATCAAGTTAAAGGTCTCCATGGAATATATTGATTTTTGATATATGGTTATGTGCTCATAAAATGTATTTTTATGCAGGGCAAATGTTTCTCATGTCTTCGAAAATCTTTCATTTTGTAGCATAAGCATTGGTTTCTAAGGTGAAAACAGAGTTCAAAAAGAAAAAAAAGGGAAAATCTGTTTCAAACTTCTCAAATATTGAAACCATTCTTATTCTCATGCTTAATGTGAAAGAAAGGGTCCTCGAATATTCAGTGGTCATTGATTTACATGAAAATCATCTTACTAAGGTTGGTTTCTTTAAAGAATTTATCTTATCTAACACTTTAGTGTTTGGTTTAATTAGTTGTTCCTGCTGCAGCGATATATTAAAAAATACTAGTAAATTTATAAAGGAAGATTAAGGACCTAATTTTTAAACACAAAAGGGAGATCATTTGAAAAGACAAAAACATTTTTTTTTTTTAGATATTTAGTTACATATATTTCCTCTTGGATTGTATTGTGGTTCAAATTAGTGATGCTCTCAGTACATGAGGAACAAAATGCATTCCTTACAAAAACACAGTTATGGAACATTAACCACTTTTTAGAGTTTGGACAATGCATTTTAATTTTTTTTAACTCAAGGTGAAGTGTTATGAAATATCTAATTCCAAACTATTCAAATTAATGTTTTGGGGTAAATAAATTGCATTCTCAAGTATCAATTTTCTGTTGACTGTATTCAGAGCCTGGGTGGACCCAAAATATATCTGTAGTATAATAATATTTCAAAAGTTATCCACTGTGAATAGAGTGGATTTTAAATGCATACTTATTATGTTCTCTTACTTCCAATGGGATCTGAACTGCTCATTCCATCGGGTATGCCAATAATTGCTTTTAGGATGAGCTCATAAAAGGTAATTGACGAAGCTTTATATCTGAAGCCCACTGTTACCAGCACACCTAGATTCTGCTTTCATGGGAAATTTTTATTCCAAACAAAGGCTGCAAAGCAATTTTTTTTTTTTTTTTTTTGCAGTTTGGGAGAAAAGTGGTCCTCTGTGCTCCCTAGCTGCTTGTCAGTAGCACGCTGAAATAAAGAAATAACTTGGAAGCCTCCATGTTGAATTTTTGACTATATTGCAATTATTTACTTGTGATCCATTCACTTTAATCCCTGGGTGGTCATAATTAGGTCCAAGAACAAGGGAAATCCTTTCTTACTTTACTTCTCCTGTGGTTTGATCCACCATCAGCTTTCTGAACTTGGGGACCCCCTACTCCAGGGTCCAGCACGAAGATATCCTTTCCTTTAGCCTGATGGGGATGGTGTGAGGTTGCCTGAAGTTGGCAAACTTGTCTGCATCTAATTCCGCAGCAGTATAGAAGAAATGTAATCTGCACCCTGCCATTAGCCTCCATGTGCGATGATGCCCCTCCATAGTGACCTAAACAAATGTCAAAGTAAATTTTAATTCGAAGCCGAGACTTGCAGAAAAGGAACAGCAAAAGATTCAAACGGGGAAAATGGCTTCTTTTAATAGAGTAACGATTGCATCCAGAATCCCTTCGCACCCGAGCCTTGGAAAGACTCACATAGATGTGTTCAGCAGACCACAGACTGAGATCTATAAGCTCAGTGTATTAGTACTCTTTTATTTGTCAAAAATGAAACCTCACATTTTTTTCTTTCTTAAAATAGGAGTGTGTGCAGTTGCAAAATACCCCTTTGGGGCTGAAAAACAAAGGAGAGCATTTGATTAATATTCAGATCTAGAACTTTATGGCAAGTGCAGATCGTGCTTGAATTCCTAGGAAGTCATTCAAAGGGTGACTCAATACCAATTATTGTCATGGGGGGGGGGTGGTTAATTAGGTGAAAAGGTGGCTGATGGAAAGTTCATCGCCGCTCAGCCCTGGAAACACCCTGGATAGGTAACATGTAGAGGGAGGAGGGTGATGTGGGTGGGAATGGTGGTTCTGAATTTAAGGGGCCAGAATTTATAGATGCAAAGCATACCCTTCATTTCCCGTATGGAGATTTCTGTAGAGTCATTAACAGAACGTGCTTCGTTCATCGGCATATCCCCAGCTCCATAGCATTCATCTGCACGCTCTTCCAGAAGGAGTAAGAGCAAGGACAGGAGGGTTCATTCAGTTGCAGCAATGCCTCGGTTCACCTCTCTCAGCCTTCACTGAATTTCTTTCTACACTCCGGTCATTCCTGGAGGGGTGGTTGAGAGGGACGGGTGCCCCCCTTCCCAAGCCTATTGCCTCCCTGATGGTTCTTGGCGTTGGGAGCTTTTCTGAACTCACAGTGACTTCCCTTGTGTAGGAAAGACAAGGCAGTGGTTTGGAGAGAACTGAAATTTGTGGCATTTTACTTAACTGACACTGTGAAGAGGGTGTCAGAGGAAGGAGAGCATATGTGAGGCTTTAATGTTGTCGCCCATTAGGGACTGAAATGAAGTGTCCTGGAGCTGAAGCACCTTTCCAATCAAATGGTCGCAGTCTACAGAGATGGAAGTGACATGGAAGCTAGATGTACATGGGGGGGGGGGGTGGAGGAGAGAGAGAGTGCACACACACGTGCACCTCCACTCAACTCAGAAATGTGCTGGGGAACCCTGATTTGGGATGAGATACCCTTTCCCTCCCCAGCACAGCCTTTTGCTTCATGCAGTGTCATTAGGGATTATCATGCACAGGTATGCTCATCAGCTCTGTAGCTTTTTTTCTGACCGTGACTGATCTCAGCACATTTTCTCCTATGTCAAGACCATCACGGTTAACAGGAAATGGCGTCCGCGGGGAGATGATACCAGCCCAGAGTGACATGTATTACCAGGGCGGCTCAAAGCTGCCACCTCAGCCCATTCCAAGTTGACCCGCCCATGATTGGCTGCTTGGGAACCTGATGAATCACTGGAGTTTATAAAGCAGAGCTTGCCAGCATGCCCTCAGAGAAAAAAAGGAAAACTAGAATTTTCCCCGTGAAAGTATTCAGCTCAACAAACTTTGTTGTCTTGGTCAAGGAGAGCTTGAGGTTTATAGTCATAACGATGCCACGTACATCTACGACATGGTGGCTTTTTTCATCCCTGTCTTGAGAAAGGCTGTGACTGCAATTAAAAAAAAAAAAAAGTCCATGTTGAACTTCTGGATGGCACTGCTGGCTGGCTGGTGTGGGAACTAACTAGAATGGGCACAGTTGTACCTTCTGTAGACATGGCTCCGATGCTGCTCACCCTCCTGTAAAGCTGATCTCGGTATCACCAGGGCTGCAGGCCCCACTATGTCCTGATCTTTACTGTGTCTTGCTTCCTGTATAGCTTGGTTGGGAACCCCAGCTCTCTTTCGGGCTCTGTGAAGTGGATGGCTTACCCATTCATTCAGAGATGACTCAGGAAGCATCTCTGAAAATGGGAACTCTCCGGGTTGGCGGTAAGAGGCCTAAGTTCCTGGTGGCAGCAAATAGGACTCATTTGGACCCTCTCTTTGGAAACTGACCTGATGAAAAGGGATGGAGACCTCACCCCAATCCCCAGGCTGCTCAGTGGCTTCTCTCTGTAAACCGCAGCCTTCTCCTTCCCTCTGGGTCAGGCTGGTGGCCTTAGAAGTGGAAGTGTCCATGAAACTTTAATGCTACAAGAACAATAGGATTAGAACTGGCTTTCTCCTTTCCTTTCCACCTGCCAGTTCCAGGTTTAAACAGAGATTTAGGTGGGGGGCATTAGGGGTGTATGGGGAGAGTGGATTATGATTGGAAGTAAGGAATAAAAACAAAATTTATGAACAGTCTATGCCTGGCACTACAGTAGGCGGGTTTTTAAAATTTTGTATAATTTAATCCTCACTGGCATCCAGGAGTTGGAGGTAATGTTATCACCATTTTAAAGATGGATAACTGAGACAGAGAAAGGTTAAGTAATAGGCCTGGGGACACACAGCTCATATGGTGGGAGGGATTCAAACTCAGGACTCGGCCAGACGCCTTCCCTGCCTACCTGAAAGCGTAACTAATGAATACCTGACACTTTAAAAGCCATCTCTTCCTCAGTGCTGCATTTCCACCATGGTCTTTGATTTGTAGACACCTCAGAATTTTGCCACTAAGGAAGCTGTACAGTAAGAAAAGAAAAATAATGAATATGAAAGGAAAAATCGCAGTGGCATTTGATTCTGACTTGTAACGCCTCCGCCTCCATCCTCACTCATCCGCCTTCCAGTTCATGAGGTCTTTGAGCTAAAGCATCCTGTGCCTCACTTTTCTCAGGCTTTAAGCTGCACAATGGGAATAGGAGTGGGCAGGCAAAAGAGGGAATTTTAAAGCACTATGACGTTGAAAGGTAACTTTCTGTAAGAGGGGCCAAAAGATGTCCTATTGCAATCGTAACCAATCAAGGCACAAATATATCTTGTGCAGGATACGAGACATAGTCTCAGCCGTCCAGAAACTCGCAACAGTCAGGAAATGGAGAGAGAACAGCAGGTAGAAAGGTATCAGGGGTGTGATGCAGGATGGGGAGTTGAACGGGGTGCAGAGGATGGGGAACCTAAAGCAGGGTGAGTGAGGAGGAGAAAGCAGGTGTCCTTAGGACACCCTGGAGTAAAAAAAAAAAAAAAAAGGACACCCTGGAGTGATCTCTGTTATTAAAATGAAGCACAACAAAATCCCTAGCTGCTTCTCTTTTCTCCCCCAGACCCAAAGTCTTTCACACCTCTCCCGCTATATTCCTGGGAAACAGGGCAAATGTACCTATTAGCCTCCAGAGAGTATTGAGACTGAGCTATGGGTTGACATCAAGGTTCACACTCAGCAGTGGAGATAACATAGAACACATCCACTTAGCTTGGGAAGATAGCTACGCCACCTTTCCGCGAAGATCTTGGGTAGTTCTTTTAAAGAGGAAGAAAAAAAATCACTATTATTATTTTTATTTTATTTTATTTTATTTTATTTTATTTTATTTTACTTTATTTTTTTTTTTGGCCCTCATGGACTTCAGGGGAATTAGAATCAAAAGCAAATTTAAATAAAAAGCCATTTGGGATTTTCAAAAACCTTTACCAGGAGCTAAAAATGGCTTAGAGATTTGAACCATATTATAGGGGAAAAAATAAATTTCCTGTACTCAAAACCTTAATGTATCTTCAACCTACATGTCGTTTTAATAGCTGTGTTATGTAATGGCTGTAGTAATAATTAGGTTAACACATCGCACTTCCTTACTTGAGGATCACGGTAGATTTTGATCTTTCAGCCATTTGTCCCTAAGAGGAAATGATGGCCACGCGTGTGACAAAGGTCTGGCTGACCAAGCGGTAAAGTAAATGTCCCGCGGCCAGTGTCAGTCCGTCTTTGATGGAATCAGATGCAGAATCAAACAGGTTTGGTTCTTAGATCATCTGGTCTTTTCCACTCAGCTTGAAGGTAGCATTTGCCTGGAAGAGTCTGGCCTGCGTGCGCGCTGTCAGGTGGGCCCTGACCTGGGGACCCCAGCCCTCTGCGGGCGATCCTCCAGCATCGCGGGTAGAGCGGGTTTGTGCGCTTGGTTTTACGGAACCCCCAGATTTTGCTCTCTGAATCTTCACTCCGAGATGTGTTTGTTTAGAAAAAAACAAACACACTGAGATTGCCTCCCCAGTTGAGGTTTTGATCGTTGCCCAGATCTGTCCCCGACAGCCCCACCCCAAGGCTTGAAGCTCCCGGCCCCGTTTCCTTCCCCACACCCCCCCACCTGTTGCCCCCACCCCCGACCTCATGTCCACCCCTCGCTGTACCCACCCAGCTGTTGCTGCTCAGCTGGTGAATTTCATCAAGCAGAAGTGTCTCCTTTTTTAAATCCAACCACACGTGACAGTAAGATGAGAACTTGTGGCCAATCGGGGAAAACCTTTTGTGGGCCTGGGGGTGGGGGGGGGTGCCGGAGGGCAGACTGCCAGGGAATTAACCGCCTCCTTCTGATCGGTATGAATTCTGTTCCTGCCGCCAGGCTGGCACCAGATAAGGGTACCTGGTGTCGCCTGACCCATCTCGGGATCATCAAGAGGCCAATGGAACATTCCTTCAGAGGTCTTCACTGGGTGCCTTAGGGTGCAAATCACCACGCCAGCCCTTTTGGCTCTGTGCACCGTTTTTGCCACTTTCCCCCGGTTCATCTCCTGCAACCTCCCTTCATGGGACGCAGACTTGCATCCTCCCCCCTCCCGCCCTCTGGTAACGTCTGGAAAGGAATCCCATGGCTCACTCCACAGACAGCTGTTCCTAGTTCAGAAACCAGCTCTGGTCAAGGCGAGGCAAACTTGATTTCTCTTGCACATAAGCAACCAACCACAACTCTCTTCACTTTGGTAGTCACCTGCCTCCTCAGACACGCAGCTGTAGAGGGAAGCTTCTGGCATTGTCTGGCTGCCATCTGAGAAAGCTAAAGAGGGGGAAGCGAAGAAGGTGGCAGCCCTACCATGGAGAAAGGCAAGGGCAAGGGCAAGTTAGAGAGGGAAGTGATGAGCTGGTTGGGCTCTGGGTCTGACCGACCCGCGGTGTTAACATTTCATCCCCTGGGAATGGAAGCTTCTGGAAACTCTAGAGGGGCATCTCATTTCGGAGCACGAAGGTATGTACACAAAGAACCATCTTCATGGTGAGGGCCTCTTCAGAAGGAAGATAAATTCACCATTATGTCTTTTGGCTCTATTAAAAACAGATTCAGAAAAACACAAGATTGCAAAAAGCCAGTAGCAGCTGTTCTCAAGGGAGAGTGACTACTTAAAATTCCCGTAAAAATGTAAAATAAGACTTTAATAACTACTTCATCTTTATTGGCATTTAATTTTACTTAAGTCATTTTAGGAATGTGACAAAGTCACCGTTCCAGAAGCTTTCAATTGAAAATAGGGGCGGGGTGGGGTGGGGTGGGGCTGGTGGCAGAGGGCGTTGGTGGATAATAAAGTGATCATTTTAAATTTCTGATTAGCGACATAAGTATTTTTTAAGGGATACCTTTATGGAATGAAGAAAAGATATAATTTAAATGTATCATTTAAGGATCTGTCTGGCTTTTTTCAAGCACATACAGAACACCATTGTTTATTTTTGCAAGTTGCTAATGAAACTAGAGGAAGCCAAGAGCAAACACATGGCCACAAAGTCAGATACTCTCTCAGGTACTTAAAATTCATGTGGATTTCAAATTTATTGGCTAGAAATGATGGGAAATCCCCTTATAGGGCCTGTATTTCTTGCTCCAAATGGCTCTGAACACATTAGGCTTTTTTTTTTTTTTTTTTTTTTTAAAGCCGGAACAGCTATGTTAACAAAATTTGAATTTGAAAATGTGATAGGGGAAAGATGTTTTGGATTCCAGTTCGTAATGGTGAGCCAGAAGTGAGGTGTGTGTGTTGGGGGGGGGGGGGATAAGGTGGGGAACGACCCTTTTGTGAAGGAGGCTTTTTGAGTAGATGGAACAGTAGTGATACATCTGCAATAACACAGCTGATAGTCTTCTGCTTTTAAGCAGATTGCCACGTGTGACGTGTATAGAAACAATTAAAAAATGGAAATTTGTCATTAAGTATACAAGGTCTGTACGGAAGAAAAATTGTTTGCTTATGAACACAAATCACCATGTATCAGGCACCCAGTATCTAAGTTATGGTGTAAACTTGGTGCAAACACGTTGAAAGCTGTATAACCAAGGGACTATATTCTGGCTCATTGATGGAATGGGGTGGCAGGGATAGGAGTCTTCTAGTTCCCTCAGTGTGTACTCTGTGCACAAATGCATTTTATTAGCACGCCGTTTCTATTGAGAGGTTTGTGGGCTTTTTTTAATGCCAGTGATAATTCAGCGCTCAAACAATGACCATTGCAGAAAACTCCGTTTGAGATGAGGCATGAGGGGGGAAGCGGCTTGCTGAAACAGCACAGTGCACCCGATCGCCTTGGAAGGCCTCATATAAAATGAGGTCATTCAGAAACTTTCCCTTGAAGTGCTTCCAATTCTTGAATTGCCTTTTGTTTGGGAAATGAATAGCAAGTTGATTAAAAAAAAAAAAAAATAGACAATTAGGGAAGGTAGGGGGATGGGCCTAGGGAAGAGCTTAAGGTTTTTCCACAATGAAGCTAAAACTATGAGGAACCTTCATTGTCCACAACAGGCCCGTCCCCAGTGATGTCAGCACGCAGTGGTGTCACCAACCAGGTCATGTCCACGAGAGGGACCCGCTGATGGCCTCATCCCTTTTCAGTGCTGTTGATAAGATCCTTGGCTAGAAAATAGCTCCATTGAACCCAAGTGTTCAACAGCGGCCCAGTGGAGCTGTCTGCCAAATAACACCAACTGCCAAAACATGATACCTGATGGCTCATTACTGCATGAAAATTAAAAAAGGGGCCCCATTGAGTTGTTTTTAGATTTTGTTTTTACCTTCTGCCAAAGCAGTGAAAACGAGAGATTTACGCTTTTCATCAGGTGGTATTTGGTTGGGTGTTTTTGTTTTGTTTTCGTTTTTAGACTCGAGAGCTTTTGAAATTTGTATTTTTTAAAAGGGCTATTGTGCGTGTGCTATGATCATGGAAACAACACCCTATGGGGTGTGTGTATGTGTGTACTTTGTTTCTCTTTGGCACCTACATCAATACCTGTACAATCATCGTGTTATTTATGTATTTGGCAGCCAAACTATTTAAACAGGGCTTCACTCCATAAGCGTTCCTTGGATTCACATTGTCCCGATATCCCATGTAAGAGCAAGTTTTCTTCTTGCATTTGACTCTGGTTTTGCTTCTAACTTTACATGGCAAAAGCAAATGTGCTTTGAAAACTCGGGTACACTGTAGTTGCTGAAGAAGGCAATAACCTATGCACTTGTAATTCTTTCTCTATGACCTACTTACATACTACTTCACCCTCCTTATAGTATGATTAAAAGCTGCTTTGAATCCACTATTGCCTCAAGGGATTTGAGGCTAGAATTTAACAAACTGCTGAGAAGGCTTAAGTCAGTAAGAGGGCTTCCCTACAGCTTCTCCCAACTAATTCACATGCAATTAAGGAGAAAATAAATATTTCAGAAGTGTACATGTTAATGAAGCTTTTTTCTACCTTATAGAATGTAGATATGTAGCTTTATCCCACAGCTGATTTGAAAATATTTCTCTTTTTTGATTAATGCGGCTGTGTTCTGCTTCTGTTCTGGAGGCCAGCTCTGTTCGTTCTTAAAATAAATTTGTTACACAGTCAGCTCATTACGTACATTTGGGATTTATATAAATGATATATGAAAAACCAAGAACTGACAAGGTTGGTCTCATTTATCCAGTTAATTACTTTATTAAGATTATTGAAAGACCAACAAAATTCTTATAATTTCAAAGGCAGCCTGTAGTAAGTAGCAGGGATGGGGAATAAATGGGACTCAGTCCTATCAGGAAAAGTTTGGGTATTTTGGAGCTAAGAATTCATTTTCCTGCCTCTGTTTTTCGATTCCTTATGAACCTAGACCTCGTTCCTCAGAAAGGCAGTATTTTCAAAGGAAGGGTCGTCCTAGCCCTACCTTTGTCTTGGAATTGGAACTGTGTTGGTCAAAGCCAGATATACTGTGCAGCTGAAGAAGAAGGTACTCGAGTCCATTCGGTATGTATAGGCTTAACTGCATCCTCCAGGCCTGTTACTTTATACTGCTCAGTCCATCAAACCTGGTTTTAAAATTGAAATGTGGGTTTAAAATTGGTATGTAAATACTTCTTCTCCTTCATAATCTCAGAGAGATGGTCAGTTTTCCTATCACACACAAAGTTGGCGAGAAAAGATCCTTTCTCCAGATTATGGTGTCTGATAACATCTCACACCTGATGTATTTTAACCACACGTGACCCGACTTGCTTAACCCTCCGGGCTACTGTGATTACATCACCAGGTGTGATGTCATTGCAAAAGAAAAGTGATTACCCAAAGGCGGCGGCTGTGAACTTCTGGCGTGCAATTTATGATTGCTGCTCCAGCGCCAGAGATACAAAGAAGTTTCCCGTACTTGTGACATGGTTGGTGAAAAGTTCGGTTGCATCCTTATGCCCAAACGACAAAACCATGACAGACCGCCACCATGTACTTTCCCCTTCCAGAAGGTTGCAAATCACTTGGGAAAATTAAACTCCCTGCTTCTTTCTGTTCATGTGTGAGCTCTTGGCCCCTTGTCTGCATCCCTGTTAGTAAATAGCCACAAATCCAAATCTCGAGTGGGTGTTTAAGCTTCATGGCCACCACATTAGAGATCTCCCAGCCTTCCTTCCAACAGAGTCGCCGCTGGTTCTCAGTCATTTTCTTCAATACTGGAAAATGAAAGATCTGATTTCTTTTTCTTTCTTTCTTTCTCTTTCTTTCTTTCTTTCTTCTTTTCTTTCTTTCTTTCTTCTTTTCTTTCTTTCCTTCTTTTCTTTCTTTCTTTCCTTCTTTCCTTCCTTCCTTCCTTCCTTCTTTCCTTTCCTTCTTTCTTTCTTTTTTCTTTTTTTTAAAGAAAACGTGATTCCCGTGACTCCCATATTCAGAGCCTTCTCCGAACTTCTCCGTTTGCATAGAGGACACAAGGGAAATGCCATCGCGTGCAGACGCGAGCCCTCTTTGTCCTGAAAGCCTTGAGCTAAGTCCCCAAGTGTCGCCCGGGCCGGTCATCGGGTCTTTCCCCGGGCTGACCCGCGGATGCTGTTCTCAGTGATCATTGTTCCTGCCGGTGGCAAGCGCGTCGCACAGGCGGGCGGCCCGGGCCCAGCAAGCCCTCGGGAGGGGCCGTTCCTGGCCGGCCGGCCCGGGAGCTGCTGGGGTTCGGCCGCCGGGTGACCCGGGCTCGGGCGCTACGGTGGCACCTTCGGGCCTCGCGCCGGGCGCCGTGCGAGCGGGGAACTGAGCGCAACCGGCCCGAGGCTGGGGACCCCGGGGAAGTCGGGCTAGTTTTGCAGCTGGTGAGCTCAGCCCGCCGCCGCCGGCCCGGCTCCCCCCTCCCCCCCCCTCCCCTCCCCCCCCCCGGGGCCGCGCGGGCCCGCAGGGGTTAAGCGGCGGCGCGGCGGGCGCGGAGCTCCGCCTCCGCCTCCGCTCGCCGCACCTGGCGCTCCGCAGCCCCGGCGCCGGCCGCGGGGCTCCGGCGGGGATTGGCGGAGGGCGGGAGCGAGAGAATGTGACAAGTGCCGCTCGGCGGCCGCCGGAGGCCGCGCGCACCTGCCCCTGCCCGTCTCGCGCCGCGGCCGCTCGGACGCGCGCCCCCCGCCCCGCCCCGCCCCGCCGCCCCCAGCGCGGAGCCTCGGCGCGCCGAGACCATGACTTCTGCCTTCAAGCTGGATTTCCTCCCGGACATGATGGTCGAGGGCCGCCTGCTAGTTCCCGACAGAATGTGAGTGGGGCCCCGGGCACGCGGGGCCGGGCGGCTGCAGCCGGGGCGCCTCCCCGGAGCCCCGAGGACGGCGGGCGCGGGCGCGGGCGGCGGGAGCGGGAGCGGGAGCGGGAGCGGGAGCGGGCGGCGGGCGGGCGCCTCCCTGGGGTCCTGGGGGCGCGGGGCGCGGGGGCCGGGGCGGGGCGGGGCGGGGCGGGGGCCGGCAGGCTGGGCGTGGGCTCCAGGCGGACACCCGCGAGCGGGGGGACCAGGTGAGGACCGGCGAGGGGGCGCGGGGTGCGGGGACCGGCGAGCGGGGCGCGGGGGTGCAGGGGGTGCGGGAACCGGCGGGCGGGGCGCAAGGTGCAGAGGGTGCAGGGGGTGCGGGTGCCGGCGGGCGGGGCGCAAGGTGCAGAGGGTGCAGGGGGTGCGGGTGCTGGCGAGCGGGGCGCAAGGTGCAGAGGGTGCAGGGGGTGCGGGTGCCGGCGGGCGGGGCGCAAGGTGCAGAGGGTGCAGGGGGTGCGGGTGCTGGCGAGCGGGGCGCAAGGTGAAGGGGGTGCAGGGGGTGCGGGTGCCGGGGGGGGGACCAGGTGAGGACCCGCGAGCGGGGCGCGGGGGTGCAGGGGGTGCGGGGACTGGCGAGGGGGGCGCAGGGTGCAGAGGGCGCAGGGGGTGCGGGTGCCGGCGAGCGGGGCGCGGGGGTGCAAGGGGTGCAGGGACCGGCGAGCGGGGCGCAGGGGTGCAGGGGGTGCGGGGACCGGCGGGGACCGGCGAGCGGGGGTGCAAAGGGTGCAGGGGGTGTGGGGACCGGCGAGCGGGGGTGCAAGGGGTGCAGGGGGTGTGGGGACCGGCGAGCGGGGGTGCAAGGGGTGCAGGGGGTGTGGGGACCGGCGAGCGGGGGTGCAAGGGGTGCAGGGGGTGCGAGGACCGGCGAGCGGGGCGCAGGGGTTGCAAGGGGCGCGGGGACCGGCGAGCGGGGCGCGGCGTCCCGGGGCGGGGTGCGCGCGTGCACGCCCGTGTCATTTGAAATGCGGGTCTGACGGAGCCCTGGTGGCCCACTTAAAGATCCCTTTTTACCGAATCCCCGGCTCCTCCGACTTGCATTTGCAAAGATCCCTTTCCGGTGGTGGAAGAGTGCAGGGAGAGAAGGGGTGGGGGGTGGGGGGGAAGGTGGGGGGCGGGAGGAGGAGGATGGATAATTATAAAGCATTAAAACAGCCCGGTGTGCTCTGTTGCAGAAATTAGAGGTAATTTTTACGTAATCATGGTGGTTGGTCTGAGATGCGGTTTCTAATTTAATAATTAATGTGATTCTGGTTGTTGTACGTGTCGCCAAACTAGGGTGGAGAGTTTATGGGGAGAAGTAGAGAGCTGGGATCTTGAGAAAGGGAAAGTATATCTGATTTTTCTCTGGCTCGTTAGTGTCGACAGGAAAGTTTCTCCCCTCAGCTCAGGCTCTGTGGAGTCCGTGGCACCCACTTGTATTCAGTCGTGTTGTGAAAAAGAAACCTAGAAGGATTGCCAGAGCGGGTCTGAAAGGTCTGTGTCCATTTTAGACTTGGAATGCAGAAAATTCTCTCTTACCAGGCACGAAAACTGAAAACTGCCAGTGAATCTGGGCTGCAGTTAATCTAGTGGAAAAAAAAAAAAAAAAAAGAAAAAGAAAAAAAAAAAAAAAAAAGGACTGTTATCCTTGGTAAGAGTTCCTATAAAATGTTTCCTGATTCCACCCGCTATGGGACTTCACATCCATATTCTTTCCGGCACCTTACCCTACACTTTGCAATTTGTAGGCCATTCAGAGCTTTATGATCCATCTCTCTGGCAACTTTCCCCTACGGTGCTGGATTCATTTTCTAGCATGTTAAGTGTTACGAGTTTGAGAGATTTTTGAGAAACTCTCAGTGGCCAACTATTTGAGCCCCTAGGATTTCAAAAAAAAAAAAGGGGGGGGGGGAGGGAGAGGATAGAGTCGGTTAAGTGCAGTTGTCCTTCCAGTCGATATGAAGAATGTTAACTTGCCTGTACACACGATCGGGTTCGTTGTCCCAACTAAGATAATCAGATAACGTAAATTAAAATATTGAATTTCCTTTTGGCAGTTTCTCTGGGAAATTAATCTTGATTAGTAACGTTCCCATGATACTTGTTTTACAAGATCTCTGTCCTGTCCCCCTTAAAATAAATATCTGTATAGATACATAATGCTTGTTTGCACCTTTGCTCTGGAAAGTTTTGTGCTTTCTGCTCTCTAGAGGAGTGTTGGGAGAGAGAATTGGCGTGATCGTGATAGTGACTTTATGGTCACCTTGCTACTTAGGTGACCATGATATGGCTAATGAATGCTCTGTGAATTTAATGTGTTAATGGTCTCCGAAAGATGCTGTCTCTTGTCAGTTAAATTATGAATTATGAAAGTTTAATGTGTCCTTTTCCTTTGGTGGCTGAATGTGGCTTTTTCAAACTGTTTGCTCTGAATAGAGCCTTTGTATCTCTGCCCCGGCGCCTTCTGTACAAACCCTAATATGTAACTTCTACCCTACTTCTCTTCCCAGATGCTAGTTCTTTCCAAATGATATCCTTTGGAATCAAACTCCCATTGTTTTCAGTGCTTGTCAACTATTGCTTGATTGAACTTAGAAAAATAACAACGAAAAATAGAGGATTTGTAAATAATCTGTTTCCAGATAGCTATTCCGTCTTCTTAGCCCTGAAAGTACTGTAGCATGCTTTCCAAAATAGTTTGCAATTAAGTCACATTGCAGACTATCTTTGGGGAGCAGAGGTGTGTGGGAGGGCATATGACAAGCTGAAAATGCTTGAAACCCACCTAGCAGTGTATCTTGTTGCCATATGCATGCAGTTGGGAAGATAGCTGTGCAGATTTATTGTTTTGGGGACTGGTTGTCACATATGGTATATTTCCATTTGGACTAAATTGCAGTCGCCTAGATGTTGGCCTATTCCTAAAAGGAACTTAAATAAAGCATAGGGGCTTTTCTGGTGTTGATTTTTCTAAAGCAGTAGGACATAGTTTCAATGGCGTTTTCCCACAAGAATATATTACATAAGTTTGCAAGATGTAATATGGTTGAGTCCTCAAGGCAGATGAACAAATAGCTTTTGAGATGAATTATTATGCTTGATGGCCCCACGAGCCATCCTGTGTTTAAAGAGCCCAGATCATATAAGGCTTTGCAATGGGTCTGAATTGTTAGGACATATGCTTCAAAGTCTTGGCGTTTTAAGCGTTCAGTGTTGAAACTATAAATGGAAATAGACCTTTTAAATAACCTTAACTACTAATGTTTTGTTGTCCTTGTGTTGCTATAGAATATCGCTTGCTACAAAGCATAATGAAAACAGAAATAGGAACTGATTTCAGAAATTTTAAACTGGGACAGTCTGGGGTGGGGGTGGGGATGTGGGTTTCCTTTGTTTAACCTTTTTAATGATCACATATGTATTTAGGGTTTTTAGCTGCTTTAGAATTTTTAAAAATCTAAGAAATGATGTCTTGGAAATGAGAAATCTCAGGTGGAAAAATATCTACAGATGCAGCTTTAAAATTATTCAGATTTGTGATGTTAGAGTAAGACACCCAGAAGCTAGCAATAAATTAACATGAAATCTTTTTCTTTTTTTTTTTTTCTCACCTTCAGTAAGTTAACCTTGTTGGAAACAAGAAAAGTTGTCCTGAATATAAATTTATCAACTTGGTGAATTCATCACTTTTGTTCATTAGGTCCTCCCAAGTGAGGAAAACTGGAAAAATGTCTGTCAGTGTCCAGTTAAACTGAAAGGTGGTTCTAGGGACTTTCACTGTTCAAGTTGAAAGGGGCTTTAGAGACCATCTGGTCGAACTTCCTCATTTTATAGATTGAGAAGCTATTGTAGGGGCAATGTGACCCCTCCAGGAGGCAGTGCAATTACTAGCTTTCTCCCCTTCCCTCCTTAAATGGACAAAAACATGAGTCGTTCATTGAACGCCTACTGTGTGCCAGGGCACTTGACTTACCTGTCTCTGACCTTGATGATAGATGTGCAGGGGGCATATTATACCCATTTTACAGCTCATGGTTAAAGAGGTTCTGTGCTCCCCCATGCCGCATAGGCAGTCAACAGCAAAGCTCTGGTTGGCTTGTGTGTGTGTTATATAAATGCCAGTTCACATGTTGTTGGGGAGACAGGAGAGAACTGTGAATTAAATATTCGACATAGAGTTTTATCAGGAAACCCAAATTGTGCCACACAAGAGTGGTTGAGCATTATAGGAAATACACATCACTTGTTCAGAATTACCTTTCTAATTTGCTTCAAGCCCATACTCTTATTCCATATGTTAATTAAAGAGAATGTATTTTGATGAAAAAGATTTTCTGGCTTACAAGGTACCAGCAAAATGAAGGTCAAAAGCATGAGGGTCCCTTTTGCTTTTCTTTCCCCCCAGATGGCATTTGAACTATATTTGGAAAATGCCAGTAATAAAACAGAGTGATAACTGAGACTTGTCACCTGATCCTTTGATGACCGCATGAGGGATTAAAGAGAGACACTCGAAGAGTTAGGTATATGGGTTTTTAAGGAAAAATTTTAAACATGTGCTTTCAGGTAGGATTTCTCAGTAAGCAACACGTATTTTAGCATCAGCCGCTTCTCGAAACCAAAAACTCATCCCATGTTGGCGTTTTGAAACACTGATGTTATCTTTGATCTGGGTTAGAGGTGTGTTGTGAATTGTCGGGTGTTGCTATTTAATTGGGATTTCCTGGATTGAGATTACTCGAGGATTCTGTTCATCAGATGCTGTGAAATGGGGGCAATAGGAACCTTGCAAGACAAGATAAAAAAGGAGATAAGATTTTCAGATACAAAGCTGGTAATTAAGATTTCATGGGATCATTTAGAATGTTTTCTACCTCCGAGCAGTCTCCCCCTCCCAAACAGCGACAGCTGTAACAACAGTATATGTGGCCTTTGATAAAAGACTGAAAACTACTTCCCCTGCCTCCCTCTTTTTTTTTTTTACAGAAATTTGCAAATTTTTCATTTCTCCTTACCCTTTCCTTGTGGTTTCGTTGCTTACAGATTAAATGCTGAGCTTCCAATTAACGACAGGTATGACTTTGGCATGCAAAATCATCAGATAAACTTGAGTGTCCTCCAACCAGGACACGACGTGATCTAGCTACTGTGCCAGAATTTGGGGTAACACTTGTTTGTTAAGGCTTACATGGAGACTTCTGCACGGTCACTGATGTCATCGTAGCACATTTTAAAAACGCACCCCGCAACTGCTAAACCATGCTGTCAGCATCCTTTTATCTGATTGGCATTCCACTGGAAAATCTGGTATTTTCAACATGTTTCAGGGAGCCACACGTATAAGGCACCGATGTTGTAGCACTTCCTGTGCTGAACTTCGTCCAAACTTTAAGTCTTTATTTCCAATTTAGACTGTTCATTCTGGAGGATTGTGCTTCGGTGGTTTTTCTTTTTCTTTCTTTCTTTTTTTTTTTTTTTTCCCCCAGGGGAGGCTCACAGTTTTGCTTTTGGTTTGCAGATTAGGACACCACCAAGAGTCAGCTATTTGTCCGTGCAATATGTGTGCCACAGCACCACAGAAGGGAGGGTCTGGAAAGTACTAATGGTTTCCAGTTCATTAGCACCAATAAGTTCCCCTGCCCCCGTGTCTGTTTCCCCCACCAGGGAGGGACCTCTAATACAACGGGGCCGGCGTCACTGGTGTGCCACTTGTGTAGCAGTGCAGAAAATGTATTTTTATTTTTCCTTAAGAGAGAGCTCTTGCTAAAGCTAAGAGAAATGGAGCTGCACATTCCTGGAAAAACCTTTGCGGGAAACAAAAACTAATTAGCGCCGCAAATGTGATGCTCTCAGGTAATTGTAAAATAATTATTCCCCTTTAGCATCATCACTGTTTAATTGTGTCATCCAATAGTCTCATGCTCTGAATCTAGATGTGAAGGGATGGAAACCACCACCACCTCCTCCTCCTCCTCCTCCTCCTCCTCCTGGGGATTTCTTTTTCATTTTACTGTGAGTGTTAGACTCCTCCTAAAAAGGACTCTTAAAAGAAAGGGGGCAACAGGGAGATTTTGAACCGGTTCGCCCTTCCCATTTGTCCTAAATCACGACAGAAAGTGATTACTCCAACTGGTTTTATAGAAATACAATTCCAGTTATGTGGTGGAAATGCGTGGTGAGCATATTTGAGATTTACACGTTCACAGAGCTACACTCGGAGTTTTATGAACGGCCTGTTTTATGAACTGCAGATTGTATATTATGTTCAGATATGGAGAGTGATACTTTAAAATCAGCTGATCCTTTAAAACGGAATGCTAATAAATATGTAATCCTACGGCTCTCAAAATGACAGATGAGTACAAATTCCGTTTTTGGTTAAATTTTAATTACTCCATTTGAATGAATGCCTCAGAGCCAACTTGCCAGCAAATTATTAGACCCATTTTTTTTTTCCTCCTGAAGATTTATGTAAATTAAGTTTAGGCTGTATTTAGACTAAAATATCATTTGGGTTTGTTATTCCGAACTTCTCTACCAGACTCCGATGGCCTTTTACTTAAGGTCAGATTTTAAATAAATCTATTCTGAGGAGGTCTCTGTTTAAATGATCTGTGCTCCCGTTTGGTGAGCAGAACGGTTAAGAGTCAGTCCTACAGAGAGATGACCGGGTCACGAGATTCCTTTAATAGTAACATTGCCTTAAAAACTGGGTTTTGGGGATGTTTTGATTCTACGCCTCTGTCATAACCACAGACATCAGTACCCCCCCAGCCCATCAGCTGTTTTGTCTGACATTTATAGGCTCCTGTAGGGCCTGAAGATCCCCTAGTTGCACAGATGATGGTGGTGACTCACTCCTCAGAAGGCAATTAACTTCAGCTGATTGATCTGACATTTTGACATAACTTTTGGACAGTATAACATTTTTTTTTTTTTTGAGTTCATGGGAGAGTGACTAGTTCTTCAGCTTTCATACTAGGATCTCAAGTTCTGTGATTTGATGCTGAAATGCTTAACTTGCATGCTTTTTTGTAAAGAAAGTTCATAGTTTGACTCAAGCTCATTAAATTGCCAGGTGGTATTTTATATCCTTTATCATAAAGTCTGTCTTCCGCTTCTCCTGGTCTCCCCCTGTCGCAAGAAACTTGAACCGCATTTATCTGCCAAAAATAAAAACAGCTGGTCCTTTGATGAGTTAAAAGAACCAAACCAGGGATGCCTGGGTGGCTCAGCGGTTGAGCGTCTGCCTTTGGCTCAGTTCGTGATCCTGGGGTCCTGGGATCTGATCGAGTCCCACATCGGGCTCTCTGCAGGGAGCCTGCTTCCCCCTCTGCCCGTGTCTCTGCCTCTTTCTCTGTCTCTGCTTCTCCCTCTCTCTCTGTCTCTCTCTCTCTCTGTCTCTCTCATGAATAAATAAATAACATCTTTAAAAAAAAAAAAAAAGCCAAACAGTGCTCTTCATGTGGCTGTGGTCAGTAGGCATAAAATGTGTGTGTGTGTACACATATGTATACATATATTTGCATGTATATATGTATGGAAATACATATACAGAAGCTATTTTATTGGGCATAATTCTTTACTTCCTTAAAATACCTTCCCCTTAGTGATCTTTGGCTATAGAAGCTATGAAATTGCTACAACATGGCCTGTGTTTACAGATTACTATCTTCATAACTGATCATTTTAGGGTTTAGAAAGGTTTAGCATCTTGACCAAAAGTGTATTCAGATCAGTGATCCCACTAGAAATAGGTCTCAGGATGATGCTCTCTTTGGCCCAGAGCCTCTGAGTAGCTTCTGTCAAAGGTGAGGACAAAAGTCCCCTCTGATAGAGTTGTCACACCTTATAGGGGAAATAGCTGAGAGTTGAGGGCCCTTTCTAGCCTTGCTGCAAAGTCCTCAGACCCGGAGCAGGGGCTTCTGTTGCTACCATCAGGATCTTTTAGGTTTGGAGCAGGAGGAAAGACTCTTTGCAGAGCCACCTGGACAGTTGACCCTAAACGGATATTTTCTTGAGTAGCTGGAGCTGCCGTGGCTGGGCCACACTCCTCACTTTGTGCCTCCTGACCGCTGCCACCCTCTTCAGGATGCATATCATGATCCCATGGCTTCCCGTCCCTGTTGCAAAGAGCCCCTGAAATTCTAATTGTGGCCAATGAGAGTTCAGCAGACTAACAGAGCATCTGGAAAAGGCTGACATTACAGGAGATGTCAGACTTGTGTGTGGGGGGGTGGGGGGGTAGAAAGAAGTGGTGGAAACCATCCTACAGGTGCATCAACACTCCCCACCCACCCGACGGTTTTCCTTGTGCATCTCCGGGGTAAGACATTGGGTGTCGCGCAGGTGAAACAAACAAAGGTTGAAACATGACATTTCATTTGCTCCGTGAGAAACCTTCGGGGAATAATAAAGACCCAGACGTCGTGGAGGAGCACGAGGGAGGCGGGCTCTGGGAGAGGAACTAATGCATATTTAGGGAGCCAGGCTGCTCCGTGGACTCTGCGCTTCTGATTCCGTGCACCCGCTTGCTCTCCGTCCTGCAGGCGCAGCGGCTTCTGGAATTTGCTTTCTGCCTTGCTTGGGCTTTCCTGATGCTATCTTTCCTCCTCTTGTTTTACCCTTCTCTAAGCCCGTCTCCTCCAGCCCTGCTCGCCGAGGGGCCTGCACCTGCGCCCACGGAGCCGGGAGGGCAGCGCGGAAACCCCTCGGCCACCGCCGCGCGGCCAGTTCCACGGAGCAGCTGCGTGTTTCTCTGCACAAAACTGTATTTTGCCTTCCTGCATTAGGGAAGGGGTGTTGAGTTTTCTGCTTGAGCAGAGGGGGAGCATATTTCAGAATGATTAACTTTATGGAGGCCATTGTCTCGGGCAGCTATATTTGGCTCCACTGCAGCTGTGTTTGCTTTCTCAAAATTGTCACCAGGAGTCCTCCAACTGCAATCAGTCCCTTCGGTCCACGCCGGTGACATCCTTCCTCGTGACTCCCGTCGTCCACGCAGCCCATCTCTCCTTGGTGTCAGGATTGAAAGGCGACCCAGCAGTCCCCGAAAAGCCTGGGCGCTGGTTGACACGCCTGGCGCCTCCATCCCAACGCAGTCCCTTAATACCGAGTCGTGTCCGTCTTGCGTGATGCTGTTACCTGTCGGGATTCTTCTTCCCTTTCATCAAAAGCCATATCTTCTGGTCTCTCTTTGTCTCCTCTTTCTCTTTTTCTTCTTCCTTTTACCCTGAGATGTCAGAGGGTCGCATCCAACAGGTGCTTCATGCCTGCCTTTACCTGTACTCACTAGAGCACACCTGCTGGCATTGGTTCACTTCTGGTCCTGAGAGGTGCTTTACAAAACCCTGTGTTGGCGTGGACACTGAGGCCAAGCGCTCCCCTCTTTTCAGTAAACACCGGCCACAGAATTCCCTTTTCTCCAAGGAATAGCTTCAGAAATGTTTTAATTCCACTAGCCGTTGCCGGGGGTGGGGTGGGGGTGGGGTGGGGTGTTATAGTTTTAGTTAGAAATCACTTCCTCTTGGATTGTTTCTGCTCATCGGGGTCCCTTGCCCTGTGTTGGGGTCTGCTTGGGTGAAGTCGGCCGAAATCACTAGGGATGTTGCTCTAGGGTGTCTCCAGCAGCGACGTGCAGGTCCTTCAAGACGAGACCCCCATCACTCACTCAGCAACAGTCTCAGGTGTTCCCGGGCTTGTCTTCTGGTTCGTTCTGTGGCCATTTCTGGTCTCAGGTGACTTGTCAAGATTCCTCATCTAGAAAATAAGGCTATTAAGATACACTCCTTACCTGTGCCACGGAATTGTTGTGAGGCTAATGCTGGGAAAAGAATGATAGCCTAAATATTTTATAGCTTCACGGTACTTAAAACTGACCACAAGTTCACCTGCATTTCCTGGGAGAGTCAAGTACAGTGAAACCTCATTACAGCTGACCAGTTAATGTGTTCTCCCTCAGAACATTTGTGCTTTAAAGTCTCAGCCAAAGACCCATAAAGCAGTATTGCTCCCATATAAACTTCCAGAAAATGCTCAGTCCCCAGGACAACATTGTAAAGACTGATTTTTTTTTCTCTCTCTCCCTTTTCTGCATGATGATTGAGAAATAAAATGCGGTTCATCTTCCAATTGTGAACTTGTGGTCAGACCTTCCATTCTGGGATAGGGTTGAGGCAAAAAGCAATATCTTTATCCAATATCCCCATCTGCGTGTTCTGAAGGAAAAAAAAAAGCCCATCTCTACACCAGCTGAAATAGATTTTGATTTTCTTATGGGGAGAGAATCAGCCACACAATGTGCAGGCTGGTTCCCAATAATGGGACTCCCAACGCTCGCCAAAACCCAGCCATCAGGACTGTGGGATGTGAATATGGAAAGGGACTATTGTCGATCTTGGCACCTAACCCGCTCATGAGGTGCTCAGGCCACAGAATGCCTAGAGATCAGAGAAGGAGAGTCTCCAAAGGGGGAAATGACCTGGATAAGGAGTCAGTGATGTTTAGGAGGTGGCATAGTGGGTATGGGGTGTATCCGGGTGGTGCCCGGCTGCAGGATACATCATAGTTGCTCTGGTCTCTGCTTTAATAAACAGGCACTTCTCCCAACGGAGCTGCTAGGGTCCTTGAGGTCCTAAGATACCAGAGCTGCCTTAGCTAGTATGGAGATTCGCTCCTAATGTTGATAAGTCATTCAAGTGATTAATAAGATCACACCTGTTCAGATTTAGTGCGGAACCCAGCAGCCTGAGTCCATTGGTTGAAAGATGTTCTCAGCGTGATGGGCCAGGGGAACAGTTAGCACTTGCTCTGGCTAAGAGCGTGATGTTGACTGCGGATCACCGGGTCACTTGTGTGACCGCCCAAGCTAAGTGGGCCCTGCCTCCTGGGAACAGACCACTTTGCATAAGGGTGAAGCAGGCAGTGGGAGCGTCGTCACCATCAGAGATGACTGCGGATCCCGAGCTTGGTGGGAAGGAAAAACTCAATCTGCGGCCCAAAGCTGGCCAAACCCTTGGAGAAGGGCCCCGCCGCCCAGATACTCCAAATGTTCCTGGGCAAATTGATTGGTACTTTGCAGTGAGCACATTCTATCTTCTCAGGGTCAAAGAAGTCTAATTAACTTTATAGGCAGCCTTGCAGTCGGGCCAAGATTTTGTGTCCAGTTGTTATAAAAAGTGACCAGAATTGGACTAATGTCAGCCAGGGAAGCCGCATGGTGGGCTTTATCTTGCCCCTAACTGTGTCTTGTTTTTCAGGTCTTCTCAGAACGTGATCCTTTTATCCAAATTGATTTCTAGTCGTCTGTTCAATAAAATAATGATGTCTACCCAGAAGCCAAAAAAATGTTTTCTCATGTCAACAAAGCTATAATTCTCTGACAACTAAATACTCCTTGTTAAACGTTTTTCTCCTGATTACTGATGCTTTAAAGGATGCCGCCTTCCTGTGGGTATACCTTCCGAAGTATTTTATGGTATTAGCTGGGGATAGGGGCCAGCCATCAGGCTAAGGAATTCATATAAATTATCGATAATCTTCAGAACAACTTTGCGAGGTAATTTGTTTCATTCCTATTTTGCAAGTGAGGAGAAGGTTCTAGAGGATGGAAGTACCCCAGTGCCCATTTCCAAAGCTCAAGGTCTTCCTCTTGTGCTACTTCACATTCTGGTCCAAGAGGCTGCTTTGGTCTTTTGAAGGATTCTTAGACTCTTCTGTGACCATGAGCAGATTAAATTTCTGCATATGTTGGTGAGTTGGCAGCTGACGATGTGGATTCTGAGTATGAAATACAGTTTCTTAGCTGTGACCTAAAAATGATCTACTTTTTACATGTTCTTTCACGTAAATCGCTTGGTCTTTTTTATTTCATAGGCAGACCAATTTCTGAGTCTAGAAGGCAAGAGTGTTGTGACCAGTGTCAGTAGAAAGGGGCGCCATAGCAGCGTCAGGATCTCTTAATGCCTGTTTTCCCTTATTACACAGATAAAGAAACAGTTAACATTGAATGTTAAGGTGGATCCTTATTCTTCATCTGGTTATAATATATCATTATAACTTTATATTTTCATGAAGAGGCTTCTTGTGAGGACTTCACTAGGCACCTGGCCTTCCCCCTCATTTACTTCCAACTTCATTTTTTTTTTTCCAACTTCTTAATTTCTACATCTGATTTAAATGAACCCTTGGCCCTTCTCGGGGGCACCTTGAGCCAGAGCATGCCGCCTTGTGAATTAGAAAAAAGCTTTTGGGTGACGTTCTGTCTCCACCATCCACCTCAGTGACTTCATGCAACATCCTGTTACATGCAGTTTCACCACTTCCTTCATACGTGGACCAGCTAAGGAGACAGTAGCATAAGCAAGTCTCCAAACCAGTGGATTTTAGATGATTGACAGTTGTGACAGTTGTGTCAACTTGGGTATGGTATCCCATCCATTTCTACAAACTTGGCACGTCCCCCCATAGCTTTTGGCTCAAGTGCGTAAACATTTGATGGGATTCTGAATCTTCAGCAAACCATAGATTTCTCTTTCATGGCTAGATACCCAATGTAGAGGAAGGGATCATGGACAAGTTGGAGTAGAATCCACGCATGGGTTGGTCTAACCCTCAAATCGTTTCATATCGAGTATTAGCTTGTCGAAATGCCTCCACTTTCGGCAGGAGAGAAGCGTCGCAACCGAAGAGGATGTGATTTGAGTGGAGTTTCCATGCCCCGTGTGCTTATTGTATTCTTGCTACTGATGCAAACATTATCTATAATTACATTTTCAAGTGACTGAAAATTGTAGGCTTTGTTGAACAAAAATGCAGCCAAAGAATGGAATGTATACCCACTCCACCCTCATTATAAGGCTTTCAGAAATCAGCCTAGAGGGCCCAAGACCATGGCTCTCAACTACATGACACCAGCTCCCTTCTCTGATGTTTGGACACTTTGCCAAAATGCTGGGTTCCCAATGATGATCATACAATGGGAAGAAAATGCTATTACTGTTTTAGCACTTGGTTCCCTCCATAGTCTCCTCAGTCACTGTGGCATGTCCTCTCATGAATCCTCTGTTTCCAGGATGGAAAACAAGAAACCACGATTGGATTTAGATCCAAGTGTGATGGGCCAGTTTGAGAGAGTTGTTGAGATACAGACACTATTGCCTTCCTGGGGCAGATCCAATTATATCTCTACGATATGGGGTGTTTTCCTGCTGCACCCCCTCCTACCTAGGATGTGATTTAAAAATAAAACAAGGGATTCCTGGGTGGCTCAGCGGTTAAGTGCCTGCCTTCAGCCCAGGGCGTGATCCTGGAGACCCAGGATCAAATCCCACGTCAGGCTCACTGCATGAAGTCTGCTTCTCCCTCTGCCTGTGTCTCTGCCTCTCTCTCTCTCTCTCTCTCTCTCTCATGAATAAATAAATAAAATCTTTAAAAAAATAAAAACAAAAACAAAACAACACAGACTCCGGTGTAGACATGACTATAAGGTAGGCTCTCCCTTTGGTCTGAGAGGCTGGGCATGATAAACATGCTGGCCAATTTAGCTTTTTTTTTTTTTTTTTTTTTTTTTTTAAAGATTTTATTTATTCATGTGAGAGAGAGAGGCAGAGACATAGGCAGAGGGAGAAGCAGGCTCCCTGTGGGGAACCCGAAGGGGAACTCTACTCCAGGATCCTGGGATCATGACCTGAACTAAAGGCAGACCCTCAACCACTAAGCCACCCAGGCGCCCCAAATTTAGCTTTTTTTAGACACAGGATGAGATCCTCTTTCTAATTTTAGTGAGAACTTACACCACTTGGAATTAAAAAAAATAAAAAAAAAAAGAATGTGACAAGTTATACCTTAGTAGTTCACTCATCGGTTCCCTGGTTTTAGGATGAAAATAAGCAATGAAATAGAAAAATGTTCCTTGGTTTTGGAGGTAAACAGGAGGAAGAGGTTACAATAACATTGTTACTCTATTGTTGCTGTTTTTCAGGTACCTGATTTATCATTTATGTGGTGGTTCAGAATGTCACAGCTCACTCTCCAGACCCTAGTAGAGTTTAAATTCTTGGGCAACTGAAGAAAAATCATGGTTGATGCTCGAATCCAAAATAGGAGCAAACATTTGACAGGTGGTTCAGAAAACCCACAGACTGTTCCTGATTCTGTGGAGCCCTGCCCTGACAGGGAGGACAGACATGCATTCAAACAGGTGTTTATTAGGTGATAATTAAATTGCAAACCGTTGAAATCTGTTTAGGTCCGCTGTATACCCAGTGAATTGGATGTTTCTCCATATATACCTAATGGGTTGTACCTTCTAACATAAATTACAGAGGCACTTGAATGGCTCAGTAGTTGAGCGTCAGCCTTTGGCTCAGGTCATGATCTTGGGGTCCTGGGATCAAGTCCTACATTGGGCTCCCCGCAGGGAGCCTGCTTCTCCCTCTGCCCATGTCTCTGCCTCTTTCTCTCTGTCTCTCATTCTGTGTCTCTCACAAATAAATTTTAAAAATCTTTAAAAAAAATAAATAAATTACAGCTTCTCAGGTATGTTGGGTTTGGGACAGACCACTTTACACAGACCATAAAAATAACCAGCCGTATTCAGGATTTTTAACGTTCCTGGAATGGAAATTAACTCTGGTGTCCAGGTAAAACGCCTTCTGTGTAATAAAACACGTCAACAAGTGTTGCACATTTTTATTTATTGTGTATATATATATTTTTTAATGTAAATGGATTGTTATAGCTTTTGAGGCAGGGCCTCTGCCATGAAAACAAGACATGGTCTCCATAATATAATTGGCCAGTTTCAAGGTATAAATGAGAGCAACTCAATTTGTGTACTCCATAAACTCCTTTTGTGAGTTAACAAATACCCTTCTCTTGTTCAGGGCCCTTGTTTTTTTTTTTTTTTTTTTTTTTTTTTTTTTTACACTGGTTATGTGTTTATGTCTCTAAGTGCCTGGGCTTTTGGTAGCTTGCATTCCTAACCAATCAATCAGCACAACTTCCTTGAAGAAATGTAATTAGCCCAGAACCAAAGTAAGTTAGCTTTTAAAGTTGTCTGATTCTCGAGGTTTCCTGTTCGCCCCTACAGTAGCAGGTTGACTCCACGGCGGCCTGGTAAATTCAGCTCAAGTCCGAAAGTACATGGTAGTTTTTCAGTTTAAACCGCAGATTCAATAGTTAAAATTAAGTCGGAAAACTGAGGAGTTTAGGATTTATGAGTCACAGCTGACCTGTTATTTGGCTGAATCGATCAGTTCATTTGTTGTCCTGTGGAAACCACCTAAACATTTTCTGTACTGAAAATTCCGTTGGTTTTTTTTTTTTTTTAACTCTAAACTGCCTCCCTGTGAACAAGAGTTGTAACTTTTCTTAATCATCATTCTCAAAAAAAAAAAAAAAAGTCTCATGATGTACTGGTTAGCTCCCTGTTGCAGGTGTTACAAATTTTACAAAATGTTAATCGTAATTTCTACTCTAAGTGAAACATTTGGTTACTCTGAGCTTTAGTCACCGCTGTTGACTTGGTTTCTTCTTCTGTTGACTTGGTTTCTTCTTCGGAGAAACGCTGGTTTAAAAGGAGAAGGATCTGCACTGTTGTGTTGTTTGGGGCTCCTAAAGGATTTCCTTTTGGGGACCTGAGAATAGAACTGTTTTCTAGCTTTCTGAAGACCTTCGTTCTTCATCTTGCAGAATCTCATTGGGTAAATAATATTGCCTCATCACTCCCCCCCACCCTTTATCTGGACCCTTCCTAGAGTTCTTAAAAATCACATTTCATGTGTTCTTTAAGAACCCAGTAGAGAAAACTGCCTCGGTGGAAATGCTCATGTACATTAGCACTTTTATGATGTTGGCTGCTTGGGTTGCAGAATCCAGGTAGTTTGAGAGATCGTGGGGGTGGGTGTGTATGTGTCTGTGTGTGTGTGTGGGGGGGGTGTTGGGATCAGCATTAATTCTTAAAACCTCTAATATTGCAGTTTTTTCTCATCTGAAACAGAGGCCAGAGTGTCCAAGTGTCCTAGTTCGTTAGGTCAGATTGGATCTGGAGTGATCCACAGGATTAATCGTGCAAGCAAAGAAATCTGGATTCCCTCCCGTCTGCCCTTTTGCCGCCTGAACCTCCTTTAGACATGCTCTTTAATTTACACAAGAGCTGGAATCTTGAGGACAAGTGGGCATGGAGAGTGAAAAGAAGCCAATGGGATAGCAGCCACTTCCCTGGCGCTCGGGACAGGACTTCAAGCTCCTTTTCATGCCCCCGGCGCTCAGGGTGCAGGGAGTGGGTGTCCTGGTTAGCTGGGATCCTCCCAGTTTACGCCAGCTGGCCTGGCACTGTCATTATCAGTGTCCCTCTGTCAATCTGAAAAGTGTCCAAGTTTGGATGATAAATTCTCGCATCTGATCCCGTGGTGCTAGCTTCCTTAAAGACAGCACAAGCGTGGTTGCCAGCTTTTGTAAGGCTGCACAGAGGACTAACCCAAACCCTCCCATGGAAGGGGTTTTCCGTGCTTTTAAACATTTAGAAAAGGCCATTTCTAGCCTCGCTCTCTTTCTCTGACCCATTCTCATGAATCTTCCATAATAGAAAATTTAACCAATGTAGCAAGAGCTCCTTCTGCGTCCCTAATGCGTCTGCACCCTGCTGGGCACTTCGGGATGTGCTGTCTCAGTAGCTCGGGCTTCTTCCCAGCCTGAATCCGGTGGACGCGCCCCTCCTGCTGCACCCGGACTCGGTGCCGGAGGACCCCGGGGACCAGCCTCCAGCAGGGCGACCTTTCCCTTCGCTCCAGCTTCAGCTCCTGAGACAAGGGCACTTCATTCTGAAAGCTCGTATCAGAAGCTCGGTTGCTTCTGCTTTCAACCGGAGCACAACCAGGGGGAGAAAATGACCTGACCGCACCGCCTTTGCGTCCCCACTGTCCTCTGTGACAGAGGAACCGGAGAGCGCGGCCCCAGTACAATGACACCGGGGTGCCCAGGTACATTTTTCGAATTCTAATCTCCGAGACACTTGGGCACTCTTCAGTGCTAATTGCTCTTTCTCATTCAGTGCTGGGGATTTCAGAGGATTCGTGGAACATGTGTGTTTAAGATCGATTTCCCGATTTTTACATTTATACCCAGCTGTTTGTTATTCAGGGCAGCCATCAGCATCCGAGTCTCAATGGACCATGTAATGTGCAGCTGTAGCCAGATGTAACGCTTCTGCTCCCTAACTGTTTCTGTTAGAAGCTTCGAGAGGCAGGCTAAAGACTGCTGATAACCCCGTTGCCTGCATTAATTTACCCTCTGGAGCTACACAAACTCTGCTTGGCAATTTTGTTTCATGACCAACAAGCAGCACAGTGTTTGCGATCTCCTTGCCTGGTAGTGATGTTGACACGGTATATATCAAGTATCTCTGCGTCGATATGAAAGGTACTTGTACGGCTAATTCCAATGGCGGGGAGCTGTCTGACGCGCATGCATAAATACCCGGGAAGCGAGGTTGTGCTTAAGAAACATCAGCAAGGATTCAAGTCACACCTTGGCCTGGATCAAAACAGGTTCATAAACTAGTCTTTTGAACGGAGGGACTTCGGATTTTAGGATCATTTCTCTCCAGTCTTAGCGTCAAACCTTGTTTCCAATTTGCATTTATTATTGAGATCCGTGTTGCCTTTTGTGTTCGTGTTACGTATCTTTGTTTAGAGGCTACCGGTTCTACTAAATTTAATTACTTCCCTTCGAGGCTTTAAATTGAGGGCAGCTTCTATTAATTGTTAATTACTCTCCCCTGCCATTTACACAGCGAAGGTACATTTACTAATTGAGGGTCTGTTCTGTGCAATGACAAGAGGCTTCTCCAGCCTCAATATTTACCTTTCTATGGGGAGCGAGTTTTAGTTCTCTAATCTTATCTTTTATTAAACATAAAAGTAGACAGTCTAGTGACAGATTAGCCATTCCTGTGATGCAGTGTTGTTATATATCCTGGAGGAATAAATGGGCATCGTATTTGGCTCTGTGCTGCCATCTGGTGGTGTCTCGATCTCTCTTAGCCCCAAGGCCAATTCCTGATGGGAAGGTGGCCCCCCTTGGGTCTGTTCCTTTGCTAGTTGGACCCCACATCCTCTCTGGGGGGTTAAAATGAACGACATTCCTCAACAGGTGGCTGTGGGAGGCATCAATCTAGCTCGGTGTTTCTTGTATGCCACCAAGTGCTCATGGCCTATCTTCTAGCTTTTTCGGCCAAATGACCGAACTCCTAAAATTCCTCACTCGACCTCCGTGGCACATGGTGGTTCTTTTTGCTTTTCTGATTCTTCCTGTCTCTCACCTCCCAACTCCCCACACCCAGTTCTTCTTGCCTCCTGACCGTGGGCATCTTGCCTCACTCGCTCCTTGGCCCTCTGCCTGTTATTCTCAACCTTCTCTTTCTTAGAAAGCTTGTCTCCACAGTCACACTGCCCAGACCGATGGAGGTTGGGGCGTTGGGGTGGGGGTGCAGGAACTGAGTCTCACGGTTTGATCTGTTAATTTTATGTGGGGGTGTTTGGTGAGCTGTGTTTCTGCCTCAATAGCCTGTGCTTGGTGTCAGTCCAGGAGGAGGTGGATGGCGCCTGTGAGCTCAGCAGTGGCTGCTTCCTGGGTGTTCTCGGGTTGGCCACGATCCCATTTCCACAATTTATTAAGAGCATGAATCCCAGAAAGGGTTTTGTCATTTGCTGAAAGGACAGCAAGAGTTGTTTCTTCGTTTATTCGACTCAGTGCTCCACAAGATGAAATTCCTTCCCAACCCAGCTTGGGCTCTTTCGTCTCTTATGACATTTTAGTCCTCTCTTTGAAATGGATCGGCTGTAATACTTGGCTTTCGTGTCATCATGTGCTCTGGTCCACAGCCCTAGAACTTTGAATTTAAAAAAAAAAATCATGAAGGTAGAGGGTGAGAAAGAACCAAGATACAGGTTGAATTCATGGGTGTGGTGAGGTGAAAAAAAAAATCTTTAGATTCCTCCTTATTAGGCTTATGGCAAAACCAAAGTGATTTTAGTTTGTGGTTTTTATTGGATGTTGTAAAAACCCTACAGCACGAAGAGTGCTGTACCTACAGGTAGGTAGCCACGTTAAATTATGACAGTCGTGATACACAGAGGAGCCACAGCAGGTACGGGCAGGTCTGTGTCCCTCTGTCCTTGGAGGTGGCTGCCCCTGGGGGGACCGAGCCTTACCTACAAGGATGTCATAGGTCAGTGTTTCGGGGGTACACTTCAGCCTCATTGGAGACATGACTTCTCCCTTCTGTCCTCCCCACCCATGCCTGGGCCTGTATTCGAGGAGTCCTCTGGCAAAGCCTCTGACCTACATTTTAAAGAGGAGAATGCTTCTCCTCTTGGAAAGACTGCATCAGAGGTGGTTTGCACTGTGTTACGTCGCCAAGTTGTGCCGGTAGAGGTACGTGGTGTGTGAAATTGAATGGTCTTTCCGACAGTAGTGCTTATTAAGTTATTGATACGGGATGGTTGTCGACTTAGGCAAGGTGTGAAGAAAATCCTATTAGGAGATGATTACTCCTCTACCGAAACGCATTAGGGAGAGCGGTGGTTATGGTGCAGGAACAGTAGGAATTCTGACGGGACTTCTGTGATCAAGCAAATATTAGGCACTACACGGGCCCAAAAAGGAATTCTAGAGTGAAACTTAGGATATCCATTTGTAGCACTGATTTTGTACATATTGCACCTATATACACTTATGTATCGTGTGTAAATTACAGATGGGGGGGGGATGAAACGCTATTTCTTGAGGATTATGGTTTAAAAATGTGCCGTAGCCTTTGTATAGATACCCCACATGAAACCATTTTAGCATTTGGAACCCCATCCATGAACTTAAAATCACGACAATTATTTTAAATGATGTTGGGTTCGTTTTTATTAAAACGTTTCTGGCAGTGATGAAACTCATTTATTAAATGTGATTTTTGGGATTAAAAATGGAAGGCTTTACAAAGTCTTCGCGCCGGAGGAGGGAGGGGGGTGAGCCTTTGTCTGGGAAGCTGACTGCATTATGGTGTCATTTCTCACCTTCCCCTTTCCCCCATGCCAAGCTGAGTGGGCCCCTGCTGCCCCCGGGTCCTGCGCTCACCTGTGGCATTCTCCGGGGTCCTGCAGCACCTTGAGCCATTAGGCCGCGGGACCCTGAGGGCAGACAGCAAGCTGCAGTGAGCTTCCCGACCCTGGCACCTACCACCTCCCGCTCCATATGGCGTCGAGTAGGTGCAAGCACATCAAATCCAAGGAAAACGGAAGAAAAGTCGCGCGTGCCTATTTTGAGTATGGAATTGAACTGAGCAAATGCTCACGGAGCTCCCACCATCTGCCAGGATGTGGGCCGGGAAGGCAAGGAAGCATGTCATCGGCGCTCCCGCCAGTACTTCCTGAGATCTTTGCATCCCGCCTCTGGAGGCAGGAGCCCTGTCGTCATGGGGAGCGCTGCCAGGGCCCCCAAACCATGACTCAAGAGCCTCCACTGTGGGCTTAATTATTTGCCCCAAGAGCCACGACTTTGTTTATTCCGTATTTGCCCACATGCACGTTTTAGTCCTTGCATCAGCTTCGTAAGCTTCTCGATGCACAGCGTGGAAGAAAAAAAAAAAAACATTTTGAGTCACGAGTTTATTTTTGAAGCTTTATTTAAAGCCACTCAATGGATGATCAGTGTTAAATGTGCCTCATAACTTTCGTCATTGAAGTGCGAACTTCTATATCAGTTTTTCAGGCTAGTTTCATTGCAAGATGAGGAATGATTGTGTATCTGTTACGTTTTACACTTTTATGCCCGTGCTCCTGAAGGAGACCAGAAGCCCAAGGAAGTTCAAATATGCAGATAGATTTAAAAAAAAAAATTCCTAGTGACTTTGGGATGTGTCGTCTGTGTTGAGTGGCTGGGGTGGGGAGGACAGAAGTGATGTCTCCTCTGTTCCGCTTCCATCGAGCTCACGTCATTGTGTCACTTCTACCGAGAGGATTTCAGAAACACTCCAGGGATCAAGAAGAACAGAATGGGTGGGTGGCCTGTCTTGGGGCTGTGGCGGGTTTTTTTTTTTTTTTTTTTTTTTTTTTTTTATGTGGCGGGTTTTTAACTGAAGATCTCCCATTTTCAGACTTCCACGTCTCTTAGAAAAAAATGGCAGATCTAGAAAAATGTCATGATTTCCGTCTCATGGACAACGGGCCCAGGTGATTCTATGGGAATGCAGGACGGGAGGAAGTCCAAGGCCAGGCGGGGGCAAGGTGGGAGGGAGAGAGTGGTATTTGTGCATCTGGCCACGTCTCCACTGGCTGTTCTCTGTGTGAATCGCCTCCAACGACACGGAGATAATCCAGAACAAGTGTTCACAAGACGGAGACACCGCTTTGAAGAAGAGATAAAATAGGTTCTCTGTCGTGTAAACACACCGACCTGTGTTGAGTACTTGATAAGACCTTAATCTGCCATAATAACATTTTTCACATCTAATAAATTGCATCATAAGACGAAAGTAACGATCGTTTATAGAAACTTTAAAGGTATAATTTCTAAGGAATTTTAATTATGGCACCGTAGAACTCCGAGCCCCCAGGAAAGCCCTGTTTTTTGCTGTATTTCCTATGTAGTCATTTATTTGGTTTCTGCTTTTTGTCACTCTCGCCTGGCTGGTCTTCTCCCCTTTCCCTGTATAATGATTTTTAGTTGTTACTTCGTGGCTCAACAAATATTTATTAAACACCTGCTCCTGTGCCGGTCACTGCTTTACTGCTGCCCCCCCCACCCCCCCGCATCCTCAGCATTGTATCCCCGTTCACAGAATGGGGTCATTCTTTACTAGCCTCCTGTTTGGTGAGCTCACCTGCCACCACCTCATCTTCTATTTTTCAGTCTCTCTTCCACGATCCAGCTGTGTTGCACTTGCTGTTTCACTCCATCTCTGTGCTAGGTTGCGTTAGTGGCTCTTCTTCTGGCCTCTTGGCACTAGCGGGGCCTTCATTCAGGAGGCTGTGACAACGGCCCACAGGCTGGGCGGCCCACACAGCCTTTACTTCTGACACTAGGGAGACTGGGAAGTCGGACACCAAGGTGCCAGCAGATCTGGTGTCTGCGGAAGCTCCTCTTCCCACTTGTGGTTGGCCACCTTCTTGCTGTCTTTCTGTCACAGAGACAGAGTGAGGGCTGTGGTTGCTTCCTCTTTTTATAAGGGCACGAATTCCATCAGAGGGGCCCCACCCTCATGAGCTCATCTCAACCCAGTTACCTCCCCAAAGCCCATCTTCAAATTAGCATCATTCTGGGGGAGTTAGGGCTTCAACATATGGGTTTGGAGAGAGGGAGACACAGGTACGCCACCTATAACAGGGAGTGATACTACAAAGACCTAGAAGCAGATCCCAAGAGAGAGGAGAGGAACCATAGTCTCCACTCCTAAGCGGGGCACACGGGGTAGGAAGGTGACCATGTGACCTCAAGACCCACCAACTGTGAAGAGTGGTTTATTATAAACACACATTCCCTGGGATTTCCCCTTAAAGCTTGGAGCAGGAGCACTTGGAAAGCCATCCCGGAGAAAGTCCCCAAGCCCTCTCACTTCACGAGGCTGATTAGGAAGGAATGTGAAAATCGCACTAGAGACGCCGTCGAGATTCCAAGACTTCATATGAAAAATATAACTCCTGTTTCTTAGTTCAACACATGTCCAGTCTCTTCTGTGCCATCAAGTTACACAAACTTTTCACATCTGGTTTTTCCAGACCATTTTCTTAAGAAAGTTGGCTTTGTGTAAAGAGATCTCTCTGGGTCCTGTTCCCCGATGTTTATGCAGTAGGATCTCTGTAACCCTCCATCCGGACGTAACAGGAATCCCCTTGGAGTTGAATGGATCCTGGAGGTTTTAAAGTGTGTAAGCTGATCTGCTTGGACGTTCCCACTCCGGTTAGCATATGTAAAAAGAGTCCTGTCAGGATTATTTTGATTTTTATGTCTTTGGCGCTTACCTAGCTCTAGCGTCCTGTGCTCCGTCTCATCATCCTGTATCTGGATTTCACGAAAATTATATTACGATCTAATCATCAAGATACAGTTGTGGGTACATGGTCAGCAATTTAGAATCAGAATAGCCTGGAATGTTTCTGGAGAACTTTTTTGTGTGTGATTAGAATCTCATTAATAAGAAGAACAGGAAAGTTGGGGGCTTAGCATTGGGTTGAAACATCAGGAAATTACCAAGAGGAGGTTGGTTTTCTCTTTGGGGGAAAAGAAAGGGCATTTTATATTTACTGCCTTTCTGTTTGTGTTTTCGTTAGTACTCCATCGGAAGCCCTGGGTTTAATTCAGAGCTTTTTAGGGCCCGACAACATTGCTGTACGTTAAACGACTTTACGCGGGGCACTCAAAGGCTCAAGTTGTTTGAAAGCCAGGGTGGTGATTAATCGAGGTGGACGTGAGCACAGGATTGGCAGGTGTCGTGGCCATCCCAGCTCCCGAGTGACTTCACCACTCCCTCTCGACTTGAAAGGGTCACCTCGATGGTTCTCCTACAGCAGATTTCCGCCTGATTTCCTTTGCCTTCGCTCTGAGAACCTGGCAGCCTTCCCCGGTGTTAGTCTAGTTTGTTTTTATTTGAAATATTATTCACATACCATAATAGTCACCCCTCTGAAGTGTACAGTGGCCTGAGTGTATTCACAAAGCGGAGCGACCATCATTGCCCCAAAAGTATATTTTCAGAGTATTTTCATGACTCCCCCATTGCAAAGAAGCCCCACGTACCGCCGCTTTTGTCCCCTTGCAGCCCACCTCCCGGCCCCCTAGGCAAGCACTGTCTACGCTGTGCATCTGCGGGTGGCCTGTTCTGGACATTTCACATAAATGCAGTCATTGCACTTTGTGGACCTTTGTGTCTGGCTGCTTTCACATGGCCGATGTTTATTTTATTTTATTTTATTTTAAGATTTTATTTATGAGAGAGAGAGAGAGAGAGAGAGAGAGAGAGAGAGAGAGAGAGAGAAGCAGACTCCCTGCAGGGAGCCTGATGTCAGACTCGATCCCAGGACTCCAGGATCACACCCTGGACTGAGGGCAGGTGCTAAACCACTGAGCCACCCGGGAATCCCTGGCCAATGTTTTCAAGTGCACCTGCTGCGGGGGTGGGGGTGAGGTGGGGGGGTGTCTGTACTCCATCCCTTGGTTTAGGGCGGAGCCTTGTTCCAGGGTCTGGGTAGCCCGCCCGAGTCATCAGCTGATGGGCATTCCTGGGTGGCCTGGGCTCTTAGGGATAACGCTGCCCTGACCATCCGCGCACAGGTGCTGGTTCGAGCACGTTCCAGCGGGTGTCTGCTTAGGACTGTGTGGCTGGGTCACGGGGTGTTTTGGTGTTCAGCGTTTGGGGGAAGTGCTGAGCTCTCTCCAGAGCAATTGCACCATTTTACATTACCCCCAGAAGCATGGTAGGAGTTTCCCGTTTCTCCACATCCTCACCGACACCTGTCACCATCTGTCGTAGTGTCATTTCTAGTGATACTTACTTTGTGGCTAAGGAGGGTAGGAGGCGGGACGTAAAGCCCAGGGTCACAGGCAGGGCCCGGATGGAACGCGCGTCTCCGGTCACGCGCTCCATCCTCTCTGCCGCACCATCTCGGCGAAGCACCTGAGATTTCATTGTTCTGGAGTCACCTGTTTTCATTTGCCCCGTGTCAGAAGAGATGGTTTGTGTCCCTCCCCCCGTGATCACATCCGTCGTGTCACCCCCTCAGCCTTCTCTCCCAGCAGCAGCTCGAATGGCCAGCTGCCTCCTCATCGGTCCCAGCGACGGTGTGTCCCCGGCACCCCAGGCATGTCCCAGACCAAACTCTTTATCCCCTCCCACCTCCGGTCCCCATCTCCCTAGCGGGTGCCCAGCCACCCCGGCCCAAGGCCTCAGCTCTGCGGTCTCTGTCAGTGTCCGTGGGCGGCTCATGGACAAGCCTGTGGGCCCCGTGTGCATCACGGCGTCCCTTGCCTTCGGGCTCCTGCGTCCTCCCCGGGCCCTGGGCTATGGATCACAGGGGTCCCCCTCCCAGTGGCTTCCCTTCACACCTGCCGGAAGGCCCAGTGTCCTGCCAGTGCCCCGAAGCCCCTGCTCCCACTCCCCACTGAGACGAGCTGCCCTGCACCTGCCGTCCCCTCTGGGTCTCAAGCCCTCTGTCCCCAGATGTTGTGCATAGGCTCGCACTTCTCTTAAGGGCCTACTTGAAAGGTCGCCTCATCAGAAGACTGTCCCTGAGGCTCCCTTGCCAAAACCAGCAGCCCCATCCCTTTCTCTGCTCTCCCCCTACTTTCATCTCCCCGAATGACGTTTCCCACTGACCTTATGGTATATACTTAACTCGCTCGTTTTCCACCTCATCTTCTGGGGGATGTAAGGCCCTTGTCTTTGGTCTGCTGCTCCATCCTTTCACCTGGAATAGTACTGAGCCTGTGCTGGGCACTCAATAAATTACTGTTGAGCGAGCAGGTTATTTCATTCTTCTTGACATCACTCAGAATCTTTTTGCTGCCAGCCTATATTGGGCAAGCTTTTAATCTTTCCTGCATTTTGCAAAAGAGTTCCAAGCATTTATGCATAAATTTTGTGAAGTCTCTCTATAGCACGGTTTCTTCACATATAAATTTGCCGTAATGCCAGGCAGGTGCTTTGGAGGCCTCATCTGAAAACTGTTTTTTTTTTCCCCCAAGTACCAAAGATGATGATTATGTTATTGTCATTTTTATTACTCAATCTGGCCTTAATACGTTGTAACAGTATGGACCCTATTAGCCAAGTACGTGATAATAGCCTTGTATTACAATACCCTAGGATGTAATATTGTAGAAATATCTTATTTCTGCGGTTCCACTAATAAGGACCTCACTTACATACACACAGAGCTCAGCTCTTAGAGTTTAATAATAAATATCCGAGGAGAGAATCTGCCGTGGAGAATCTTATCTAAAACATGACATATACCACGGTACCAAAAGGGATGTTGACAAAGCATATCCATATTTTGCTGTATTTTAATTTGTTTCTTCTTGTGATGTCTCACATGATGGCCCAAGATTCCAGATTGTTCAAGCACCTTCCAGCCTTCCCCTTGTCTGTTTATTCCATTCCATGCGATTGCCAAAAATAAGTGAGGCTAATATTAACTTTGGTGAAGATAATGTACCCGTGCCTTCCAGTACACTAAATAATTCAGGAGAATATGATGCAATGGTTAAAGACTCGCTCCCTATAGTCCGGTTCACCTGACTTTGAACCTTACCTTCACTCTTGAGCGCCCTGTGTACCGGAGAGGCTTGATCTCTGCAATCTTCAATTTCCTCACCTGTACAATGGGATGAATAAAAGCTACCCCGTGAGTTTGAGAATTCTGAGAGCTGATTTATATGTAGCCTGTGGCATGTAATAAAATGCTCAATAAATGTTAACTGCAATTATTATTACTATTATCATTTTAAAATATTTGTGTGCTCTGAAGACCTATTCTTTAGCAAAGCAATGCCGGGATGGTTGTCAGGTAAAGCGTAGTAAAAGGGCTTTAAAAAAGGGCAATAAAATGCAAATGTATTTCCCCCGGAACGCCGAACTGTATCTCATCCAACTCATTGAAAATAACAAATATAACCCAGATAGAGACCCCCTTAAGGTACCATATATGTTTATAGCCTATTTAAAGAATAAGAATTGATCTTTCTATAGCACTGAGTCTGGCCGAGACGCTCAGCATACCCATTAGCGGGTGTGCTCATCTAGCAGTGCTCCTGGGAGCCCACACTCTTCCTGCGTTTTGCACAAGCTGGAGGGAAGAGAAAGGAAGGATGCCCAGGGTTGGTTCTTAAAGGCAACGAGGCAATGGCTTGCCCCTGAAGAGTGTGCATTCGGGGACACTGAGCTCTCTGAACTTGTCAGCTCCATCTTGTCACCTGCTATTGTTTAAAGTTTTCATGCCTCCCCACCAGCCTGTAGGCCAGCGGTTCCCAAACATCACTGCACGTCGGCACCCGTGGGCCATGGGGCGCGGACAGCCCTGAACGCGGGGCAGGCGGTGGCCGGACTCTCTGATGCACTGGGCCCCCGAGGTGGGGCTGACAGTTGGCATTTCTGACGAGCTCCCAGGTGGTTGTGCTGCCATCGGTCGGGACACCTGCCCCCCTCCCTGCCCCCCGACCTCCCATGCCACTGCTGCTCGCGATTTGAGGCCTCCCCAGAGTGCTGGGCCCTGGGGTCGGGCACAGAGTATGCACTCAATAAATACTTGTCTAATGACACCGAAATGAAACATAAAGGGAAGATAAAGTATATTAAGGTTCTCATTAAGTGCACTGCCTGATTCTCATTAAGACTGTCCTGATTTCTTTTATGTCTTGGGCATGTGGGCTCCGTGCTAATTTTCATGGCTTTTGTGTCCCTCACGTGCTGTCATTTTCATCTCCTCTAAGGTCCTCCTCCTTTACCCTTTCTTTTCTTGACTTGTTTTAGAGAGATCGGTAATAACAGCCAACAGAACCCTCAGGACTAATACGTGCGTGAGAATCCTTACACCTCCCCAAGAGTTTTTAAAAGTCCCTGATCGTTAATCTCATTTCGCTCGGTGTCTCCACCCCCATTGACAGCCAGAGCTTTTGGCTTGTTGCTTCCTTTTCTAAAAATTTGAAATTTGATGGAAATTGCTTCTGCTAAAGCTAACACTTGATTAAGTCACTGGGGGAGCAGAATAGATTTATAGAGAAATGATACAAAACAAATTGGACTTGCCGGGGAAGGATTGTTTGGAATTATGGCGTTGCCAAACTCATTGTTTATTTCCCTTCTGTTTTTCTGGGTTGTGAGCCCTTGGCTGTATCTTCACCAGAAAAGAATTTTGCGGGGGGGGGGGGGGGGGGGAAGCTTGTGTGGGTTGTTTTGTACATCCTTTCAACTTCCTATTTGAGCGTCAACAGATTATAGAGGAAAGTGAAATTTTTCTTCATTAAAATAGGAAAAAAAAAAAAAACTGAGTTTCAGTTTCCACTGACCTGTGGCTGCTGGCAAGGAAGCCTTCTCTGTGAAGATATTGAAGACTTTTAAGTATATCTTCCACTGAGTTTTCTCACCCCGATATTCACTCTTTGCTCTCAGCCAGCACCTAAGTTGTTCTTACATTAGTGTTTTCCAAAGAGGCTTCCGTGGAACACTAGGAGGGTGTTTGCTGGATCAAAAGGACTCTGGAGCAGAAATCAAGCAAGCTTACAAATGCAGGCTAAAAGTGTCTAATTCTTTAATTCAGGGACTGTCAGACAGGAGCATTTCTAGGCTTTCAGTGGCCACGGAAACTTTTGGTGGAGCATCCGGTGGTATCTCCCCAGAGCAGACCTTGGGAAGCTGTGGGAAAACCCTTGGTGGTACCATCATCTGTGATTCCTCAAGAAACCTCAGAGACAAAGGGTGTAGGAAGCTGCCCTTTCCTATGTAGTCAGATGAGAGAGGTATAATTTTGGTTTCCTTTCCAAACCGGGAAACCCTGTTCCTCAGTGATTCCATTACTACTTAAGCCTTCAGTGGCTGCCTGGACTGAATGCTGGTTTCTGCTTAAATTTTTCTGGAACACAGAAATTCCCATTCTCCGCTGTTCATATTTAGACAAAATTTCACTGCCTAATCCACCTGGCATCCTGTGGCTACATTACTTCTGGGTTGAAATCCTGCAGGAAGATCATGGGTTTGGGTTTGTTGTTTTCGTTTTGTTTTTTTCCTCTGAGATGTCAATTTTCAAATTGAGGGAAAATTCAAGCTCATACTCATTTGTACTCAGTCATTCATAATTTAAGCAAGCCCATGAAGCCACATCTCCAGATGTCAGAATTACGGCTTGCCAGTTTGTACTCTTTCTATTCATTTGCCCCCTGGCCCTTCCCCCCCCCCCAATACTCCTCCCCCCAAGGCCATATCCCAGTTAGCAATATTCTGTGTGTCCTGTTGCTTTTCTGAGTCACTAGAAAGTGCCAGGAAGTATAGTTTGAGCTGGGGAGGCTGTTAATCTCCGAGGCACCATCAGAGGAAAGAGTGGAGTTTTATAGCTGCAGGCTATTAACACTACTGACAATAGAAAAGTGGACTTTCTTTTTATACTTTGCATTGGAGCGATTGCTGCTTTTTAAATAATTGGCCATGAGCAGGGTATGCATTTCTAGGTGTTTCGTAGTACCTGCGTGAATATGGTGAAAGATGAAACCAGATGTGCCCTTTAGAAAGCGATGGTTAGCTCTCGGGACGCAGTGCATTCTCAGTCTCTGCACAACTTCACTCCTCGTAGCAGGGTGTCTGTTCGGGATGTGTCGCTGTGCCACCAATCCTTGTCTTCTGTGGCACCCCCACATGAGGAATATTGGCGTCTGGAAAGGGTTAGATCACCCCCACTTGACAGCAATATTATGCTCGTTAAGATCCACCGAGCTGTGAAAACACATCCATAAAACATAGAAGGTAGAATTTAAGAACACAGTCGTCTTCTTCCCTCTTCTCGAGGGGCAATCCAAACTTTTTAACGTGATAAATTACAGAGCACTGTCATTTTCCCTTTCAGCCAATCTGGTTCTCATTCACCAGCTCTAATTATCGGTGCAGGTATATGAATTAGTTGGTTAGAAACTCCACAACGCGCACCCACATCAAGGTGTCGCATGTAAATGTTCTGAGCACAAAATACTTCATTTAAATGAGTGGCGGGGAGCAGAACAGCATTGAAGTTGACGGGGAAAACAGAAATTAGGTATTTTTGCAGCCACCTCTTTGTCCCTGCACGCTGCCTTCATGTATCAGAAGCTAGAGGAGCTGTAAAATGTGTACAGAATTGAGTGGGATCTGGGGTGTAACTTATTACCCTGAAACATTGGCAAGAAGGAAATCATTTCTTGTTTTCTGCATGTTCTTATGTAACCTTGAACAAACTGTTCTGTCTTTTTACTTTTTTCTTGCTGGGGGAGGGAAAGAAAAAACAACAAACTTCAGCCTTGTTTTTGATAGCTGTTTTTTTTTTTTTATTTTTTTGAAACCACATCCCACCTCCCCACCCCACCCCCCCAAACTTCCCAAGTGTTGGATTGCAGATGTGAGCCTGGACTGTGAGAGTCCAGACAACTTGACTTTTAGCAATATTTTAATTATTTGGAAGATAACAGTATGTTCAAGTGGGCTGGATCGCATCATGGCTCTGCTGCTGCCTTCTGATGTCAACAGGATTATGCGAGCGTGAATGCCCTGCTTGTTTTATGGCAGAAGTACAACATGGGGGGAGGTTAAGGACACGGTCTATAGAAAAACAATAACAATGCTGCAGGCCTGGGCCTTTGATTTTTTTGATTTTTACCTTAGCCCAAGCCACTCAAAAACTGCCTTTATTTGCTACTTTCCATTCCAATAATTTCTTTTTCTTTTTTCTTTTCTTTTTTTTTTTTTTTTTTTTTTTTTTTTTGTCTCTCCTGTCCTTTGCTTGGGTTCAGGTCTCTTTGTTCTTTTTTCTTGTCCCAAAGAGTCAAACTTGCTTTATCATTTTGTTCGTGTCCTTCTCCTTTCAAGCACCATGCCCTGCTTCCAGAGTGTTCTTGGACGCAGAGAGCTGAGGGTGGGGAGGTCCACCAAGCAACTGTTGACTGGAAGGTCTTGCCCACCTCCTTCAGGTGGTTGGGTGTTTCTCTTGGAACAGGTTGTGTTTGCATTCCAGGTGTCCCAGGGAGGAAAATGCTCTGTGTGACAGCCTTCACCAACTCTCTTGCCACAGTTGGGGGAAGAATAGAATATTTTATGAATGGAACTCGGGGGAATGAGAGCAACATGGAGCACAGATCATGCCTTGGAGATGTGCCACCCATGGTGGGGTGATACAGGTTGCTGGTCCCACATGTCACCACGGGTTGGGGAGGCTGGGGGTCTACAGAGACAGGCAGTAGGGTCTGTGTCCCATTTGGGCTCCTGGGGCTCTCAGCTCCCACTGGGTGTCCTGACCCACTGGCCTCCTGATAAGGGCGAGGAACCCAGTGGCAACAGGACCAATTAATGAGCCACAGAAAGTGTGCCTCTTTGAGAACAGAGCATCGTGTGTCCCAGACTCTGGCCCTGCGGTTCCGAGAGAGAAATCCCGTGTAAGAGGCTTGAAAACATCCTGTTCATGTTGATGTCTTTTGAATGGTCAAAGAAAGTGCAGTGTTTAACAATCATGGTGGCTTGTTGTTGGGGCATCTTGATAGCTTGGGGTTTCACATGCTTCTGGGACATGTGGGAGATGCTCGACACTACAGAGGGCTGGAGAGGGGCGAGGAGGGGACGTTGTATTATTGTCAGAGCATGGCCTTTCACAAGGTGGGGTGTGGGTCTCCCTTGGTTCTGCTGGGTTGGGTCCACTGCCGTGAGGCTGTTGACCCTGACCCACAGCTCTGTGCAGGCACCATATGCATTCTCCTCCATTGTTCAAGTTTTCTCTTGTGTTGGGTGAGCAGTTGGTTCTTAGAGCCTGTATTTGGTGGTAGTCATCTCTCCCACCCCACATGGTTACTCTGTCCCCCAAACTGTTGTGCCCCTGTCTAATCCCTCCCACCCCACGTGGCCTAGTCATGGTGCTACAGCCATCCAGTGGCACCTCGCCTCTTCTCAGGACACGTGTGGTCCCCTTTACCACTCTGGCCCTCAGAACTCTGCAGATTGTCAGATGTGTCTTACCTGTTCCCCCTCTTCATCCATACCCCTAGCCTGGTGATCATGTCCCTCGCTTGCCAGCCTCCTTATCTGTGTCCTGCCTCCCTCTGCATAAAACTCCCATTTGTGAGGGAGGGAGAGTGCACCAAACCCACACCCAACAGAATCCACCTGCTGCCTGGGAGCAGGTCTGTTCTCAGCACGTGAAAGCTGGATAGGTGTGTTGTGTGATCAGCATATTTTCTTCAAGTGCAGGGACATCCTTAAAGGTGGAAGATGCCCAGGTCTGCGAGAGGTAAGGACTTCAAGCTATATCTCCATAGTTTTTGGTCTCTAGTTTTTCTTAAAAAGGCAACCCTGCTTGAAAAGTTTAGCCTTTTAGACCTTCTTGAAAAAGAACTTGTATTACATTGAATGGGGGCCATATAATGATGATATGGCTGCTCTACTGAAAATATCCTTTCTGCCACACTCCACTAGGGATGCTAACTTACATTTTGGATATTGAAAACAATGGACACATAGACAGTTTTCTTTCAATTATCCATTCATTATTTACGGAAAATCTTTAAATCCAGCAGAGTCAGTAGCCCAGCCTGTATTCTTTGGGGCTTGGTTCTCCAGCTCAGCAGGCTTAGGTAAAACATGATAACCTAACTAAGCAGTGCATGTTTATGAAACCCAACGCAGTGCCTTCCCTAAGAAAATACCGCATTTGATTTATTTGTTCAGTGCACGTTGAACACCTGCTAAGTGACAGGCATCACGCTGTGGGCTAGGTAGGGTTTCAGAACAGATATGATGACTGCCTTCATGGAGCTTGTATTTGAGAGGAAGAGAGAGATTCATCAAGTAATCATACAGATACACAATTATAAGCTAGTTTAAGATGTATAAGCAAGGGATTTGATTTAATTCGGGATGGAGCTGGTCATGGCTTCACTGAGGATGGAATGGTCAAGCTTTATGTCCAAGGTCTTCCTGTTGTCTACTGTGTAGGATTGCCATACAATTTAATGACCCAAACTACTTCCTAGGCTTTCAAGATTTCTTTTCTCATGTCTGTTGTCTGCATTTGTTGTTGTTCCTACTCCCTTCTTTGCGAAATTGGGTCTGTGGACCATTCAGGAGAACTCTGAGAAGACTTGAACCATTGGAGATCATAACCTTTTTTCAAAGACATTGCCAAACGTAGTTGAGATAATCTAGTTCTTAGTTGCTGTGATCCGACCTTGGTTGATGCAGACACCTGAGATAGATGTTTCTTGATATGACTACTAATCTGCGTTGTTCGGCCTTAGAAACCACCAGGCTGGAATGTGCTGGTACACGTTTCCTTAGGAGATGATCATTGTCACAGGAGCATGGAGTGCTGTCCTGTGGCTTTAGCAAATGGACTTTTGCCCTGTTCAGAACCAAGCAGTGCCATATTTAAAAGTGAAAAAACTAACTGCAAATAGATAAAACAGACTTTGGTTTTTATAATGTAATGGTCTTGTTAGTTGCACTTCTCTGGGTCCTTATAAATTTCTCTGACACAGGGTAGGATCCTTTAAAAACAAAGCTGTTGCACAACCTGTATTTCGGTCTGATCCAAACAATAAGTCCGTGAATTAGAAGGACCTGTTATTCCAGTGGAATGCAGAAGGAGACTACAGCTCAGGAAGATGAAGTGGGTGGACTCAGGTGTGCAACAGCCAGCCTGTCAGACAGAGATCTTCCAGTGTCAAAATCATTTATTTATTTATTTATTTAGTCTCAGTAACAGACTTCCATACAAATGCCTCAGAGCTTATTGCTGTCCTGAGAATGAAATCCCATGTTATCCTACTTTCCTCTTGCCTGAAGCCTGAGTTATTAAGAAAAAAAAAAGATTAAAAAAAGCCCTCTTCAATATAATTTTGTAGTAGAGGGTCCGTTATTTCAAATATTTTTTTTTAATGGAAAATCAAGGTCAAAACAAAGGAAGTTGTATTTTCATAGGTTGGAGGAGTCCTTTAGAAGAATCCAGTTCATTTATGCCTTTAAATTATCAGCCATAAACACTATAATTATGTGACATATTCTCTGGACATTTATTATTATTATTATTACAGCCAATTTGTTAACAAAATGTCACACAAGAGCATTCTTTTGTTCCTTAAATCAACTATTAATTAGTTTTTCCTCAACAGAGTCTCTCTTTGGTTAAGTGGATGGATGCTCTGTCTAGTTCAGGGCTTCCTAGTACATGGATCCATCCCTGAAAATGGCAGTTGGTCTGCTCTTCCACCTAAGAGATTTCCAAGAAAATAAAACTATTCAAATACATTCACAATGAATTTCAGCTATGTGCTGTGGCTGGATCAGTAGGAGATATCTTGTATTATCGTTTCTTTCTTTTTTCTCCCATTTGTAGGCTAAAGATTTTCTTCTTTTGTATCAGTAAATTTCCTTTTTTTGTATCCCAAGAAACACATGTTTAAAAGAGACTGAAACCAGTTTGTTTGAACATTCATAGACATATGCTGATTTTTCTATTAGCTCATCTTGAATGTTCTTTTGACAGTTTGTTTATAGTTATTGATGATACTATTGTAAGTAGTGAAACTACATTTGGATCATTTGGAAAATATAGAAAAACAAATAGCCCATTTTGGTACTGCCCAAACAGAGCCACAGTTAATTTTGATGTACAATGGCTAATATGTTTAGAAAGCAACAGATTCTGAACTCAAATCCTCAGGTTGTGAGGACTAATGAGATAATGTGCTTAACAAGCCTGCACAGGGGTTGTACGTAGTCAGTGTCTTGATGATGCCTGTAAAGCTGGTGCATACTTATATGGCAGTGATCATGGGATCCATCCATGCCTCTCATTCCATTGTGCCTCTCGTGCACCAGTGATTTGATCTTTCATCTTTGGGTTATCTTACCATCCTGTAGTTACTGCAGTATCATTGGGAAGATGTGGTTGATATTTAGGGCTGAGGCTCTTACACAGGGAGGGATATGCATAAGGTGCTAAGCTTCTATTTCGACAAGGAAAGATTTAGATTAGATGTTAGATTTAGATTTAGATGTTAGATTTTAAACAATCTAACATCAGCTTTTGTCATTTTTAAAAAATATGGAGATAATCTCAGTGAATATTAATAGGACTATTTTTTAAATAATTTCAGTTTATGAAACATCAACTACATTGTCCTTATTGACCTTATTTCAAAATGGACCAGAGAAGACTCTGCATAGACACTGCTTAGGTGAAATGTGATGGTCAAATAAAGGTCTGGACAGGAGAGTTAAGATACGATTAAGGGAAGATCATAAACTTCCTTTCTCAGCATATTCTATGAGCTATAAATCCATGAGCTAGCTATAGTAGATGGTGAAAATGGATTGAAATGTGGATATTGCCATAATGGTCATAATCTTTACTCCATGTGTCATATGTATCATTTATACAAATTTCTAGTTGCCCAGAAAAACCGTGGGGAAAAAAATGTTGATGGGAAAACTGTTAACTCATGCTTCATCTGTCTATCCTCTCTACATCCTTCAGTAGCACAGAGTAAGAACAGGTGACTTATATACACGCATTCACACAAAACAAGTAGGACTATCCATCTATAGGATGCCTTTTAAAGTCCAATTGAGATCCATTCTTACTCTGCAGTTAGTACTACAATTTCATCATAATCAGAGCACTTTATAAGTAGGGCAAATTCCTGTTTCTGCCAAGTTTCTGAATTGAAATAACTGAAAGAACGATAAAGTGAATTGTTGTCCTGACAAAATACAATCATTTTATATAGGATAGTTTTAACAGAGTGTACAGATAATTTAAGCTCATGTAAGTGCGTTTCCTCCTTTGAGCAATTTCCTTCTTATCCACATGCCCTCATGCCTTCTGAGCTCGTGAGTAGATATGCTGGTCCTAGATGGTCCTTAGGAACTATTCTAACCCTGATACTCTGTAGAATGGGTTCCAAAGAGGAAAAACAAAACTTCTTTTTGCTAAACACCTGATTTTAATCCCAATTGTTCACTCAAACTCTTGAGAGCATTGAGAAGGCATGGCATAGTCTATAAACCCAGTGCCAATGCTAGCCACCATCTTGAAAAGACTTACAAGTGAAGGTCTTCTGCCCTTCCTCTCCCCATCTGGTCTATCCCCTGTCTAGCCATTTCTAAAGGTTCCTTTTCAGTCCCGACTGCTGTATTATTTAAATCCCATCTACAGCACTCACTACAAGCAATGCTCAAATCTGCTTTTGTATTTGAAAACAAAGCTTTAAAAGCAGCCAAGGGAGCCACACAGAAGAGTAGTGATTTTGTGACAATGGCCTAAATCCAAGAAATGCATTTAGAAAGAGTTTTTGTTTGTTTTCAGCAGAATTGCTTTCAGTGTGTTTGTCCATTGAAAATGGAGAATACTGAGCTCCCATGTAGATAAAAAAAAAAAAAAAAATCTCTGAGGGAAATTGGAGATGTTTTGTTACAGGTAGAAGTGGATGTGCACCATGGTCTTTTAAGTTCCATTACTCTATAAAACTATTTAAGATGTAGTTTATAATCATCGTCATGTTTTATATTATTATAAAACATTATTGTAATAATTCATTGTGTATAGATATGCCCTTTCACACTCCATGGTATTTTTAGGGTTATTCCATAAATGGGGCCTTGTCATCCCTATAGGATAGGAATGTTTAGAATGAGTGGTTAGATCTTCTTCCTTTTCTAAAATGCATAGCTTGGGATACATGGCTCCCAGCATGCTCTGTAGTTTGTACTCCATCAGGTAACTCTCATACATGATTGTCAATACTGTGACCATGTGTGTACAAGACAAACACAAGTGTAAAATGCGATTGTAAGCACACATTCCATAAAACACACTCATGATGCAAAAATGAGAGAGAGAGGAAGGGAGCGAAGAAAGAAGGGAGGGAGGGATGTAGTTGGTTCCTAAGAAGCCCTGATGCAGGAAGGGAATGCATCTGACTTGGAAAGGAAGGGGAGGCAAGGATTATAACTTTTACGAATAAGAATGAAATGTTTACCAAGAATGTGGGATTTTGATAAACAACTCAGAGAACACGTAAGAGGAATCAAAGTTGGAGGATTTTCATTAAAATAGAGGACCACGACTCTCAGAAGAGGTGACAAAGGTGCTAAGTAAGAGCTAGTGCTAGACATAAATCCTTGTGATCAATCAGGACATGCCCTACAAAGAATTAAATCTGAATTCTGAAAGGACACACACATTGGAAGTGATTCTAGAAACTTAAGCCCCACCCCCCCCAAAAAAATCCCCAAACCTGGAGGTCCTAGGACTAGGGGACTTTTATATACAGCAAAAGGCGAGGCTCCTAGGAGGAAAATCTAGAGCCAAGGCCAGGCTCCTAACCAGGCACTGAGGAGGGGCCTCCCTCCACCCCACCCCCAACTCTCCAGTAGGTCAAACACCCACCGCCCCAGGAAGAGAAGAGCGTCAGGAGCAGCCGAGAGGGCCTATCCAGTCACCTGCTCTCAACCGAGGTGGAGCAGCCAGCTCAGGGGAGGCTGTGCGAGGAGGATCAGCAGGCAGCTGAGCCAGAGACTCTGGTACCATCTGGGTAATAGGGAAGCTGTCTGCCCTGATGAAAAATCCATCTCGGGAGAGGCAGCAGATACAGCCCCTGAATGAATAAGAGGTCCCAGACCAGACTTTTAGCGAGCCACCACCAGAGCTAATGAGCCCTGGATCTTGAGAGCATCTCAGGCCGGGGTTGGGGAGGGCGCTGCCACCCAGGCTGGCGAAGCACAGCGAGCTCCCAAACCCACTGCCCTAATTCTTGTGCCCCTGTGAGTAGATTCCCCCCTGGGAGGGAACAGTAGTTTTTATGAATGCCTTGAAATGCAGCCAGGTAATTACCTGGAGCAAATTTTCATTTTGCTAAATGCTAATCTATAGAGAGAACAAGGGAAAAAAAGAAAAACAAGTTAATGGCATGATAAACAACGACTCACCATGGAACTCTTAAAAAGAAGCCCCAGACAAGGTCTCATAGGGGAGGACTTCATTTGAATAAGTGTTAATCCAAGAATGTCTGGCCTTTTTGGATATGAACACTAATTATACACGCAAAGCCATTGAAATTTTTTTTTTTTTTTTTTGCTTTCCTCCAGGAAAGCCCTTGAAGCTGGTGTTCTGGGCCCCTTGTTGGGGTGACAACTGTTGGGGGTATTGGCTCGGGGACTACAAGAGCCACAATATGTTTCTGCTGGGCCTGTTTTCCCCAAACCTTTTCCTCTGTCTTATCAGAGTGATGCATTTTCATCCAGCAGGATTCTGGCATATGCTAGCAGTCCACCACAAAGAACAATTGCAAGAAGCAAGACCAAAAACAAAAAAAAACAAAAAAAAAAAACCAACTCAGCAAGACTAATTCTACTTCTTACTGTTAGCTGGACAGATATAAAGAGGAACCTACACAAAATGAAAAAAACAAAACAAAAACAAAAACCTTCCCAACCAAATGGGAATATGTTATATGAAGGAAGAAAAACCTCATCTAAATCTAATGTTAAAACACCCTCCCCTGGAGCCTGGGGAGAAGTCAGCCCCCCCCCCCCCCCCCCGGCTTTCCCCACTTAGATTGCAGGGTTTCAATGCAGTGCAAAAGAGGAAAAGAGGGTAAATAATACAGACCCAGTTGGCCTGAGCTGAGGCCCAGGATAACGTGTAAGTAGCGGCTGCACGTTGTCCCGTGGATGGACTGCATCCAGCTACCACTGTTCTCCCATAGGCTTCCTTGACAAAAACTTTTAAAGGATTCCTTGCAATGAATTGCACCATCTTTGCTTTCCACCTCACTCCTGCTGGCTTTAGTAGCTCAGTGAAAATGCATTGCAGTAAAGCATAAAGTGTTATTTTTCGGCCACCCCCATGAGAGGGCCGTGAGGGTGGTGCTGCAGGCACCTGAGGACCTCCTTTGGGGTCTGACACCTGTGAATGGAAGCAACCGCCCCTGCAATACAGGTGCTCTGACCCTCCCCCCCCCCCAGCTCTGGCTGCTGAATCACATGGCTTCCCCACGTGATAATGTGGCTTTAATGAGTCAGCCAGAATAATCTGTGTTCAGATCCCCCATCCCTGACTTTTTGATTGGTTTGAATCTCAGGGGCCCTCTTGAGATGGTGATCCTGGGCTTCTGTTTGTCTTTACAGTGGGCTTGATCAGCTTGGCCTGCCCCATGGGATTGGGGGGGGGGATGCAGGTACAAAGTGGAAGGCAGATTCAGGGCCCTGGGTAAGCAAGTGCTCAGGAAAGTGGTACTTTTACCTAAGGACCCCGAAGGCCTCCCAAACCCGTCTTGCTGAATGTCTGGAATCCCTCAAACATGTAGGGTTTCTGCATGCTGCCACTGGGCCTCTGTGAGGACCAAGACCCCTTCCCTTTCACCGATCTGACTTGATGTGATGAACCACAGGCTTCAGGCTTCAGGTGCTTTGCGGGGACAGCAGCTAACATGGCCACAGTTCTCTGTGTCGGGTTCTCTTCCTCCAATCAGAAACACTCATCTTTGTGATTAATTAGAAGCTTGTGCTCCAAATGGAAGAGAAGAGCCGTCCAGCCAAGGTGGGGAGTGGAGGCCGTGGACCGTCTGTGCCCAGAGAGCAGGGTAGTCAGATTGCCATTTATCTCATAGGGTCCCTGAATTGCCCTGGGGTCTCGCAGGTGCCAAGGGAGTGTCACTTTCTTCCAATACCTCAGAGAACATGGGTGCACCTTGTAATGGGATCCATCTCCTGGCTTCTGCCTGAGTGACTCTCAAGCACAGCTCTCCCAGGATAGGGTGGCCTTGGAGCCACTTCCCCACCACGATTCACACCTCCTGCGGCGTGACATGTCCCCACACCAGATCTGGTCCATACAAATAATTACAGGAAGTGTATAATTTGAAGTATTTTGTACCATGGAGTTTCCTAATGTTACAGTGTTCTCTGCATTTCAGGGCCCCAAATCTGCCCCCTTTAACTTTTCTCCTCGGGTGCTCTAAGTACCATACTTGTCTGATGGGTTTTTGAGACTGACTGGGTAGGGACACGCTATGTGGAAAGAGGGGGCTGCATCTCCCTCCCCACCCCAGAGATAGATGAAGGGATTTGAAATCATTAGACGAGAAATGTTGGTTTGAGATGGGCAAGGAAGCCCTTGTGATTTATCTGTAAAATGTAGGCCCAGAAACCCATACACATCAACAGTTAAAACTGTAGGATTTTATTTACCAATTTTTATTTGAAAGCACCACCGCATGAGGCACTGTGCATAGCATTTCTATTTTGGAGTAATTTGGGAATCACGTTTTAAGTTAAAGCGTCCTAGGCAGGAAGTTTATTTCTTGACTTTGATGCGAAATGTCCTTGGAATGTGCTTGTTGCTTGTCAATATAGATAAAACATTATTAGATAAAAAATGTTTAGGTTTAAGAATTCAGTGTTGTATAGATCAGTGGTTTTTATTTTGGACTATGCATTAGAATCAACTGGGTAATTCTTTAAAAACACAGATGTTTGGGTCCCATCTCAGTTTTCTGTCTTACTGAAAGGTAGAGTTTGAATATCTTCATTTTGTGTACTTGGGGGCAGGAGGGGAGATTTGTGCCTTTTACATTTTATATAGGTATTTAATGTCGCTCCTGAAGAACAGTGTTCATCCAGTGGAGTTGTATTCACTCAACTGCACTACAGGAAACCTCATTCAGGAGTCTGTTTCACAAATATTTTAAGGGTCTACTGTGTATCAGGCCCTATTCCAGCACCTGCTGGGGAGAGTCTTGATTCCCTCCTCCTGGAATTTATATATCTTGGTTTTGATAAAAGATTATTTCTCGAACCTTCTCAAAGTCTGAACGTACCACTAACAAGACCATCTCCTTGCACAGATAGATTTGATATAACTCTTGAGTCCGGGTTAGGTGGTCAATCCCTTCATGGTACTTGATGTTTTTTCTGACTCTGGGATTTTGTTTCTCTTCAACCACATGTCAGATGTGGATTAATTCACTAATTTTATCAGAGTTTATCTCTACCGTGCACCCCTCATGGTCCTCTGTGGTCATTTAGCCAGAGTCCTTTCTGTTTGCCTGTTAGAATGGAGCAAATAATACACTGCCGTCTTTCTCCCCAGAGCCCTAAACTTCTGAGTTAAAGTGAAGCAATGCTTCTTAGTTTAAAAAATATGTTTAACACTGTGGAAGAAGGAGTGTACATAAACAACTAATATCAGTTTAAATGGTAGCGATCCAGTTTAAAAGTAAACGCAACATTCAAGAATGAAAGACTTTAAACTATTCAGGCATTTGGAGTTGTTCTGTGTCAAACTGAGTGTGATTATCACAGTCCCTTCTGCATCTTGGAGCCAGTGTTTTCTCGCTTCCCCATTCCCCAATAAATATCTAAAATCCTGATATATAGAGCATGAACACCAAGGATAAAATGCACATTCAATTAGGCAGAGACTCTTAGCTGACCTAAATAGCAGTTCATTCGTGTGATAATGTGACCTGAAGTCATAGAGATGAAAATCTGTCGCGTGAGCTGGGCTGAACCTGGCGCGGTGCAGACTGTCCCTCCGGTGGCCAGAGGATCATCTAAACTTAGACCAGGCAGGAAAATACTGCAAAAGCTTTGCAGTCCTGGTGTCAGTTCCAGGAATATTTCTCCCTCAAGATGTGTGTGTAATTTGTCACCCGGAATATCCCTGGTAATCCTTTCAAGCTCATCTTTATTAGCACGAAGCACGTTGGTAGTAAAAAAAAAAAAAATGGACAAGTTTGAACAGTTTCTATAGTTTCAGGTTGGTTTTCTGTTCCTCCCTTAGAAACCACACCTTCTGTTCGAGAAGGCTCTTTGGAGACAGCCAGCATGTGCTGGGATATGGGGGGAGTCACGAATTTGACAGCCATTCCTATTACCAGAGCATCTGTACCTGTCTTGGAAGTGGATACTCTACTGTGTATGCAAGTGTGTTGTATTTCTTCATCAGTGATTGCTTTTGCAGGACACACACACACATACACACACACACAATTATCATTGTGTTCCCTTCAGGTGTCTTCCAGGAAATCTGACTGTAAATTCCTTTATTGCTGAAGGGCGCTTCCTTACTGAAGCTACCTCAGATTTCTTTTGGGAAGAGATGGGTAGAAATAAATTTGATGCTAGTTCCTTTCCTTCCCAGCACAGGATCTGTTGTGATGGTTAGGGATCTCCTGGATCATTTGATTCAAGATGGGAAGAGGACAGGGGTGAGGTTTTCTCCTTCAAATCAGTAGAGAAAAACTTCAAAGGCCATCTAAAATATCAAGTTCCCCAAATATTTATGGCGCCTCAGTGAGCAAAACAAAGGCCCTGTCCCTTTTGGAGCTTGCAGTCCAGTGGGGAGATAGCAGACAGGCAGCAATAGATACAACCAGTAACTTGCACGAGGAAGTGGCAGGTGCTATAGGGGAACATAGAGCAGAGTAGGGGAAATTGGGGGTGCCAGTTATGCTGGGGGAAGGCTCACAGTCTCAAACAGATGTCAGGGTGGGCTTCATCAGAGGGGAGGTAAGGGGACTCAAACAGGAAAGGGATGAGTGGTTTTCACCAGGTGGTCAGGTGGGGCAAGCAATGGAGCGGAAATGCTGGGACTGTGCCTGGAAAGCTGGAGGGAGAGTAAGGTGGGGTGGGGTGGGGGGGAGAGCTAGTAATAGATGAGGTCCCAGAGGTGAAGATAGTCGAGACTCCAGAAGGCCTGGATGGCCTTGGAAGGACTCCAGCTTTACTCCAAGTGATGCAGAAAGCCTGAAGTGTTTGAGCAGAGGATGACCAATCTGGCCTCACTCTGTGTCTCCACACCCATCAGATGTTTGGGAACTACTTTTTTTTTTAATCTTAAATTTCATTTCTTTTCTGGGAACATGGGCTCCATCTTCATTTTCATGTCCATGACAAGTATAACAATGACAGCTAATGCTTGCTACATTGGGCGGGCTGCCGTTCCACCATATGTGGATGAAGCCCGATGATCCTTACAAGTGTAAGCAACAGATATGGTCATTTCCATATCACAGGTAAGGAAACTTAGACCTGGTGGGTACAAAGGACTTACCCAAGGACCTTGGGCCGCATGAGTGGCAGATGGACTATTCGCCCCCAGGAAATGTGTCTGTAGATTCCTGGCACTGGACCCCAGGGGTAAAAACACTGATGCCCTCCCTGCCCTAGGTCATCCACAGACCTCTTGAGGAGCAACTGGTGTTTTTACCTCGCCCTTACCTTCCCTGGACCTGGCTGACTCGAGCAAGATTGAAGGCCAGCCTGGGGAGGAGGTGTACCTGGGCTATACCTTATGAATCAACATGTGTCTTCCAGGGGTGAGGAAGGGGCACAGTTTAGAGTCATCTGTGGGGTCATATCAGATTGTAATCTCCCAATTATAACCTAGTGTCCTGTGTGCCCAAGAGGTGGGGGCGGGGGGGACTGAGATACGTGCATATGTGTAGTGAACAAAGAACTCGAGCTAATGCTAGGACCTCTCCCCATCGAGACCACAGGTGTGTGTGTTGCTGGGTAATAAATAGCACAGTCAGGGTGACACTCCCCTGGGGTGTGCAGTACCCATCACATGGTGTGATAGATACTCCTGCCCACAGGTAGAGATTATAGCAAGGGAGTGGAATTTGCGACTTCACTTCATTCCCAATTCCCTTCTACATCCAGTTATTAGTCACTTAATGTCACTCTAACCTTTTTATGGCTAGTAAGGATGTCATCTCATGAATTTGCCTTTTCGTTTTGAAAGGAGGAACCTAAGCATCTAATAGAAATGTATGGGGTGAAGTCAGTTCTAAGGAGGGAGCTATTAGAACCTCTTACACAGGTGCGTAAATGTGCACGTCTCTTGACAGATTTAAAAACATGGGGCTTACTTTAAGCCATTATGTTTATGGAAACAAGTATTATGGTAGCCAGTGGAAATATATTTTTTGAGGTGCCAGTAAAAGGCAAATCCCTCATTGGGGAACTTCCTAAATTTGCTGGGGAAAACTCACACAGATATGTAACGTCTCCATAGTGCATTGCCATTCCGAATACATTGGAGCTGACTTTCTGTTTTCCAAGAAGGATAAAGATGCTCAGTGCTTGCGTGGCATGTATTCCACTTTTAAATAAGATCCCACACAGAAGACAAGGAGAGGACGAGCCTTGCAGAAAATTTTAAAACAACCCACGCGGTTAAACTGAACCCAAATACTGATTTAAATTGAATCCTAGCTCTCAAGACAATACCTCCTAGTACCCGTTGTCTCCCAAGCCAGAAACTCCATGGTGTGGATCCCCATGGAAGAGATGGAACACACTTTCCGAGTGTATGTTTCAGTGGATGGAATGGAGAGAACACAGATTGGAGTCACATCAGGCAGGAATTTGAATCTCTCTTTTCCTGTCCATTGGTTCCGGGACCCTGGGCAAGTGACTTAACCTTCTGGACACCAGTTTCCCATCCGAACAATGAGAATAGCATGATGTTCACTCTGCAAGATCTTGAGACTTTAAAAACCAATAAATGTAAATCACTTGACCCCAGTAGGGACTTAGGGCTCATTTCCTTTCTTGTTGTCAATGATCATGCAGTCGGGGGTGGGATGAAGGGAGAAAGAAAATAAATAATCTTAAAGAGAGGAATTTTGAAACAATAATGGTCAATTACAGTTATTTCACATCGTGGGGAGGTAAAAACAGAACTGAGTTTGGACTCACTTCCCCAAGATACCTATTGAGAACCTACTGTGTGCCGTGCTTGGCGGCAGGTGCTGAGATCACACCGGAGAGCAAGATCACAGAGTCTCTGTCCTCCTAATCTTGGCGGTTTTGTGAAAGAGCAAGCACTGAATAAATACACTGGTCTGACCAATAAATGTCAAATCGGAGCTGCGCTTAGTGCTCTGAAAGAGGAAAATGAAAGGGAAATACACAGCACGGAAGGTTGATGTAGTTAGGGAGATCCAGAAAACCTTCCCTGAAGATAACAGCAACAATACTGATTTTAAATATGAGTAGGGCCTTTAACTGTCAGTTTACCCTCAGAGTCCATTGCATCCCATTATTGGTTTTGGAATTTCTTTTTCCAGGAGTCTTAACTGTTTTTACAGATTGCTGTTTTATAAAGTTTTAGCTCTCTGTAGAGGTATTTCAGGGAACTAAGAGAAAAATCTACTTATTTCTTTCAAAGCAGAAAACAGGATTCTATCTTAGTATATGATTCTGCTGGACTCTAACAAATCTCAGATACATTGTAGGATCATAGTGATCTTCTCTTTCGTATATCTTGAAGCATTTTGCATCTGAGTGCATCCTTACTCATCAGTTCCCAGCCATGCAAAACAAAAACAAAAAACCCACACTGACATAGTAGGAAATGCAAAAAATGATGGGATTCTTTGAATGATATAAATGTTCATTATTGTTCTTGAGTTTCTTACTGCATTACTGCAGTTTTGCATCATCTTTCAAGAAAGTATAACAGAAGGTGAGAGACTTCATCTTTGTACCTATTTTTTAAAAAATATGTATTTAATTGAACATAAATGAACTTTCAGAATTTTATGTTTTCTCCAATGATGGCAAAGAAAATTGATGGGGGAAGTCGTCTCATGATGATTACATGATTCAGAGGTAAATGTAAAAGACCTATAGAAGCTCTCTCGACTATGTTGGTGAAATCTCAGACTGATTCTTCAGACAGAGATATCTGTCCTAGGGGAATTTTCCCCAACTCAGGAATCAGTGAGCCAATGACACATTTCAAAGGACAAATAGGAAATACGGTTTTCTTATCAGGTTAATCATCCAATAGGCAGTACTTTGTCCTGCATTTTGCAACAAAAACCTAGACCATCCCACTTTGCTAAAATGTTGTGTGACCATATTCTTCTCTCAGCTTTGAAGATATTTATGCACCAAAAATTTTCTTCATATGCTTCATGAGTAGACAAATGTGGCATGTACGCAAAGGTGGTTAGAAGAAACAGATGGTGTAGAAATGGAAAATGAGACCATTAGCCTGTCATTCTCAGTAGTGGTGGTGTGACTAAATCTAAAAAGGAAAATGTCGTGTAGTTAAGTCAAGAAAATGTGCTCTTATCAGCAGAATTACGAGCCTTCAAAATGTTCAGAGATACTGTGTTTGAAGCCAAGTGTAAGAAGAATCAGAAGTAATAACAAAGTAGAACTCACTAGAGATGCATACTAGAAACTGCAATCAATGTTTGTGGGCTGGAAATTTAACATTGCAACGTTCTAGGCTCACTGAAGACTATGGATGGGAAGCCAGTTGCATTCAAAGGAAGCTGCCTTTAGGCAATTAGGATGTCTGGACCTTCACAGTCAGGAAAAGAGAATAAATAGAACTTTGAGTTTGCTTTTTAAATTCTTACATTTCCTTTTTTAAAATAGTTTTATTTTGGGACATCTGGGTGGCTCAGCAGTTGAGCGTTGGCCTTTGGCTCAGGGCGTGATCCCGGGGTCCCGTCATCGAGTCCCACATAGGGCTTCCTGCGTGGAGCCTGCTTCTCCCTCTGCCTATGTCTCTGCTTCTCTCTGTGTATCTCTCATGAATAAATAAAATCTTTTAAAATTTTTTTAAAAAATAAAAGTTTTATTTATTTATATTTATTTATTTATTTATTTATTTATTTATTTTTTATTTATTTATTTTGAGAGAGAGAAAGAGAGCACAGAGTGGTAGAGAGGGAGAGAATCTCAAGCAGGCTCCATGCTCAGCAAGGAGCCCAATACAGGGCTCAATCTCAGCACCCTGAGATTACGATCTGAGCCAAAATCAAGAATCAGATGCTTAACTGACTGAGCCACCCAGGTGCCCCTAAATTCTTACTAACATTTCTAATAAAGCTTTCCCACTCTCCCTTTATTCGTTTGCAAGTTATTCAATAAGTTCACTCCAAAAAAAGTTTTTAAAAAATTAAAGGGCTTATTGCAAACAGATGGTAAATGGTGATGACCACTTTCTTGGAATATAGAGGGTTCAGCAGGCAAAATGCGAGGGAAGGGAAATTAAGAGGGAATAGCACATACCAAAGCCCTGAGGTAGGGGAAGTGTGTTTTATTTCGGGAACTAAATGCAGGCTTGTAGGACCGCAGTACAGAGGGCAGGAGGAGTAGATTGAAATGAGCCTAGAGACAGGAGTCAGGGCACCTGACATGTGGTTTGTGGGCCTGTTGAGGATTTTTGTCTTGATCCAAAGAGCAAGGGAAGCCAATACAAGGTTTAAACGCAGGATTGACCTTATCACACTTGCATTTCAAAGGAAGATTGCTGCATTGGAGGTGATTTTTTAAGTGTCCAAGATGAGGTCTCAAATAGGCAGTCAGGAATGTGGGACTGGACCTCAAAGAGATTTCTGGGCTGGAAATTTAACATTGCAATTCATTTACATTTAGTTGGGTGTAAGATCTCTAGTTATTAAAATCTCACACGAGTGGGAAATCAGCCAGGGGAAAGTAGAAAGTGAGAGGAAATCTGCTCCCCGGCCTCTGGGATGACCAATAATTTTGGTTCTTAAGTGGAAGATCGGGGCCTGAAGGAGACAGAGGAAGGAGATTCATACTATGGAAGACATGGGGGTGTTGTGTGAAGGAGGATAGAGGGATGGATGTCCCCTAAGTGAGGGGTCCACAGCACTGTTGCTGACCATTCAGAAAAGTGACACTTTTCAAAAAACTGCTTTCAAATTCACCAAGCAGTATGGCGATGATGAGGTTACAGGCCAATTTCTGGTTATCTCTGGGACAGGAGGTGAGGAAAGGTGTGTAGATAAGTTGAGAAATATGGCTGTGAGGAGAAAACCTGGTAATGTCATGAAGCCACGTAAATACAACAGAGAATTTCTTTAATCTCGTTTATGTTTTTATTTATTGAGACTCATTCTGCTTTAATTTAAATCAAAACGTTTTCCCTTCACCCAAACCATCAAGAATTTTCTCAAGTTCCATCTGGATTTGGAGGGTTTTGTTTACGATCATGCCCCGAGCTAGGTCAGGCACCGATTCTCATCCTCAAGGTGCCCAGCCGGCTTCTTGGGTGTTAGTTTTGATCGTCTGCACAGCCCCGTGGGCAAGTTCATTACCTGCATTTTGCCAGTGACAAACCCAGGGCTCAGTGGTGACTTCCCCACCACAGTCAAACATCTGGGAGGATGCAGAGCAGCCCAGCCAGTCCCTGATTTGTCTCCTACCCACAATAACATCTCAATTAAAATAACAGGCTATTTCTCCCGAGAGATTTTTCAAATCAAAACCCAGATTCTTGGGGTTCATTGCTGTTCTTCGTCATCTTTTCAAACAGTCTGTCGGTACGAGACCCACTGAAGACCAGGCAGCTGTCCTTCCTTCCTTCCACTGTAGCCTCATGTGATTTTTCTTTCAACTGCCTTAGTGCTGGAATGAGCCCTTCTGCAGAATGACAAAAGTAACAGGAGTTTGCTTCCCAGAGGCTCTGGGAACACGGAAAGGCATGGGATTTGTCTCCACTCCCTCACCCCCTCAGCACTTTATCCAGGAGCCCGAGGCAGGAAGAAATCTGATCTGAAATCCCTGCATCCCTGTTCCAGTTAAGTCCTGAGTAAGTGGGGTCGTGTTAGTAACAGGTTTTGACATCTGTACAAAGAAAACCATGAGTGACAGCCAGATAGAGGGTCTGGTGACAGCCATGGCTCAGCGATGGCCCCGCATGTCGTATTGGTCTGATTCCACAGAGGATCAAGCTGACCAAGCATGTAGAGCTGGCTTGCACACTTCCAAGTAAAAGAGAAGAAAGAATTGATGGGGACAAAGTAGAGTAAAGCATGTTCATATCTTCTTTCGGCCGCTTTTCTTCAGGATCAAAGTGTCTGTTTAACATGCACTTGCAGGAAGTGCCCATTTTGCTTTCCTAGAGTTCTATTCATTTTCTGCATCTGAGGGAAACTTTTTTTTTTTTTAGATTTTACTTTTTCATGAGAGACACACGGAGAAAGGCAGAGATGTAGGCAGAGGGAGAAGCAGGCTCCCTGCGAGGAGCCCAATGCGAGACTCGATCCCAGAACCCCAGGATCCCAACCTGAGTAGAAGGCAGACACTCAACCACTGAGCCACCCAGGTGTCCCTAAGGGAAACTTGTAGAACCTCTTTTAAGTGCACATGACAAGGTGTTTCTTTGCTTTGAAGGGAAGATTTTGGTGCCACGATCACAGTAAATGGTGTTAAGGACTTGAGCATCTGTTTTCTGCATGTAAGCTAATGTCTGTGCTCAGCCTGTGAGGCTAGATGACCACTGGCCTCTGCAAAGCTATGGCAGCCTCACATCTGAGCATTGACCACTCCAACTCTGGGTGGCATTTCACATTAGGGGCTGGGGGAAAAATGATGCTGATGTCATTTCCTGAGCCTGATCTTCCCTCCCTCTGGGTCTTAAACATCCATAAAGAGGCAGCCCCTGCCACAGATAGATACACAAAAGTAGTTTACTACCCACTTGAAGTTAGCAGAATATGATCATTAAGTTTGAAAGACATTTTGGGTTCAAACGGCCAAAATAAAAAAGACGGGAAATAACAAGTGTTGGTGAGGATGTGGTCAAAATGGAAACTGCTGCACTGTTGGTGGGAATGCACATTGGTGCAGCCCCTGTGGAAAAAAGTATGGAGGGTCCTCAGAAAATTAAAAATAGAAATACTATATGATCCATTTTACCCAAAGAAGAACAAAAACACTAATTTGAAAAGATACATGAACCCCTATGTTTATTGCAGCATTATTTACAATAGTCAAGATATGGAAACAACCTAAGTGTCCATCAGTGGATGAATGGATAAGGAAGACATGTGGTTGTGTGTGTGTGTGTGTGTGTGTGTGTAAAGTGGAACATTACACACCCACAAAGAGGGATGAGATCCTGCAATTTGGGACAACATAGATGGACCTAGAGAGGATTATGCTAAGTGACATAAATCAGACTGAGAAAGACAAGCACCATGTGATTTCACTCATAAGCAGAATCTTAAACAACAATAAGGGTACCTGGGTGGCTCAGTAGGTTTAAGCACCTGTCTTCGGCTCAGGTCATGGGATGGAGCCCCACATTGGGCCCCCTGCTTAGCGGGGAGTCTGCTTCTCCCTCTACCTCTGCCCTTCCTCCCTATTTGTGATATCTCTCTCTCTATCATGATCTCTGTCAAATAGTCTTTAAAAAATAAAAACAAAACAATAACAAATGAAAAAACAAAAGGCACATCATACCTGTACATACAGAAAACAAATGAGTGGTTGCCAGACGGGAGGTGGTGTAGGGGGATGAGCAAAATGGGTGAAGGGGAGTGGGAGATACAGGCTTCCAGCGATGGAATGAGTAAGTGAATCATGGGAATAAAAGACACAACGTAAGGAGTATTATCAATAACAATGTAATAGCCATGTATCAGGAAAAATGGTAACTACACTTGTGAACACAGCATAATGTATGAACCTGTGGAATCACTGCTGTAACTATGTAACATTGTGTGTCCACTATACTTAAAAAAATGACTAATGTAACATTGTGTGTCCACTATACTTAAAAAAAAAGACACAAGGCTGAGCAAGTATTACTGTCATTTTGAAATATCCATTTGGGTGCTGCCCTTTTAGGTGAATTCTGTTTTCTCATTGTAAGTCAGAGATGCATTAACTGGAGGTGAAAGCAAATGTCCCTGAAATACAGTGTGTAATTTAAAACGGAGGAAAAAAATGAAAAGAGCATATTTTGAATAACTGTATTAAAGTGCTATACTACTTCATATCTTAATATAATTGTGTTATGTATTTTACAAATTATGCTCTTGTAGGAATATATTGCACACATATATAATAGTATGAATTATAAATTTTGTGTTACACAAAATATTATACAAGTTCTATAAATATATTCTATAACATAGTGAATATTAACATGCATAAACTAAAATACACCAAATCATAGCCATAATACTTTAATCATAAATCATCAGAACATCTCGAAAGCTAGAAGTATAATGTTCACCCTTAGTGAGACTCCATTGGCCTCAAAGATTGCTCTTACTGTGAATGGAACTCTCTGAAGCTTTGACCATTTGATCTCAACATACTGCAGCATTTTCCTGTAAGGGAGGCTTTCTCGGGGCGGGGGGAGGGGGAACCTTCCCCTCACCTCATTCTCATGATTTTGTCTTTCCAGATAACTTTTTCTAGGAATATTGATCCATTTATTTTAAAATAGAAGGATGGCACTAGCAGCAAGGAACTTGAAATAGTGTGGTGAACTTGTAGAAGTCCCTGCAATATACAACAATGGCAAGAAGTTTCCTAGCATTTAGTATATATTGATAAAAACAAAATTCAACTGAGTACATTTTTAAGAGCCTCCTGGCTTTATTCAAAGATGCATGAATTGGGCAGCATCTCATCTAGCAAAGAGAAAGTCATTCCATGGAGCCATGGAAAATGAAAGACTTCTATAGGCAGAGGGGAGCAGAAACAAGGAAGTTATTCTAGGCAAGGAAGCAGTTTGGTTATTGCACAGTCACTTGCCTTTAGGGGATAGCAGGTGTCTGTAGGGCAGATGACCTAGCTTGGGCTGATCAAGCAGTTCCTGATGGGCTGGTTTAAGATTACATTTTTTGGAAGGGTTGAAACTAAGTTGGGCCTTGGTTTGGTGACATGGGGCTTAGCATAAGCAACTCCATTTTGTTGTTTTTGTTTTTGTTTTTTTCTTTATTTATTTATGATAGTCACACACAGAGAGAGAGAGAAGCAGAGACACAGGCAGAGGGAGAAGCAGGCTCCATGCACTGGGAGCCTGATGTGGGATTCGATCCCAGGTCTCCAGGATCGCGCCCTGGGCCAAAGGCAGGCGCCAAACCGCTGCACCACACAGGGATCCCCAAGCAACTCCATTTTGGACTTGTCTTTTTCTTTTCTTTTCTTTCTTTCTTTTTTTTTTTTTTTTTTTGAAGATTTATTTATTTATTTATTTATTTATTTATTCATGATAGACAGAGGCAGAGACACAGGCAGAGGGAGAAGCAGGCTCCACGCTGGGAGCCCGATGCGGGACTCAGTCCCGGGACTTCAGGATCGCACCCTGGGCCAAAGGCAGGCGCCAAACCGCTAAGCCAACCAGGGATCCCCCCTTGTCTTCTTTTTCAATAGTGTTTAAGTTTCATGAGTTACTAGCTTGGGACAATTACAGGACTAGCCATATTTGCAGACGCCTTCTGTATATCGGGCACTGTGCCTCAACACTGGATACGCTGACTGTGTGGTTTCGAGCGGAGCGGTTTTTATATTTGAGTCAGCTGTGGTTCACTGGTTAGGGGTTAAAATGGCATGAAAATAGCCTTGAGCCTTGCAGCATGTTAATCTTACTAACACCCACCTTGCAGAAGAGGAGGGAATCTCCCCTGGGTGCAGGTAAGAGAAGGTGATGGTCCCAGAATGCTGGCATGAAAGCCCACAAATGGACTTTTGCACTTGACATAGTTTTGTGAAGCAGATTTAAAATTTAGTTCAGAATTTCTTTACATTCATTTTTTTTAGCAATTAATTTTAAAATAATTAAACATTTTCACAACATAACTAAATGTAAAGAAAGTGGGGATATTTTCCTAAAAGTCCTAGAACTTGGGAGTCTTGGGACTTAAAAGACCATTTTAGAGAAATTATTTCTAGTCTCTATGCCCCAGGCCCCTGAGGGGACTGCAAATATAATCAAAAGTTCTGAAATCTCTGAACACATCAGACATTGGCTGTAGCCTCCCATGTGAAGTATATGTGAGTGTGTCAGTATTCTTACGTTTATCCAGGATAATTGCTATTTTGATCAGTAAAACATCGATGTGTCACTAGCCTCAACATAGCTTTCTATCTTCTTGTATATTCTCAGTCATCAAATACCAAAAGTTCAACTATTATCACCCATACGGTCTAAAACTTTTTCAAAACAGGCTCAAAAGGAGTGGGTATTACTGTTCAAGGAAGTTTTTAAAAAACAGCCAAACAATGGAAATTACTTAGTGATTTTGGCTTTCAGCCTAGTTCTGCATTCTGGCAGAGTATGTCCGCTTCCTAAAGTAAAATTTCATCACTGGATACCTTCGTTTTCAAAATCTCTAGCACTGCCTCAGAAGCCACTTGGAATCAAAGGGAAAGATTTCTAGCCCAAGCCTGGTTGCTGTTCTGTGGCTTCCCTAATTAATATTCAGCGTGAAATAAATAACATGCTATTCTTTGAAACGTACTAAAAGATGCCCTTCGTTCCCTGCGGTCACTCTGTGAGCCGGTGTTACTGGCAACATTTGTGCAAGCAGAGACAAAGCATGTGGTACAGAAACACATCAAATGCGGTGGAGGGAGCAGTGGCAGTTCGGATGCCACAAAGGGTATAAATCATGCATTACAAATCTGAGTGATCAAATGGGCAAAGTTCTGTTTGAACCTCTGCCTAGGAGAACTTCTGTTTCTTCAGTGAATACTCACTGGTTACCTTGCCCAGACAGAGGAGCTGTGCGTTGTTATATGTTTGGTTATCTAAAGCGAGACAATTGGATGACCTCTAAGTGGCAGGTTAGTCGAAAGTTCACTTTAAGTCACGTATTTGAATTTTGGAATTTATTTTCTCCCAAAAGTGGTCTACATGTAGGTTTCCAAAACAAAAAACAAAAAAAAAAAAACCCTTCTTGTCTCTGAAGGAAACTGTTTTTGTTTTTATTTTTTTCATTTAAGTTCAGTTTACAGTGTAACACCCAGTGCTCATCTCATCAAGTGCCCTCCTTAATGCCTGCCACCCACTTACCCCCTGCTCCCACCCAGCTCCCCTTCTGCAGGCCTTTGTGTGTTTCCCAGAGTCAGGAGTCTCTCATGGTTTGTCTTCCTCTCCAATTATTCCCCACTTAGTTTCCTTCCTTTCCCTTATGGTCCCTTGTTTTGTTTTGTTCTTAGATAGAAGGTCAGGGAGGGTCAGAGGGAGACTGAGAATCCCAAGCAGGCTTCACCCAGCGCCGATCCTCAGCGGGACTGGATCCCGTAACCCTGAGATCATGACCTGAGCTGAAATCAGGAGTCGGTCCCCTTAACCAACTGAGTCACCCAGGCTCCTGTGAAAGATGTTTTTAATGATACTCTTCTAGTATGCTGCTGTTAGGAGGGGGGGATGTTCCTCTGTCCTCATGTTTTGGCCCCATGAGTGAGTGATCTTTCCCTTTGCTAGGTCCCCCGAGTGTCCCCTTCTTCCTTTGCGACTACTTCTGGGTGGCAGAGATGCGAACAAGCCCCCTGTGTGGCTCTCCATTTGTAAGGGGCATTCATAAGTCATCTGAAGACATGGTTATGTTTTATAAAATAGAGAAAGCATAGGGCCCGCTCCATGCCCACCTTCCAGCATCCCCTGGCTCATCGCACATGTGCGCGCGTGCACACACACATACAAATTTAAAACAGAAAAGAGTGGAGGTTAGTGTGAGAACTGCCCAATAAGAAGATGATGATCCTTGATACAACCCTTCATAAAGGATCACAGATTCAGTGAGTGTGTGGAGCCTCAGCGTATAGACACCTGACAGATGTGATCAGGAAAGTTTGTGAGAGACTGTCACGTGTGTGAGCCTCAACACCAGCCCATGGGAGGGGTTCTGCTCTAGAAACACCCACTCTCAGTTTAAAGGGAGGCTGCTGGGTAAATAGAGTAGGTGAATTCAGGTGTCCAGAGTCTAAAACAGAATGTATGTTGTGTCTCCTTTGCTTCCGTTTGGGTTAGCATTTTACTAGAGACCCGTCTTGGGGGAATAAACTACATACAGCAAAGCCCTTGACATTCATCCATCAAGCAAGGATGAAATGGGGAGTGAGAAGCTCTAAGAATTCTTAGGAGCAAAGAGCAGTAATGACCAAGGAGCCAGGCAAGCAGATATAGGATTATCTAGGTAATTTGGTGGGGACAGGTGACTTGGGGACCCTACTCTTCTGCCATCTTGCCCCACCTCCAAGCAGATACTAGGAAATAATGGTTGGAAATTCTCTACGCAACAACAGCAAAAATTAAAAAAAAAAAAAAAAAAAAAAAGACTAGTATTAGAGCACCATCTCAATTAACTGCAGTCTTTAATTTACTGCTAACATTAACAGTCTCCAAATGAGCAAATCAAGAAAACTTTCCTTCCTGTTTTTGCCCAAAAGCTTCAGGATGATGCATTTTTTTTTAGTGTGGGGGGAAAAACCTGATTATTTCAGAAGACTAAGGCTGTGATTTTTTTTAAATTTTGAATCATTCAGAAATAAAAGTTATGATTTCTTTTTTTTTAATTTTAAAGTCCAGTTAGGTTTCTAGTCGACATAAAAGAAAGCTTTTTAGGTTTTTTAGAGAGTAGATGGGATGTTTATCGTCACAGGTTGGAGGAAGCTTGTTAACAATATTGCCAGGTGGACAAGGCCACGGTGAACTTAAAGCACACCTGTGTGCTGATGGAGGAAGGGTGCTGGGACTCCTAAGTGATGGACAGGGAGACTGGATTTAGCAAGGAGCAGCACAAGGGGACGGATGGTGTCCTTAGGACAGTGTAAAGGCAGGGCAGCCGCCGTGAGGGTGCATCTGCACAGCCAGGAGCTCTGCTTGATGCATGCACAGCAGGAGGTGGGTAAACGTGGCTTGAGGGCTTTAGTGTGTGTACTTGTTTTAATATCTGTGGAAAGATCTGGAACCACGGCTGCCTTTCCCTGCTTGGGTGTTTCGTAAGTGGACCTTCTAAGGATGTTTTACAATCAGGAATTAAGCAGTGACTGATAACAAGGGAAGCCGGAGCTAGCAGTGGAGCGCGTCGCACCTCACATTCACTGGCACGCGCTCCAGCTCTAGCTGAAATGGTGCATGGAGCCTCTCGCGTGGACTCTCAGATGATGTGCATTCATTAAGTGAAACCTGATGGGATGACAGGCATCGCTTGGATTGTGGACATTATCTATTTTCAGCTTCCTAAGCCTGAGGAAAACTTAAATGACCCGGTTGAGCTCCACAAATCAAGGCATTGGTAGTCAATGGCAGAATTTCAAGCGTAAGGGGAACTTGCCTTGTAAATTTAACGGTGTTATCGATAGCCTGTGGCTTTGCAGAAAACAGGTGAGAGTAAAGGAAAAAGGTATGGGAGCACGGTTGGGCTTGTAGGTAAGATCTGGCTTGGAATTATTGCTCTGTCACTTAATGCTCAGGGGCTTTAGGCAAATGACTTCATGTTTCTGGGCCTCAATTTCTTCACCTATAAAGTGGCAATTGCCTGGGTTCTTTGCAGTTTTAAAAACCAATAACTCTAGGACAGGTTAATGTCTCTGTGGTGGTTATGGTTCATACAATGCCCGTTTATAGATACCAGATTTTCAGTGTAAAGAATGGTCATAGGAACAGTGTGTGAAAAGACGGGGAATATGTGCCAATACCAGAATAATGCCAGAGCAGAAGACCTCTCATTTGCTTCCTCTTTTTTTTTTTTTTAATTTAAATTGAATTTCATTCACTTAAGTTTCAGGGGTAGAATGTAGTGAGTCATCAGTTGAATATAACACCCAGTGCTCATTCCATCAAGTGCCCTCATCAATGCCCATCATGGGGTAACTGGGTGCCTGGCTTCTTTTATTTTGATAGAAGTTTTTATTGTGACTATAATTGCTCATATTTTCTTTTTTTTTCCCCCTCTTAAAGGCAAATCAGGTGAAGTAGAGAATATTACACTGGAAAAAAATTCTAGAATAATTCCTAGTGGGCTCATCCTGATTTGTCCAGCTTTTTAGGTGTTCTATAATGCTTTTCTAACTAGGGACTTGACACCAGAAATGAGCAAAATATCAAAAATAATTAGGTCAACTTGTTGGCATTAGAAACTTCTATCTTCCAAATAAGCAGTCTTGTATTTGTAGTCTTCTGTATCCCAGAAAGTGATGCAAGTCTTCTGAGCCATATAAAACTATGCGTTGTTAGTTCTGAGTAAAATTTAAAGTTGAAACCGGAAATTCATTACTTCCAAAGTTAGTTATTTATGGCCAAGCGTGTTAAACATTCTCATGCCCTCTGAGATATATTGAAGTATAGGGTGAGCCTCCTGACAGATGAATTATGAACGACTTGCCCATAATCTTAACTGTACAGTACACATAAACATAAAATTAATTTCACTTTTATGGATTCCAGTTCCCATAGAAATTGTGCGAGTAGAAGCAAAATTTGTAGGAGCCTGATTTTCAAACTGTTACATCAGGATGTAGACATAAATAATGCTAAAAAAAAAAAAAAAAACACAAGGAAACATGTCAGGAGCCTTGCAGCTAAAGCCCAAAATAATCCTTAAGAAAAGCACACGGCAGGGAGTGAAAGTTACAGATAAGCGTTGGGAAGTGACCAGTGTTCGTAGACTAGAACAGACCATTTGCTGCGAGTTCAGGGTCGTGTTTACAAGAGTTTATGTCTCATCCATCTAAGTTTTGGATGCATTCCCTTGGAGGGCAGTCCACAATCTGATAAAAGTATTGAGAGTTTCTTGAAGAGGTTCAGCCTAAATTTTCTTCTAATTTCCTCTTCCAGTTGCTGTGTAATTGGTCTTTCTTGTATTATCCTAAAAGCAGTTTGTGGGGGAATGTATGCAGTGGGAAACCGAGTTCAACAACATTTCCTCCCGTGGGTGCTACAGATTTCACCTTTCATAAATGTATGCTTTGCTCAGAGAAAATGATTGCAATGGGAATGAATTCATTGCTTTCCCAGAGCCGAACAAGTTCTGCCCGTATTAACAGTGTAGATACACTAAGTCCTGGAAGAGACAGATTTCCTAACTGTATTTTTCTCTGGCTTCACATTCGTGCTGGACCCATTTCTAGAGTTGGCAGTTTATCTCAGATCTTTTCTCAGATTCCTCCATCTCCCATAATCTGTCTATACCCCCTACGAACTTACTACTCAGACAGGCTAAGTAGAAACGTAACACCCGTTAAAAGCTTGATGAATGGGTAATTGTATCGGATCACAGAAGTGTGGACAGCTCTTGTGTCTTCATGCGCTGCCTACAGAAATCATAAAAAGAATCCCAGGCAGCAGTTCTGTATTCTCTCCCCCATACTGTGCCCCTGACCTAGGGAGGAAAGATTCTAAAGCTTTGGATGCTCCACGGCCTGATCTGGGAGTGATGGTGCTCTTGGGCATGTCCATTTCTTTCTTTCGGGGAATCCTACTGCTCCCATCTTTAGTAGAAATGTGATATGGTTAAAGAATTAGGTAAGCAAACACTTTGGACCAAAAGAGATTTGTTTTACAATTGATTAATTCACTTGGGCAGATTACCTCCTCCTTTCAACTGTTGTTTGTATTCCGCGAGTACAGCTGAGGTGTGATAGCAGTGTATGCCCTTCATGCCCTGAATGTATAAAACTACCCTTTCTCTCTTTTTAACCTCCCTGCTCTCTCTGTGATTTTAAGGATCCTCTCCGATTGATTGGCCTTGAAGCAAAAACGAAAACATTCTTAAGTTTGTTCAGAGGGGCGGGGGGTAGAGGGGAGGAGGAGGGCATTAGAAAAATGTAAATTTCATAAGTTTTTTGTTTAGAATCTACTTGAAATAAAGTCCTGTGACCTAAAGGACTTCTTGTTCTCTAATTTCTTCATGCTTTATCACTACACCTTGGCTTTAGCATATATCTTAGCTTTTGGGTTGATTTACAGCTATCACCTCAACAAAAATACAGGGAAAATGCAGATCAGTGGAATTTAGCTATTCAAAATAGAAAGAGAAGCTGTCACTCAGCCTTATCTCCTGGGTTGGCTTTTGCTATCACCTGGCTGTATCCTTGTGTGTGATCAGAATTACCACAGTACAGTGCAAACAGCAATACCATTTAGTAATAAAAAATACTACTTTGGGAATCTGTTAGTTGCTAGCCATTTGTGTGACTCATAGCACTAAAAAAAAAAAAAAAAAAAGAATCTGGCTGAATAATCACAATTGTAAAAGTCATTCATTTGCTCCCTGGTTTGGAAACGTTTTCTCCATATTGGGGAGCACAAGCAACAGAATGGAAAGAGTTTTGCACTGGGCAGATAATAATAGTTCAGATTCTGGCTATGCCACAGTCACCGTGAGCAGGTCATTTAACTTTTTACAGACTCTAATGTTTTCACCTAAAAAATGGAAATGATACAGACGCATCATGAGAATTAAGTAATGTATAAAAGCTCCAAGTAGAGACTCCGTTAATGTTGCCTTTCCTTTCTCGATCTTTGTTTAAATAAATGTGTCTACTTTTTAGTCTTTTACCATCTTTAATGAATTATTTCTGGGTAAGTGCCCAGTTGCTAGCCCATTTGGATGGCTTAGTAAATATTCATAGAATGAATGAGCGAATGATTATGTGTATTTACTGGGATGTGACTATTCTATTTCCTCTACTAGACAAGGAACATAGAGTTTAAAGTTTGCCCAAGATCACCCAGGAGGAGGGTTCTTGGCCCAATGGGGCATCTAGAGAAGTGGGTGACCTCATAAATTTCAGGCAGCAGCAGTATTAGACTAGGAAGTTTCTGTATGTGTTGATCATTACCTTTCTCTCAAACACCATGAGCATATACTTTGTGCGTGACACTGAGTCAGACACTGAAGGGCCTTTTCAACGCATACTGTCAAGAGATCCTCACTATGTGCTTTTACAGCTTACATGGTAAGGAGAAGGCGCTGCGCTGAGGTGAAGGAGAATGGTGGACAACCTTTGCTGGGACAGTGTTGGATTTGAAAGCCTTTATACTCACTTAACAGAAAAGAAATCGTATGAATTGTGATTTGACCCACGTCTGTTGTCATTTGAATTAGGTCTAACCAGCTGCCAGTTTTTAGAGGCATGTGTGCCTCTGTTTTCTGCTTCCAAGTTGGCTTTGTTAGATGAGTTGGTTTGGTATTGATGTGAAAAAAATTGGTGTTGAGTTTCTGAAATGTTGCTTGAGCATTCTGTTTTGTCACAATCAAATGAGCAAAAATGGTTTTTTAAATTAAAAAGTGCTTATTTGGGGGGAGAGGGCCACCTGAACCTTTTCATAAAATCTGTAGTCAAGTGAAGAATTATCAATTTACCTTTTCGTATCAGAGTAAGGTCTTTCATATAGCAGCGTCTGGGCTCATGGTAATAGCATCAGTTAGAAAGGAAGCTGGTTTGAAGAAGCTAGCTTTACCAAGTGATTTCCTGTTTACTAAGCTGGCAAAAAGACTGGCAGTGAAAGGATGAAGAAATTTTGATGATGATAGATGTCTCAATCTCAGCATCACAATTGAAAGAATATCTCTGGAAAATCCAAGTTCACTGTTCGGATTTACATCAAGCTAAGTCATACCTGGGATGATCTGAGTTTTGAAAACTGGCTAGCGAGTGCGAGGACAAGACCATTGACATTCACGATAGGCTTTGTTCCTGGGAAGGACCCTGCATCAGAACCTTGCTTCACTTTTTTTGCCGTGATGGCAAATTCTGGATTCACATGCCAGCCAGAATCTGGAAGGGTTGAGCTAGGGAAAAGAGAAAGAGAATTCATTAAACAGACACACTGGAGCCTCTATGTAAAGGTTCTCATGAGGGATCCATGTAAAAATAGATGGTAGTTGGGACTTGGGTATTTTGATTGGTTTATTTTTCTCTGAAGTATACTTCTCACAGTCTCTTGGACCAATCTTGTAAATAAGTATTGCTATTGGGTTTCTTGTGGGCTATCACCTGGGAATTCTTGATATCCTTTCTTGGGAAATAAAGATGTTCAGGATCTATTGGACATTGAATGGATGCATGGTCATTGAACTCTGATTCCTCCATTATATTGGTGCTTTCTTCCATAATTTGTAACTCCTAATTTTTATTTTTTTAAACTGGGGTCAGTATCCCACTATCCAGGCCTGCTGTTTTTCCCCTGGAACTTTAGAATTTTCCTGCAACTTTGGCCAGTTTATCAGAGAATGGTCAATATTCTAATGGACTGGGGGTGGGGCTCAGGATTTCTTCTGGTTGAAGCGGGGGGTCCCGTGGAAGAGAGAAGGAAGGGAAGTTAAAGAATTTTTAGATCCAGCCCTCCCTGTTCCCTTACCCACTGCCACCCCTATCTAACCCCCAAGGGATCTCTGAGTTGAGAACTCTAATTACTTCCCAAAAACCACACCCCTGAAATGATAAGCAACCTATAAGTCTTTACTATAGAGGGGCTCTTACCAAAATCTGTCCAGTTGCAGCCAGTGGGCAAGCTCATATCTTTCATTGAAATATTGGGAGAAATGAGCCCCATGACCTGGCCGAGGTGTTGATACGTCTCTCCAAACCCTCTTTTGTCCAGGCTTTCTAGATTTCCTGATCACCCAGCTGTTCATTGAGCAACACAGTACTGGTGGCTGATATACATGCAAGGCAGTGTGCTCAGTGTTCCTGCAGGGCAGAAAAACGTGGTGGCCTAGGAATCCTAGAACTTGGGTTCCAGCCTTCACTTCAGCTGCTGTGAGCAGCTGAGTGACTGTGTGTGAATTCACTCCTCCCACCTGGCTTTCTCCACTCTCAATCTGTAAAACGAAGGGGTTACTGAAATGAGCTCTGAGGCCCCTTCTACATCTAAAATGCTGTGATTTCCTGGTTACAAATCTCTATGGCCAGGTTTTCACGTTTCCAAATGGAAACTGAAACCTAAATTCTTTCTACTCTTGGTATGAAGCACACGGCGATCTTTGGGTAATCCCATAGTTTGTGATGTGGTTTTCTCCCCCACGGTAGAATCAGCCTGCCAACTCCAAGATGCTTATTGTAGCTGGCAAAAGAAGCCAGACCTCCAAGCACATACACCAGAGCTTGGCTGTCCTTCAGATAGCTCCTTTGCATCTAGAAACTAGCCCTTACGAAATCACTAGTGTCCTAATACTTAGAATGGGATGCAGTTCACTTTATCCTGATGTCTCCAAATAGATGCCAGATAAAGAATTCCATTTATTAAAAAAAAAAAAAAGAAAGAATTCCATTTATTCCAGAAAAAAAAAAATGTTCCTCTTCTCCCCTCACAGTAACTTGTCACCTGTGAGGATGGATCCTAACCCCAGGTCCCATCCCAATATGTATCATTTCCTTTGGCTGTGCTTTTTATTCTATCCTGACTGGCAGTGAGGTCAGAGGTCATAATGACCCTTCTGTTCATATCCCAGAATCTGTTGACAGCTGACACCTCTGTTGGGAGAATAAAAACGAGCTGGTGAAAGCACTGTTATCATTTTGACAGATGCCCATTATTGGGGGCTATGCCAACTGGCAGATTCCTAATAATAGGAAGCAAATGTGTACTTCGGTTTCTTGGCTCACTCTGTGAATGGCTTATAGGAGCCCTTGAACTTAAATGTAATTGAATTTAAATAACAGAGAGGTGGAGAAGCCAGTGGGAACTGGTGCTTTAGGGCAGTTCAGGGTCTGTGCTATGTATGTGATTCTGACGTTGACACGAGTGGGAATGTGCCCAACAATCAGCCTGTGGATGGTAAAAAGCTCCTTGGGTTTTACCTGAAAGCTTTCACTGAGGTGGTGTCGTGCACCCTCCCTCTAAAACCTTAACTCAGCCTTCTGCTTTTTTGTCTTTTCCATAATCCCAGTTCCTCTTTACCTGCAGCAGGTGAGAAATGCATTTGTCATGGACTGTTTCAGCAAAGTTGAGCGGTTAAGAGCAAGGACTCTGCTTTCTGCTCCAGTTGGAGTCTTGGTTCTAGGGCTTAGTTGGGCAAGCCACTTAGCTTCTTTATACCTCTGTTCCTTTGTCTTTAAAAGGTGGGGGAGTGAATTACGCATTTCCCATTTGGTGATAGGGAGGAGAAAATTAGGGAAGGCATGGAGAGGGCTTTGAAACGGAGCCTGATGAGTGATAACCACGTCTTCGTGCTTCCTGTTGCCAATTGCTACCAATCACAACAACCAAAATTTGGGCTTTTTTAGCTTTGTTTTTTAAAAAAAGATTTTATTTATTTATTCATGAGAGAGACAGAGAGGCAGAGACATAGGCAGAGGGAGAAGCAGGCTCCCTGTGGGGAGCCCGATATGGGACTCGATCCCAGGACCCTGGGATCATGACCTGAGCAGAAGGCAGACAGACAGTCAGCCACTGAGCCACTCAGGTGCCCTGTTTTAGGCTTTATTTATCACACTCTTAATCCAGTGGGGATGCACCCCGCAATGGAGTTCAGAGAACTTACCAGCCCACCGTGAAGAGCCAGTGCATGCTGATTGTCAGTGGTCTGAGCAAATAACTTTTCAGCAAAGACAAAAACTACCACTTGGATAATCTATTTCCTTCCAGAAGAATCTACTGTCTTCTTCTCTAGTTGGGGATTACCCCAACAAGTGAAATTACATAATCCTACAATTTATACTGAGCAGCACCTTTAGGGATGGGATGTGTTAGGTACCATGGAAACAGCAATGAAGACTTAGTCCTTGTATTTCTTTTTTAAATCGAATTGGACAGATAGAGGAATATGCAGACTCAGGGTTGACTGTATCTTTGAGTAAATATGGGCTAGAAGTGGTCCCTATGCTTAGAGTATCCTTGGGCCGAATGACAGCACATAGTAGCACACAATTAAGTGTAGCGTGCAGAATATTACACTCGAGGTGTGAAGGTTTGGTGGGGGTTGCTCTGTGAAGGGAGAAATGAGTATCATTTGGAAAGGCTGATGATGACATCTTGGCATTTGATTAGGGCCTTAAAAAGATAGTAGGTTAGCAGGCATCCTCAAGGGTAGGGTTGGGAGACAGAAATGAAGAAATCATACTCTTGACTTTATAAGTGGTATAATCCACAAGCAGCAATTTCAGCTTTCAAATTGAAAATAAATATATTGCCGAACAAACTAGCCAATTTTCTATTGGTGTTGAAACCTCGGGCTGTACCTGGTAATTAACCAGTGTCTGGGAAAAACATGGAAAAAATCCCCAATATTCTAAGTTCTGCCAAGAGAACGTGAAAATTATGGTCTAGATTATAAACCCCTTCAACACAAAGGCCATTATCGTCTAACTGCTAAGGTCATCAGTATATATGCTTTTAAATAAACCCAATGGCCCTTTTAATATCATTATGGAAATGCAAGCTCGAGCACATTAAATGTATCCTATTGGGAGACTTTGCTATTCCTGTATTTTGCAAAGTAAGTTTTTAGAGGCTTTGACTTACTAAAATGTCTGCAGATAAACACCCTGTGGCTTTATTAGTTGGTAAGCGTAGTGATCTTCTAAGTACTCAGATACACCTTTGATAGGGTTGCCTTCCATTCATATAAAATTTCAGATGTGTTGCACTGATTTTACATTCGCTACCAGTGCTGTTCCTCCCCCTAACAAAAAGAACAAGTACAACCTGTGGGTTTATGTGATACCATCACTGAGGATACTTGAGATAATTTTCCAATTCTGTATTTTAAAGGAAAACTAGACCCAAAGACAAAAGTGCCTTGACCAACATCATACTGCTGGTTAGTGACTGAGCTGGCTTTAGAAGCTAGACCTTTTAACTCCTTTTTGGAGTTCATCCCTTATTACCCTCATTCTGTCCACTGTCGGGGGCATGGGTGGGGGGACTGGGTACTTATGGATTTGAACCAGTATTTTAGAACACCATGGATGGGAGGTCTAGGGAATTCCAAGTACATTTTGACAAACTTATTTAAAACAATGACACTGGCTAACATTTATGAAGTTCTCCTGAGTACTGCTACATGTATTAATTCGTTTGAGCCATCCCAGCAACCTTGTGATACCAGTACTGTTTTTTATCCCCCAGTTTACAGATGAGCCACTGTGGCTCAAAGACTTTACGTATGGCGAGGGTACATGTTCTGAGAGCAATTCAAACACAAGCAAGCAAAGGCACCTTTGCCCTTACTTGGCATCTCTCCCAAATGGGATCTGGTCACTGGAGCTTTTTGTTTCTACCTCCCATCTGCCTTGTGTCACAGTCTTTGCTATTTTATGTTAACTACACAGTTAGTACAGTTCAGAGGCAATCCTGCTGACGTTTCAATTGAATCCAGGATCACTGTTCCATTTCCAGAGATGCATAGAACACAGAACTGTCCTCAATAAATCCAGACGTTCAGAACAACGGTGCATCTGCACCATGGCACTTATTTTGCCTTCTACGGTGGCCCAGGAGCTATGGGGCAGTCCCATGGGAGGGTAGGGGAGATGACCACTGCCTATTTGAGCAAGTGATTGAAACTGCCTGGGCACTGTCAGCAGTGGCCACATATTTTTCTCTCCAGCCAGGGTGAGTCTCTACTTTGAGACAGGACTCCCATGTGGACAGTCCATGAGCCATGGAGAGTGTGAGCTAAACATTCCCGACCTGGGTGTAAAGCCAGATGGGGACTAGACTCCAACATCATCATATAAAATAAAAACCATGTCACTGAGAAAGATGGCCCGGAGTATCTCCACACTTTTCCTCTCCACAATTAATCCATGTCTCCATTTGCATTTGTTAAAAAAAAAAAAAAACCAACTCCTGACAGCACCAACAACACAACAAGAGAAATGCACAGCCTGAGCAATAAATCTCCTGAGGCATTCAGCAAGTGCCACAGGGCTCATTAATCTTGATTATTTCCCGTAATAGATAACTTCACAAATCAGCTATTATTCCTAATCACGCACATAAAGATAACGGACGGGTAATAGCTTCCTGCATGGTGAGACCAAAATAAAATTTCATTTAAAAATATATTTCTGCAAACTCCAGGGAAAAGTGTTTTCAGGCCTTCTTGAAGGGGCAGGAGGACATGAGGGAGCAACCAGCGGAAGAGAAATTGATCCACAAGGATTGGGTTTTTAAAAAGAATTAGACGTTTGATTTTCTTGGAGGTGTCGGCTGACTTGTGTGGCACTGTGCCGCCGTGAGGTGGTTTTGAGAGACTTTGGGCCATAAGAGACAACAGAACTGTACAATTCCAGTCTCTAAAAGGAACTGAACCAGAATACCCCAAGAACAAATAGAAATCGCAAGAATGTCAGGGCTGTCTTGTATCTTTAAAGTCAGTCCTTGGATTTCAGAATTTTCGCTAAGTTTGGTGAAATTGTTCATCTTCATGCAGCATATGGGTTACCCGGGATCCCAGCTCCCAAACAGAACGAACAACAAAAAAAAGGGATCGCAGGTGATGAGAGATGTTTTTCTTACATATTTAGATAGTGTCTGGAGGATAATCTAGCATCCCCCGTGAAGAAAAACACTTTAATTTTAAACCTCAAAACTCCCAGTTTTGATGCACGAGGCGGGAACACGTATGTCATCGCACACTGGAAGGAGCGAGCCAGAGTTGCGCAGGTAAAGGAAATTAGCACCTGGCTTCCCCTCCGAAATTACACCTGTCCGAAGGCATTTGCGAGTGACGTGGGAAATGGCCTTGTTATTGCACAACAAGTCGCACCTGTCCATCATTTCATTATCAAATGCCAGCGCCTCCCAGCAGGGCCTGGAATGAGATGCATCCCATTTATGATTGGATCCGACTCCGTATTATCCTGTCAGTAGGAGTAACTGGCCTATCGCAACAATACATACCCCCCAGAAATGGGTTCATGACGCATGCATTTTAAACCATCTGTGTCACCACACAGCACTAGCAAAAGTGTGTCCCTTTACAGACCTCTTCTCTAGGCACCTAAAAACCCAAACCACACTCGAAGCTTCCTTTTCCTTTATTATTCTTTTTTTTTAACCTAGAGTTAGGTGGCCTAGAGCTTCCAAAGGACGAACTGAAAGTGAACATTCCGATGGCCTTGCACTTTATTCATGTTTGTTAAATGTTAAGGTGAAACAATTTCCAGACCAGACGATGACACTTTTTTTTTTTTCTCCTTCCAATGACACGTTCTGAGCAATGACAGAAATACTGAATGTCCTTGAGGTGCAAGGAAGTGTATTAGGCACAGGGGATAGAGAAATGCAAAACCGAATATCCTTACAAGATGAAAGGCGGACAGAGCAGAATGAACGCGATTAAGTGCTGAGGACGTTTGGTGAGGGAGAGGTGGGCATGAAAGGAAGCGTGAACGTAGCCTCGTGGCCGTGAGAAGAGACATTGGAGGCAAAGCAAGGCGAAGCCTTGCGAAGAGTTTTGGACATCTCTGGAGAAGAGTGACTAATCCAGTTGGGTTAAAACAGGCAGTGTAAAATGGGAACTGAGGCAGGGAGTGCAAATTTGGGCCACATTTCAGAGGACGGTATGCTGCGCTAAAGAGTTTGGACTTTTCCATGTAGTTGTTGGAGGTCTTCTACTAAAGGCTTTGTAATAGGGGAGTGACAGGGTTAGGCCTATGGTTTAAAAAGATTAATTCAGTAATATGCAGAATGGATAGGAGACCAGGATGCAGAGGAGACCAAACACAGGAGCAGAGTCAATGTGAGATACTGCTGCTCACCTAGACTCTGCAAGAGTGTGAATGAACCTGCTAAGACTTAGGCCTCAGGTGGCAGGGGGAGCCAGGCAAACTGGTGGGATTGTTGGGCGTAGCAGGTACCTTTGCTATGTAACAGATAATCCCGAACTTTGAGACGTAAAACAGTGACCCTATCACTGTGCAATCTGTGGGTCAGGAATGTGGACAGGGGTCAGAGACCATGTCCGGGCCCTCAGCCGGCAAGGTTCAGATGACTGCCAGGGTCTCAGTGGGCTGAGGACTGGAATCATTGGCATCTTCTTCACTTACACGTGTGTGTCAAAGATAACCAGCGCCCACACCAGTTAAAGTGGTCGGCACAGATTTTAATCAGTAGTATAGTACTGCAGTGGGAGAGTCCAGCATGAGCTGAGCTCAACTTTGATTTGTACGGAGGTGACTGGAGTTTTAAATGGAGAATGAAAGAATGGGGAGTGGGTGGTTGGGGCTCAGAGTCAGGCAAGCAAAAAATGTCGAGAAAGCTAGAAGGAGGAGGGGATTGGTCCATGTGACACCCACCTGGGTTTGTTAACTGGTGCTTAATGGAAGTTAGGCTCCTGCTCTCCACGGAGGCTAGGAGACAAAATCCATCTACAGATACTGGAACAAATGGTAAATGGTTTTGGCAGCTTTGAGTTTTTCTTAGCAGATACTTCAAGGGAGAGCTAGAGTCATCTCAGGGATGGAGCTGTTAGAAACTATGTTCCTGTTTGTGGTAAGTCTTTACAGCCAGGGTAAGGCCTAGCGGACAAAGGACTCAGAGGAGAGAATCTTTGCCATCTGATGTGTAGGATCGGTTCACCAAAAAGCCGGGCTCAGCTGGAGCTGGTGGCTCGTGCACATCTGTGCCTTGCCATGCTTGTTGGGCTTCTTGCAGCATGGCTCCTGGGTTTGCAGAGAGGATGCTTCTGTAGGGGGAGGGTTCCAGTGGCACCAGGCAAGAGCTGCATGCCCTTCTCTGACCTAGCCTCATGAGTCAAACAGCACCACCTCTGCAGAGATGACAGATTCAGTTTTACACTCACTTAGCTCAAGGTACCTGTAGGATTCAGGAGGTGCAAAGGGTATGGTAACCGAAAGCATTGGAGTTAGGCTCCAGTCTAGAGATAGTGCAACATGGCAAGGAGAGGGTATGTGCTAGAAGGAGGTCAAAGATAGTCAGAGCTCCTACGGCCCAACCTTGAGAAGGGCAGGCTGAGGGGCCCCCTGCAGAGGGGACAGCAGACTCAGGAACACGGTCATGGAAGGTGAAGGAAGCACGAGTTTTAAAGAGGAGTGGGACCATGTGATGTTGAGAAGAGTCCCTTCAGTGGCTGGTGGAGGCAGAAGCCAGACAGCAAAAGGTTTATGGAGTAAGCAGTTAGCAAAAAAAGGAGGAGCAGTCAGGGGTCGGTTGGAGCATTTTAACTCTGATGGAGTCAGGAGCAAAAGGCAGTTCAGAGACCTGGCAAGTTGAAGGGAAGATTTCTATATATGTGTATGTTTATAAGAACATAAGTAGCATTTTCCTTCCAGAGCGAATTGGAGACTACAGAGTAAATCATGTCTAATCCTGGATATTTCTCTTTTTAAGAAACTTCCCTTCCCTCTTCCCAATTAGAAATCTAAAGAATTTGTGTTTCTTCTACCTCATAGTTTAAAAAAAAAAGAAATGTAGGTTTCTATACAACATTCAGATGTTTTAACAGACTCACCTAGAAATCACCAGAAGATAGATTTGTAATTTGGGAACGTAGGTAATGAAGTCAGAGCATTATTTATGCCGATGAGAAATTAGGAGCAATTTAAATATCCAGCAATAAGGGAATACCTAAAAAAAAAATTATGCCATTTCCACTTAATGGAATACCTTGCAGCCACTTATAATTAGAATAATCAGGAAAAATGGCTAATATCTACTTTTTCTATTTGTCAGAACTCGACTAGGATGGACATAAGTAATCCAGCAGAATTTCACAAGCATTTCTATGATGGCTAGACTTTCCCCTCACCAATTTATAGGTGAAATGGATGTCATTTAAATGAAAAATCATACGTGTGTGTATACAAAAAACTTAAAAATACAGGATTGAAATATCAGGACGCTAACGGTGGTTATCTGAGGCTGGATGTTTTCTTCTGTTGCCGAAAGCTTCTGTTATGTGGTCCTATTTTCTAAAAAGACATGGAACTGTTACATTCGCCATCGTTCCTTTATCACCCTTAGTTTACATACAGTCATGTGTAGACTTTTAAGTATCAATTAACTGAGTTACCTTCTGAAGTTCCTACCGAAAAGGACGATTTCAAGGAAAAGGTATAGAGCAGTATGCCCACAGCATGAATGTTTGATGCGACTCTTGTCCTACTAGCTTCCTGAGGTAATGGGCTCATGCTGGAGGACAGCTGGCCTCCCCCACCCCACAGACACAGGTCCCCTCAATGGTAGCAAACCACTGTGGTGTCGCTGCATTTGAGGTCACAATGTGAAATTGTGGGTCTCTCAGGAGATGTGGGTGAGGCCCCTGGGGGCCCTGCAGCAAAAGAATGGAGACTTTTGTGAGAAACATGGCCTCTTTTATAGAAGTTAATCAACCTCTTTCGGCCTGGAGAGAATACTGACCCACATGGCCAGGACCTACAAGAAAAGAGGCCATGAACACGTGAGACAGCCCCTCAGAGAAAATTAATGTGCTCTGACTTCTCTTTTAATGCCTTTCCTAGCTTTTTTTAAGTAGCTAAACTCTACTTGTGAGGAAATATTAAAATGTAGTTTCCTGCAGTCAAATGGGCATGTTCTCTGCTGATAGGAGAGCAATACAAGGAAAAGTTAAATCAAAGATGGAGGGGGAAAAGTGGTTGGTTTTCTTTATATATATAGTAGTTTCTGAACTCATTTTGTAAAATTTAACCTGTGGAAAAATTTAACCCATAGAAAAATGGAGGAGAAAGGTAAGAATTCTCCCCAGTGACTAAAAGTGACCTTCCTGTCAGAATTGTCTCGAAAACTGTCAATCAAATAGCTCTCAGTCAAGGAAAGAATGAACAAGTGCCAGAGACTTATTGGACTCATCAGTGAGGAAGACGGGAAGGTGGTTAACACAGATTTGCAGAGCATTTGAGTAACCGGGTATTTATGGACATTTAGAAACGGATATTAGGATAAAATTTCTTGATTGTACTAGAACTGATTGATGTCCTACAAAGTAATAAACCACACTTTGGGGGTTCTCTTTTGAACCAGATGTGTACCCAGAAGTTCATCTGGACTATCAGATGAATTACCTATCTTGCAAAATCCGACACAGGTACATCCTAGAGAATTAAAATAATCGAAGGACAGAAGTAACGGTGCCCCAATGCACCACCCCCACCCGTCTTAACCTGCACATTTTAGGTCATTTTTCTTACCACCACACATTGGTCAAGGCTTCTTCCTCTCTACTTTTCAAAACGTCTGGAGAAGTTTAATACAACTTCCAGTGCCCTTCATTGGAATGGTCGTGACCAAGACAGAGCCAGGCTCCTGCCAGAGGGTCCTGTGAAGACCACTCCATCCTCTCGCTCCTTGATTTTGAGCCATGGCATCACAGACTGATAAATGCATACCCACCTGCACAGTTGCGTGAGGAGCCGTCCACACACGGGATCCAGAGAGCTTAATTTGAGCCATGTTTGAATTTGCAGCTTCACTTTCCTTTGCACACTTCTCAATTAAAGAGGAAATGCGCTTCCTGGCATTTTGGATGCTGCCCACTGCAGTCCCTTCCAGGGTGTGACAGGAGGCTGTGCATCGTGATTGGAATCAGTCTTAATTTCCCATTCTATTGGGGAATTAGCATGCCAATAGCTGCAGAATGATGTGGTCACTTATAATGGTCTCCTCCAGCGTTTTTTTTTTTTTTTTTTCATCTGTAGTCTGTTGATTTTCTTGACAGAAGAAGGAGTTAATGCTGCTGTCAATCATCTTGTGGGACACTTGGCCTATTCCCTTTTCAGAGGGTGCTTATCATATGGCAACAGTTTGGTGTTTGGGGATTCGTTAATGTGCAAATTCCAACTGACTATTCCCAAGGTTGGAGTTGAGCCTTAAAAGTCCTGACAGGCAACATTGTTTTCACCTCAGGGTATCTCTGCCCTCACAAAGGGTACTGTGAAATTCAAACTAGGATCAGTTTTAATTTATTTTGGTATTTAAAGAAAATCTGCACCATATAAACTAGGAATGGAGCCGAAGAAGAGTATGAGAGATGCCGTCAAATGGGGCTTCCCGGTGAAATTGTTCTGATGGGCCCAACAAACTTGATGCTCATAATAATCTGCACACATAGAACAATTTGAGCAATTTTGAATTCACCAAGGAACAACTTCTTTTTTTACTTCTGTTTATCCAGCCCCCCCCCCCCTTTTTTTTTTCCAGCTCAATCAGCCAATGACTTTCATGAACTCAACCCAAGTTGTCAATGCGATCCCAGCCTACCACTGCTTTCTTGATCTCTGTTTTACAGCTAGAACTCCAGAATGGCTAATTAATAAGGTCAGCTTGTGATAGAATTATGATAGCTTCAGACTGTACCTCTACCACACAGACTAAATGAACTCTTCTGAGGTTGAGCCGGTGTTTTCCATCATTGTCATGGGCAATTAGTAGCCACTTACAATTGGTTACAGTTCATTTCTGCTAATGGTATTGGGATGAGATCCTATCGACCACATGACAGCCCACATGAGTTCTCAGAGACCAGACGTCCAAATGGTAGGTTGGAAGCCATTCCATTTTTCACGCCAGTTTGGAAAACTACTTTTGGTGGATTCCAGAGCTTTATTTGTACTCATGTTTATGAAAACGTGTCTCTCTGGCAAATTAACTTGCTGGAGACCGAGTTGCCTGAATGAATTGAACTGCGGGGCATTAACTTTACACTAAGTACATAACAGTGACAGGGACAGCGTGCTATCTTAGAAATCTCAGAATCTGTGTTATTTTCCTAAACTACCATCATTTAGAAGAGTAGCTTTGGAAAGAAAAGTGTGTCGGAAGGAAGCAGTAGTGATTACAGAGATCCTAGTTACTAGGCTCTGCATTGTCCATTTATGGGCAAAGCGCTGCATTGTTGTTGTTGTTTTGTTTTGTTTTTTTTTTTGAAATCACCTTGTCCGCCTTTTCCTCATTCTTATTATAATGAACTTGGGAATGTTTAGTAGATCAGGTGACTTGAAATGGTTGAATGTTTTCCAACCTTCTAATACTGAAGTGGCCCACAATAAAGCTTCCATAGCAACCAGCCTTTTCCTGAAAACATTTTCTCTGGAAGGGGGAAAAAAAAAAAGCAAATGGAAGCAAGAGCGATGCCTCCATGTTAAATACATTTGCTGATTTATTTTTGAAGGTAAAAAAAAAAGAGAGTGTTTACAAGAGCTGTGGGAAAGGCCTGCCTGCTATGTGTCCCTGCCAGAGTGTCTGTCATTTGGTTTCTGAATCTCCACAAGAATACGTCCCTGGCGATAAACCTTAAGCATCTCACAAACATGCAAGATTTCTTGGTGGAAACTCCTAGAGTGGGGGACGTGGGCGAGAATTCTAGTGCAAACCCTTGAAGGATGCACTGCACTTTTAATTGAATATCATTTTGTCCATTAATTAATGTGTCCGTTCTAATTCCCCAGAATGGCAAATAATGATGTGTGAAAACAGTATAATTACATTTTGATATTTTTGGTAGAGTAATAACTGGATTCGATTTGCTTTTGATCTCGGAAGTTATTTATGATTCTTATCAATCATACATCCTTTTTAGCTGTATCTATGTTCATTTGTGTGTGTGTGCGCGGATATTTTTAATTACGCACTGCCGTCAGCAGAGGCCCTGACACATTGCCCTGTGATACTTTGTGCAGGGGATTTACAAAATGGAGTTTCTTCCTCTGCTTATGAGCAAAATATTTTGAGATTCCCCACTGTGGAAGAGGCATGCGCATGCACACAGGTAAACTCACGCACACCCAAGTATGCACCGGAATTTGTGGTTTAATTAAAAGGAGAATCCTTGCTTTTTTTTTTTTTTTTTTTTTTTTTTTTTTTAGCAGCAAACTGGTTGTCTGCTGCCTAATTCCAGAATATGTCACTTGGACTGAAATGTCGAGTGCCGTCTGTGATTGCATGTTGCTCCTGCTTCAGCTCTCCAGGGTTGGCTTATTTTCTCCATTCACTTGTGATGGTTTACCTGTAGCCAGGATGCAGCCGAGGGACAAGGGACGTTTTAATCCGTGACCCGCAGAGGGCCGGGACAGCTCCCATTTACCAGAGGCATGTAAATCTCAGGGTCCTCTGCTCACATTTTAACTGTGACAAGGAGTTGTCACTTGGAAACGGCCTCTCAGCTTGGGAAAAGGCCCTATTGCCTTTCAACTTGAAAAAGGCGGTGGTGGAATTTTTGTTTGGAGACCAGAAAAAAATGAAAAAAAAGAGTGACAGAGGCAGACATGCGATACTCTCCCCAGTAGGAAAAGCCAGGCTCCAGCATTCATCATGATGACAGGAGACATTGAGATGAAATTCTTACAAAATATAAGACCAGCACTTAGGACAAAAGGGATGAAACCATTTGTGAGACTCTTTTGTGAAAGAGGATCCATTTCTTTTTAGCTGATTTTTACAGTAAAACTATTGAGAGAGAGAGAGAGAAAGAGAGAAAGAGCCCCTGGTCTTGACAATTTAACATTTTGCCTTATTTATTCTATATTGTCACGCAATATGCTTGGGCATCTGTGTCACATTCTTAGGTATTAATAACCCCTTTTATCTCCTCCTGCCTTTGTGCTGACATCAGATCTGATTTTGCAAAGACAAGTAAGTAGCCTCACGTTGACCTGCATTTATTCGAAAGGCATTATGCGCCCCGGTGCGGAGAGGATGCATTTACCTCTCCATCCAAACAGCCAAGACTTAAATAATGCATTTCAGCAAGGTAATCTATTAGAACAGCTCTCTCGAGAAGTGTTATGAATGGATTCTGCATTTAAAAATCTCCATTTTGTTCCTCCCTCCTACTAATTACTTCTTTCTTTGTCTTACCTCTCATTTGCATTTACTTAATCGTAAGAGAGGGAGTCTAGTTGGTGGTTTTCGCCTTTACAAATCCTTACACTGAGTAGCGGTAAGTGTAATGTTGACTTAAGCTCATTTCCGTTGCAGGGAAACTGCATTGCCAAAGAAAAGATGCTTGCTAATCGCTACATCTAATTACAAAGAAGAGTAAATCACTAAAAACAAATTAAGTATCTTAAATAAAATGGAATATGAAAGCAGTTAACAATCAAAGAGGGAGAAGGCGGCTGTCTCTCCAGTCTGTTTCCTGCACTAATTGAAGCAGCCCAGGTTTGGAGAGCTGACCAGAGTGGGGGGCTTGGCAAAGCTTTTCTCCACTGAACCCCTTTTCAGAGAATTCAACCAAAATGATTTAAAAGAAAAAAAAAAATCAGGGCACCTGGGCGACTCAGTAGGTTAAGCATCAGACTCTTGATCTTGGCTCAGGTCGTGGTCTCAGGGTCATGATCCAGGCTCTGTGCGTAGCACTCAGAGTGGAGTCTGCTTGAGATTCTCTCTCTGCCCTTTGCCCTGCTGGTCCTCCTCATGCTCGCTCACTCTCAAAATAAATCTGAAAAAAATCTTAGGTCCCAGGATTCTAAGTATCTTTTGTAAAAGAGGAAACCACAGGTAACTTTTCTGCTTGGGCCCTGTGGACCTACTCACACACTTCTCAGCTCGGGATGATGGAGGTGACTTTCAAATCACAGCAGCCCTGATTTAAATAAACTGGAAACTAATGAGAATTTTATACTTGACCTTAATCTGAAGAGGTCTGAAATAAGCTTATTACTAACTAAATCCTTCTCCTTCTTGCATTTTTTTAGTACTAGTTCCTTATGCTTTCAAACGCATGCCAATCTGCTAGATGTTAAAGCCAACAAGGAAATGAAGTTTTTAATCACTGGTTCAAAAAATGTGGTCTGAGGAATACTATTGTTCCTCACAAAATTCTCCTGACCGTGTTTTATCTTGACGATTTCCATATTTTTGTATCTTTGTGCCATTTAGTGATTTTATAACATTTCCCATTAGTATCCCAACAAAAGTTGGGCTGACCTTCCCTTTTTTTTTTTTTTTTTTTTTTGCGTTCTGCGGGTATTATAATAAAATCATGAGAGCAAAGATAGAATTATTTCATTGAACTGTTAATACAAGAAACTTACCTTTAAAAATGCTTATAGCTCTTCCCTTTGGCTATGTATCCATAAAGTCATTCCATTTGCTTTTCAAAGCCCTTTGCCTACTCTTGATCTATGTGAAGAAAGATCAGAAAGGTTTTAAAGTCAATTTATGAATAGGGGAGTGTAGGGTAAGAGAGATGGCTGGGAGATGGAAATCTGGCCTGGGAAAATTAAAATACCCAATAAAATGACCTGCTTGGTTCTATTCTTTAACCGAAAAACACTTGCCTCCCAATATAATAGGCTTCCACTCTACCCTAAACTCTAGGACCAGGGGATTTGAAGGAGTCCAGCATTCAGGAGATCAGTCGCAAGCCACCTTTACTATATGCTTTAGATCTTCTGCCTTGGTTCTAGAATCTGAATCTTTGCATCGTTTCCTTGTGACCAACGCCTGCACGTACCATGACCTGTTCTTCCATTCCTGTTTTTAGGATCCTGCTGGGACCTGAGTTTCTCTGGGGTTTTCTATTTCTAATTCTATGCTAACCTGCTAGGAACACCCCCAACCGCTGGGTCTCTCTCATCAACTGATAAACTGTGCCATTACAGTCCCCTGTAATGTAATCAGGGCGTTCCCGGATTGGTCCTAGGTGGTATCGTCTCCAAGTGCTGGCCTTCTGGAATATGACCCATCTTGCCCCCAACCACATGAAATTCTAACATGATAAGTCACGTAAGGCTGGGTGTTGCACTTCTGTGATTGTGCTTCAGGTGTTAAAATCTGACAGGCAGTGACCACTCATCAGAGGTGATGAGGCCTCACCAGTAAATGACATGTTGTTATGATTATTCAAAGAAAGCCAGACAGTGAGTAAAGATTTAAAGATTGAGAGTTTTGTTTTTTTGAATAGTGAACTGGTTTTTGTTGTTTTTGTTGTTGTTGTTGGTGGTGGTTTTTATGCACCCAGACATGTTGTATTGAATGGACCAGGCAGGACTGGGATAAAGATACTGGTCAATAGAATGCTCTTTGCTGTGGACAGAGACAGGCCCTCAGGAGCCATTTCTTCTTCTTTCTATAAGTGAAGGGTTGCAATCCAGTGTGCCTTTGGCTCTGGTTCAGCCCAGAGCAGTAGACTCAGGTGTACAAGCCTTAGCAGGTGGAGAGAGGTGCTTGCTTCTCCCTTTTGCTCTGCACATTCACCCCCCAGAGCAGCAGAACCTGGATGTCAGCTCAGACCGTGGTGTGCTGGAGAAAGATGAAGATGCTAGCTTCAAAAAAGGAGGACTTAGTGGGAAGGGGAGGGGGGGAAAAAGTAAGCAAATGTGGGAAAAGAGATGGTAGCCTGTGAAATCGTAGACTGTCCCCGGAGAGAGGAAGCAGTTATCATGGGCTCGCTCTCATTTTTTAAAACTCTAAGACAGGGAACCTGTGATATGTACAGATATGTGTAATGAGTGTATTATTTTTCTCTGCAACAATAATTAAGACCCCACTCAGTAGTGTCTCCGATCTTCCTATCTGTGGACGGGCCTCTCCCAGTCCTTCTTCAGTGTGACTAGCTGTGGGGCTGACCACAGTGGGGAAGCTGCTTGGACCAACCCTGGACTCTGCCTGCAGGGGTAACACCCCCCGGGCAGCCGGCCAGGGCTGAGAGTGGACAGGCGCCCACACACGCTCCAGGCCTTCCCCAAGCTGGGAAGCAATGTAAGAAAATATGTAAAACCGTGTTTGGCTTAAAATGCAGATAACAGACAGAAATACAAATAAGGTGGTACTGCCCAAAGCACAGGGAGACCTTCAGGTAGAGATTTGGCCAGAGAATTAGGACTGTCCTCCTGGGGCAAACCGACAGCTCTTTCCCACCAGCCAGCCCATCTTTCAGGACCAGCGGAGTATGCGAGTCCATCGGAAAGAACTATTTGAAAATCCAGGGGATATGTGACGTGTGACTTTATGAGGAAATGAATGTACTCTCAGAATACCTCACCTTTTTAATAGTAGTGCGTAGCATGGGCTGTTCTGCTCTTCAGTAAAAATGATTAATAGCCCCCATCCATCACATTGTACAGTATGGTACATCTGAGTAGCAGAGAGCCTATAAAATAAACTTGGCAATAAGTCACAAAAACATTCGTATTTTTTTAATAACATTTTTGAAGGAGAAAAATCTGTTTTTCAATAAATTCTGGCATGGCTTCCTTCCAGATTTTATTTCTCATTTAAAATTATCTTGGGGTCGATTTTTTTTTTTTCCTCTTCATTGGCGTTTTACTAGGTTTCTGCCTAACACAAACACATTTCAGAGCCGGATTAAAAAGAAGACTAGCGCCTGCACATGGAGTTCTAGGTCTTTCTTCTATTTCTGCTTTTGGTTGAGTAGTGATGGCATTAACACCAATGTAATCCGTTAAATTTGACTAAAGTTTTATGGTCACTGTGACTCATGATCACGTAAAATTACTTCTCAGCTCAACACATTCCTATGTTATTACCCCCATATATTTGGCTTTTCTTCATGGAATATCTTATTTCTGTTCACTGCTGTGTAAATTACCATCTTTCTTATAAAGTGGGAGGTTGCTACCATTTTAAATGATAGAATTCTGATTTCAGTATGTATTACATAACCATCCCTGATGATCAGAAACGCAATTTATACTTATCATGAGTAATCACTCAGGGCCAACAAGGTGGTGCTGGGGATTATCAGCTGAGGATGCCATTAATTGTCAAAATGCTTCTCTCTCCTTTTCCAGTCCTAGAAAGTGAACACATTCTTTACAATTGACACGGGGCCTTCTTTGTGCAGGGCCTTCTAAGCATTCCTAATAAATATAGGTGGATTGTATTCTCTAGGAAATGGAAAAGGAACCCTTGGAAGTTCAGGAAATTCATTCTTGCACCTGAAAGAAAAAAATGACACCCCATCTTCCGTTCTTCACCTCCCCCAACCACCAGCTGAACATTATTACATCTAAGTCCATGAATATAATAATGTATGTGTTCCTGTCCAGAAAGAGGATTCATAGCATTTTTTGTATTATGAGACATTTTCAAAGCAGAGAAGTGGCTAGCATTCAGGTATGTTCAAACTCAGTGAACAGATAGGTCGGGAGAGGCAGGAAAAGCTACCTCTCCTTCTGTGTTTATAATACTGAGAGATCTCATATACCAGCTGCCTGGTTTTCTTCTCGTTTATGGAATGAAAGATTTGATGCGGTGAAACAAAACCTACATTAAAATGCAGATGACAAAATGTCAAAAGAGCTTGCCAAGAAGTTACTTTTTCCACTAAATAAATACCTTTGGTGCCGTCTAGATTTTCAGACCTTGATTGTTTCTAAAGCACTTTGTTTCTGAACCTTGGGAGACATCGAGAGGGGAAATCAATGGGACATTGTGATGGATTATATTTGGAGGGTGAGAGAGGGAGAGAGGCATAAGTGATGGCCCAGCGCTTCTCAAGTCCTTGAGGAGACACTGTGGTGGTCGAGTGGAAAGCTAGTCCCTGGGAGGGAGCCAGGGTTGGGAGAGAATGATCAGGAGTGCTGCATGTTAGCTTTGTGGAATGAGCCGCAGGACTTCGAGACACCCAAGTGGACATGTCCAATAGGGAATTGGATGCACAGGTCTGGACTACAAGGGACGAGCCAGGGTGGAGATACAAAGTGTGGCTGTGTAGACAGGAACGATTTCAGCCATGCATGTGACTGATGGAACTTAACAGCTTAACTTCTCAGCTGCTAGAAGATAAGCCAGCACCGGAGACAGAGGAGGAGCAGCCTGAGAAGGGAAAGTCTCAGGACGGTGTACGTCCTAGAACCCAAGGCAGGAGGGCATTTCAAAGTCAGAGAAGCTGAAAAACTAGACAATCACACATGTGGCTTTCTCTCTGAACTGGAGCATAGCCTAAATTTCCTCATAGAAAATCATCTGTGCTTTCCAAGCAGCAAGGATTTGCCCTTTCTGACTGGCTGACGGGTATATATTTTCACCTCTCTGACAACAGAAAAACTTCCAACCTCTACCTACCCAGCATCGTCTGTCCCTTGCCTGGAATAATTCTGCTTTAATATCATCCTGTGGGAAATGTATCTAGTTTATTGCTCCATTCTTTCTCTTTTATATGGGATCATAATGATCTTTCCTTTTGTTGACAATTTGGATAATGACGGGAAAATATCATTATTTGCTGACGTATCCTGGTTTAAAGCTGTTTCCTGGGAGAACACATTGAACTCCCATAATAAAGTTATAGTCCAGATATAATAAATGTATTTTTAAAAGTGTATTTTCCTCCACATAGAAGCAGTGGGGCCCTTTATTGAACTAATTATAATGGCAGAGCTCTTGATTGAGCTACGGTGTAGGCCGAGAACATCCCCTCTCCCTTTTCTTTACCACACTGAGGTTGCAAAGTTGCAGAGTTTGACACTCGCCATTAGACTATAATCCAGTGAATCCATTGCATAAGCAGAAATAATTTTACAAAAATAGCCATTGTTGTTTACCTAAGCTTCTCAGTCCATGGTAAAAATAGATCTTCAATAGATGGCAAGATACTTTCCCTAATATGCCGGTTTTAAAATCATCGATTGAAAGAAAAAGGCATTAACTGGTTGTTTTTTGGGGCATGAGGTAAGAAAGAAAATTAAAATATCTAAGCAATTCTCAGTTCACAAAGTAACTTTACTTTCCCTATGTAAACACTTTCTGCCCTAGCTAAATATGGAACAAACGTCCGTGCTATCGATTCTTTTGGAAGTTAAACTCTGTCTTACTGAGGCTTAATTACATGAAAGAGTTTTCAGATTTTAAAAGACATGGGCTTCTGTTCTGGCATCAGAAGCAGATGTGGCTTCTAACTTGGAGTGTGGGGATGTGGTGTTTGTCCCTGAAACTCTGAGCCCAGCTGTCCTACAAGTGCCAAGTTCAGCCATGCTTGTGGCTTTAAACATTGCCCATACTACACCGACTTCCAAATCCTTATCTCAAGCCCCACTTTTTTTTTTTTTCTTGAATTTTGCAAAATTTTCTGCTGGAAACCTCCGTATGTCCCACAGGCAGCCTCATTCCATGTAAAATGGAATCCCTAACTCCTCCTCTAATTTGTCTGCAGAAGCCTTAAAAAACTCACCCAAACAGCGCACCAAAATCCTGCTTAACATCTTCTCCCTTCCTCGACCGCAGCTCACAGAACTCTCAATCCTGCATTTTCTTACTAAATGCATTTTTAAAACCTAGTCACCTTTTCTTCACTATGCATGAACAGACCCTCACCCCACCCCCTGGAAGATTATTCTCTTTGGGGTCACCCTCCCTGCCTCAGTATTCAAGTCACGGATTTTTCTAGAACCCAGGCACATCATTCCCTATTTGAATTTCTTTAGCACCTCCCTTGGCCCCTGGCTGAAATCTCAACTGCTTAGCATTTCCAGACTCATCTCACCATTTGGTTCCAACTTGCTTTGTTCCAGCTTTTTAGTTAGCAGCTTGTATACGCTCATCGCCCAGCTGCCCAAGACCACTTACTGGTATTTGAGGAACGGTCTGCCCTCTCACAGCCAAGCCCACGGTGTGCTTCCATCTTTGAGTTTCTCGTCTTTTAAGACTCAACTCAGGTGTAACATTTGTGTGATGGCTTCCTATACATTCAGGGCTACGTTTTTTTTCCTCTTATCTATTTTCCATAAGTATGTAGTTGAATACATTTTTTATTCATTTTAATCTTTGACAAGAGACAATAGAGCCTAGTGCTTTTTTTCAGGGCACAGGATTTTAAACTACCAAAACCTGAGCTTGAAACCCTAATTTCAACAGAAACAGTGACAGTTTATTTGACCTCCCTGAACGTCATTTTTCTTGTCTGTAAAATGGGGATCATAGCATGTAACTCTCAGAGGGCCTTCATAATTACCTCTATAAACTTTGCAAAGCACTTGACTCATTAAATTAAACCTTGTCCTGGTACGTATTTATTTGTATTCAAAATTGTAGGTTCCAGTAACTGGTCCTTAGTAGAAGCCCAATAAACATCCAATAAATGGATAACCAGTGGGTAAATTCACACATGCATGTAGTTTGGCAGTTCCAGAGATCAGTGTAAAAACCATACCAAGATACAGTGTTATTAAGATCAGAAGGATAAATTATTGGATATTTTAAAATTAGGTGAAGCAAAATTGAATAACTCCTACATTTATCCTATTCTGAAATGTGAGAAGTCCTAGTAATGCTGTTTATGGTGGGTCTTTCTGTTTTCACTCAGCAAAGCACAAGAAATACTTAGACAAGGAAATATGAACGGACACCGGGACGTTGCTCTTCACCTTTTATCTCCAGCACTAATCTGATTGTCACTAGTGTTGACTGTTTTCCCATCATGCTACAATTAATGTACCATAAGCTGCATCATGATACACAATTAATTCCATGCACTTGGAGGAAAGGAATTTTTAGAGTATTTTTCTACTACTATTTCTAACTTACTTGCTTGTATTTTGCCATGTGCTGTAAACTATTATAATCCTCTTTCAGATGATCAAGTTCTATAACCTTCACATAAAAATAAATAAATAAATAAATAAATAAATAAATAAATAAATAAAATAAATAAAATAAATAAATAAAATAAAATAAAATAAAATAAATAAAAAAACAGACCTGGGCTTCAACTTTCAAGAAACACATACAGAATGTTCTGGTGAGGTTTATTTTGTGAACTGAATGTATTTCCCAGGAATAGTGAGAGAGAAGAAATACTCTGGAACAAAAAACCAAAGTACCCTTGAACTAAGAAGGAAAGTCCACTAAATGCAATAAGGAGAAAAAATCATTAGGAACAAGCTATAGTTCATGTTCTCATAATGCTCTGTGGAGTTGGTAGGTACAGGAATCAGGGGCAACCAGGGACGTTCTGAGCTTTCACGCCAGTGTATGCACTTGGTGTGTAGCCTGGCGCCCTGACATGTGGCAGACACAGGAGACCTGGTGAGGAATGTGGGACGTGGACCCTGGGGCAGACTGCTCCTTACAGGTGCATGATCACCTTCTCTGAAGATCCACAGTGAAAGAATGAACACCCTGGTCGCCTAAAAGCAGTGGGCCCCGTATCTTCTTTCCAATCTTCTGATTTCATAATTGGCAGAATTAAAACAGTGATCCAAACACACATCCGGCTGGGGTATGTGATGGCAAATAGATCAAGACATCCTCCACAGTTTCACTGGGTGAAAAATTAAGTCATCTTTTTTATGGTCCTCGTTAGCGATTAAGGGCAGGGATTCCAGAGCCCGGCTCTCTGGGTTGGTATCTGGCTTTGCAGCTTCCTAGGCGTGACCTTGCGTCAGTTGTTTTGCTTCTTGAAGTCCCCCGTCCTCGTCAGTGGAGTGGAATGATGAGGTCCCTTCTCCAAGGGGGTGTCACGGAGGTTGTGTGATGGTACATCTGCAGCAGTTGCTGGTGCAGAGAACAAGTGTGAGCTGCTGCTGGGGTGAGTCAGCCATGACTCCATTGATTTCCAGAATACCGGTGACCCCTAAATGCCTCCTCAGCCCCTGGCCTTTTCTGGCATCCAGTTGTGTTTTTCAGCTACCTGCTACGGGTCAACTCTTTGTTTCCTTTCGGGGCACCCGCGTACCTGGCTGAGTCCATAACCTCATTGATGTTCTGTTCATTGTCCCAGCTCCCACTAAACCTCCTCTTCCTCTCTCATTACCTGTGTCAGGACGTCCGTTTCCCACTCCTGCTCCTCGCACTGGCCTCCTCTTCAAGCGCCTTGTGAACACCTCAACCCTGGGGCCAAGTACCTACCCCTGTCCAGTTGCCACCCAGGTTGGAGCACCTGCCTGCCTCCACTTACCCATAGACTACTCAGGGCAGCATCACACTCCAGTGACGTGCTAGCTTCTACCTTTAAGATTTCTTCACAGCTCTCACTATTCCCTGACTAAAGTGTGTTCACTTAACCATGGTCTCTGATGGAACACAAATCAGAACAAAACATATATGAGTAGTGCTTCCAGTCTTCTGATAGAACATTTGCTACTGGTACCAGGGCTTTCCATTGCAAAGAATTGACATTACGTCCTTGTTCATGCCTATGTGCACCATACCACGTATGCCCTGGTCATTTGAGGCAGTTACTAGCCACTTTAAAGACAGAATGAAGCAAAAAAAGAACATTTAAAATCATCTCGACACTTGTTTTACTAATCTTAGAACGTAACCCACCCTTTATTTCTTTTTTTTTCCCACCCTTCATTTCCATACAACTTCTGTAACAGGGACGAGGATCCAGCATCCGCAGGATGTCTGAAGGAGGTGTGGTAAGCAAGAGTGAGAAAATTAATATCTAAATTAAGCCATGAGCGCTGTACATGGGGCAAAGCAGTCACTGCTGGTGCTTTCGTCATCTTCATGGACAGTGCTAATAGCCGAGCAGGGAACCAGGGTTTGTAGTGACATTTACCGTGAAGGGGGTACTGGCCCTCTGGGGACCAGGATAGCTGGCACGCAGGCATCTGCTCCGTCCAGGCTTGCTCTCACCTCCCTGCCAAGAGGTCTTTATGGAACCCCATCTGCTTGAATATCTTCCAAACACAGGAGAACCAGACTGCTTTCCTTTCCCTGCCCCATTTCCTCTGCTAATTCTGGTGCATTCCGGAGGGAGTAAAGCCCTTCCAGATGTCCCACTTGAAACGGGCCTGCGCTTGTTTGAAGCTAAGACTTACATCGTTTTCATTAGTGACCCGCTCCGCTCCAACAACCAGCTTCCTCTGTGGCTCCAGGCTGCGTGGCCACCTGTCATGTCCAGTGCTGAGTAACTGGCAGCAGCAGCATCACCAGCACCGCCACCCGTGCAGCCCTGAGGGCACTGCAGGCAGGTGGGGGGGGGGCTGTTGCACACCTGGGGGCGCACACCTGCTCGCGGGCCCGTTGTCCTGGATTTCTCCAGTTCTCTGCACAAACCAGGAATCTGTTCTTAATGCAAAATGTAAATGTTGGCAGCTAATTCGGTAGCATCATCTAAGCAGGATTTGACCCACGGTCCACCGGCCGGTGACCTTTGTTCTTGAAAATAAGCCTTTCCTCTTTATCCCTGTTTCACCCCCACGGGAAGTGTTCTAGGTCCTCACGTGACTCCTACAGTAAATCCTACAGATTTGGGAGCTTAGGGAGTGGGGCTGTCAGGACGGTGGGAGTTGCGGCCCGTCGGGAGCAAGTTTGAATCTGCGCCTACGACAATCCCAAGTCCCTGATGAATATGTATCAACGTTTGATCCGTACTTTTTTTTTATGAGATTGCCAATAAGTTTATTTTATTTTTTTAATAATAAATTTATTTTTTATTGGTGTTCAATTTGCCAACATACAGAATAACACCCAGTGCTCATCCCGTCAAGTGCCCCCCTCAGTGCCTGTCACCCATTCACCCCCACCCCCCGACCTTACCGATGGGACGCCAGGCTGTGATTTTTAGCAAACGTGTGTGTTTCTAGAAGTTCAAGTATCTCAAGCCCTCTGATGAATCCTCTTCTAACGTCTTACAGTCCAGCGCTTTGGCTTCCCAGGCCCTAATCCTGTCCACACTCCAGTCTTGGGGCGAGCCGAGTACATGGGCCTCCAGCCGGCTCCCCCGTCCCCTACCCGGTCAGGTGTCCAGAGCCGGGGGAGGGCATGTCACCACCATCAGGCCCTGCATCTCTCTCCCCACCCAGCTCCTGGGCATCTTCAGAGGTCACCGGCGTCCCACAGTGAACGTGGCTCTGGATACATGTGTGTCCTTGGGAAACACACTTGCACGGGTGAATTTTGCAATCTACACAGGCGATGATCTAGATTCTGGTTCCTTTTTTTATTTCCTTCCAGTCAGCTCTGGTTTTAGGGCTGCTCATGTTGCTGAGTGTGCATCTTCTTCCTTCCTCGTGGCTACCGCGTGCTGTGCCGTCCACAGAAACCTTGCCGTGGTGCTGGCGTGCACATGCGTGTCCTTGTCTGGCTTTGCGGGCGGGCCTGTGGGGGTCGTGCTCTCGGGACCGTGGGCCACGAGCACCCTTCACCTCCGCAAACACAGAGGACTGCTCACGGGAGTGCCCGAGCCAGCCCGTCCTCCCATCACGCGGCTCCCTTGGATATGCCCTTGCACAGCCGACGCTGGCTGCATCCTTGTCCGTTTAAATGAGCATTTCTCTGAATGCTCATGAGCTCGAACTTCTCTTTATACACTTCACCACTTGTTCATATTTTATGCAAATTTTTCTCTTTTTTTTCTAGTGGATCTCCTCTATAGTCTAGATGTTCATCTTTGGTCCATTTTTAGAAGTGTCAGCTATCTTCTATCAGTGTTGTCTGGGATCTTTGGTTGAGGTCAGGCCCATCACTGTATTCCTTTGTGACTTAGAAAAACATCATGCTTAAGAAATCCTTCTTCATCCCCAGTTATCAAGAATACTTTCCCATTGCTCTTCGTGTTGGGTTTATGGTTGTACTTCACCTCTACACCTTGACGGCATTTGGAGGGGAGCTTTGTGGGGATTTGTTTTGTTTTTATGGCAGGGACATATCGATCCAACATCTTCTCTCTATAGAAAGCTAGTTTTTCCAACACCGTCTCCTAAATAACCCATCTATTTCCCACTAATTGGTGTTGCTCAGTTGTATGACGAATTGCCACATACACATGGATCTGTGATAGGACCCTAATTCAGAAGTTTCTCGAACAGCTGACACACCTGGGCGTCCGAGGTACCAGGAACCCCTAGGCCCTCTCACACCTAGCATATGGGCTCGAGTTTCTATCTAGAACTTTAAAGCTGAAGGCACCTTTAAATATAACCTGCTTCCTACTCTCATTTTTACATGAAGAGTCTGAAATTTAGTGTGATCAGAGTCTGCTGCGGGCACGTGGCAGCCACAGGGCTGTGACCCAGGTGTGCTCCAGAGCAGCCCATGTTCTCAACATTACCACCAGCTGCCTCCCTCTTCGGGGTTAGAGGAGGTTGGTTTTTCAGCCTCACTTTCTCCTTTGGTTTGTCAGTTTTATGAGTTTCTAGTGATTTCGTTTAGTGATCAAATTTTTTGCTCTTCAGGCTTGCTATTTTTCATAACTACCGGGTGCAGATGTTTTGTATTTTTCTGCTGTTCTTTTTCCCCCCTCTGTCTCTCTTCCTCCTTCCTCACTGCCCCTCCCTCCCTCCCTCCCTTCCTTCCTGGCAAAGGTGAATTATTGGTATGAGTCTAGGAAGTACATGGAAATCCAGCCAATCTAAAACTACCTAGATTGTCATCTTGATGTTTTTGTATTTTGATATATGTCTCAGAAAAATCAGGGCCCCTGGGTGGCTCAGTCGGTTAAACGTCTGCCTTTAGCTCAGGTCATGATCTCAGGGTCCTGGGATCCAGCCCTGCGTCTGGCTTCCTGCTCAGTGGGGAGTCTGCTTCTCCCTCTGCCCCACCCCCTGTTTGTGTGCCTTGCACTCTCTCTCTCAAATAAATGAAATCTTTAAAAAAAAGAAAAATTAATGTTATTTCTTTGCTGATGCATTGTTTTTAGAGGCATTACAAAAATATATTTCACCGTGTGAGAGGCGCTTTCTATCTCTGAATGGCACAGAAAAAAAAATGTTGTGGAACAGAAAGAATTATGTTTTCAGCCACTCTGTCCCTTGTGCTTTGCCCCATCTTTTGCCTAAACGTGAGCCAGACCCTGTCCAGGCGCCTACGTTGTGATGGCTTTGCTTGGTCTGTCTGGACACTGCTGGGTTTGTAAATATGTTAATTCATGAAGTAGAAGCAGAAGAACTTCCATCGGAGGTGGCATCCTGAGGCGGAGCATCAGAGACCAGAGAGAAGGAGGGAGGCTTGGTCTCTTGAGTCTGCTGTTTGCCAAGGGAGGAAGGCCGTAAAGCAGCAGCCAGTGTGTGTGATCTTTATGGTGTTCTCCAAGGTCATTCTCCATCCTCAACAGTGCCCCCCACAAAGGCCACTTGTAGAATAGCAGAGTCAAACAGGCCAAAGGAAGAGTCTCATCTGGTGTGCCAGCCTGACCGTCAGCACCTCATCCTGTAGCCCTGAGTTTGGCCCCATGGCCAAGAGTAATAAGGCCCAAGGCCCTTGGGGAAGGTAGTAGAGTATACATTTTACTGTATCTCCCTGTTCAAAATGGCACAACGACATGGATTTGTAGCAAGCATGTTGGGAGAGGGCCAGGCGGATCAGAAGATAACCACACCGTGGAACCTTTAGTATGAGTTCTCCGGTTTCCACTCTTGTCTGTCTCTACAGTGGGTTCTGACATTTGGAAGTGATTTGAAATCCTTTGATGAGATACTAGTATGTGGCATTAGTGGAATGGTATTTTTTTTAAAAGATTGATCGATTGATTGATTTATGAGAGAGAGAGAGAGAGAGAGAAAGAGAAGCAGAGACACAGGAGGAGGAAGAAGCAGGCTCCATGCTGGGAGCCTGACGTGGGACTTGATCCCGGGACTCCAGGATCGCACCCTGGGCCAAAGGCAGGTGCTAAACTGCTGAGCCACCCAGGGATCCCTGGTATTTTTTTTTATTCTGGGGCTCCTAGTGGTACTCTTCATCTTGCTGTTGGACGTTTTTATTTCTTAACTTTTTCTGTTAAAGATGGGCATGATATTGAAGCACTCACCTATCTGCCAGGTAGGTCTTCTAGTGATAATCTAGAAAGAAGGTCGTCACAGAGATGAGAGGCACCGTTTTGATGCTTTTGTAAATGATGAACATTTGTCAGTGTAGTTAAGATTGATTCAGGGGATCCCTGGGTGGCTCAGCGGTTTAGCACCTGCCCTCAGCCCAGGGCGTGATCCTGGAGTCCTGGGATGAAGTCTCACATCGGGCTCCCTGCATGAAGCCTGCTTCTCTCTCTGACTGTGTCTCTGCCCCCCACCCCCATGTCTTATAAATAAATAAATAAAATCTTTAAAAAAAAAAAAGATTGACTCATAAGAAGAATGTGCTGAGTTTTCCTGTGATCCGCATTCAGTCTGCCTCATAAACTAAGAAATGTTTCTCTTCCCAGCAAAGCCTAACAGAGTTGTAGAGGACGGTTATTTTCAATTAGAAAGAGGATTTATTTTTCTTTTTCTTTAAATGGGAAACTGTTCTTGGTTTCTGGATTGCAGAGGATTGTAAATGCTTGTCTGTCTGATGGGAAAGCATTCTCTTCTTTCACTAAGCAACTTGCCCTTATGTCATAGAGGTTATAGATGAAAAATGATTAAAATCATATGAATGAATCTTCCTCTGCTGTGTCTGTAGTACAGGCAAAATGCCCGGAGTTTATGGTGGATACATTGAAACTCAGTGTGTTTCCACAAGCAATTTGAGAACAAATCAATACCTCAGACAGTAATGCATTTTAGAAAGAGACTTTTCTCATATAAAGCAGAAGTTGCATCTTATGAATTTGGTTGATGTATAATAATCAAATATTTCGAGGAGGAGAGACCAGTTCTCCGACAAGAGTTAGTGCAACCTGTGTGGTAGACTTGGTTTTTGTAAAGCAAACACATGAAATATTTGGGGGACACCTCAGGATAGGTGGGGGGTTTTTTTTAGATCTTTTATGTATTTCTTATATGCATTCTTGGCTTTCAAGGGGACTTTCCATATTTGCACCTTCAAATATATGCAAAATACAACAGAATTTTGGAAATGTCCTGCGTCAGTGCAGGTTCTGAGCTGACACTCCTCCGCACAGCATGTTTTGATTAGACATTAATGTCTTTTCAAGAGAATCTTGATTTCTTGGCTCCTCCACGCTGCTTGCTGTTCGTCTCAGCCATGGGGATCGTAAGCCTTTTAGTTTCTTCAAGGTCTAATATGGGAAGTGGAAAGCATTTCTCCAGAGATCAGCAACTTGGGACACATATGAAACTTGAGGTTATGAGTTATTTAGTTTTAGAAAGAGAATCAGAAACTACAGAAGTTGAGGAAAGATGAGGCCAGATTGGTATTTCTATTGATGTGTGTGTGTATTACATAGGTGCACATGTGTATCTCTAACCCTGATTTTGTACACACACACACACACACACACACACACACACACACTTAATTGGAAGGACTAGAGCTGTTGGTTGAGTTCCAACTGGTTCATCGATTTTCCGACTGGTGATAGAAGTGTGTTCAAAGTGGACTGTACGTATGGCTTTTTGTTGTTGCTGCTTTTTACATTTTTAATAACAAAGGAAGAAGGGGACGTGGTGGATAGCCAGAGAAACGCCTTTATGTTTATAAGGAGGAGGAAAAGAAGTGGCAATAAGCTGGACAACAAGACTTATTTAGGGGAAAGCACTCATAATCATCAATTTTAACGTAGGCATCTAGGAGGCAAGAGAGGATTGGTCAGCAAAAATGATTTACTAAGACATGGCAAATGAAAGGAAATAATGATGGAGGGTAGTTTGGAACTGAGACTTACTAAGTAAAAGCATTGCGTTTTCACACATGTAGCCCATACCTGAAGCTTGTGCCCCGACTTCAAAAGCACCTTATTGTCTTACTACCAGTATTTGGAAAGCCAGTGAACAGGGAAATGCAATTTTCAATTGCTCGGAGAATCAATACCTTCTTATTGTAAAATATAGATGGCTTTACCTTGCATTCTAACCCAGAGACCTTGGCGAGTCTTGTCAAGGTAATACAAGCGCTTCATTTCTTAGGAAGTGTTTCCAAAGGAAAATCAAGATTCTCTTCCACTCACTGGTAAAATGGCCTTTTTAGGTATTTGAAATTCATTGACTATCATCATCCAGTATCATCATCAGCATCATCATTACCGTTAATATAATTATCATCACCACTAGATGGTGCATGGGGAATTGGGGGCACTGAATATTATAGGATTCATTCTCCCGCATGCGATCACTAATTGGCTGGTAAGGGAATAGAGCAATGTATCCGAAGGTAGAAGAGGGGGATGATAGCATTCGATGGACTTTTCTCATTAATTAAAATTATGCTAAAGACAGAGTAGTGGGGATAGGCAGTGGCAGGAGAGGCGGTCTTCCATATGTGCACCTGTGCATACACACAGCATACTCAAGTAGGGAGACGATGTTTATGTGTCGTAAATGTCCTGGATCAGAAGCAAGTGTTGTTTAAGTCCAAGTTGGGAAGGGCCTCTGGTGTCCTGGGAGGGCTGGATTCTTGAGAATCCTTATGACACGTAGCAATCTGTCTTGACCTAGGTCCCTGTGTGCAGAATCACCTGAGTTAGGGCTGTGCCTTGGCCCCAGTTCCCCCCTTCCCATGCAGCCAGTCCAGGAACATAAGAAACACAATCATGGTTCTGGACTTAGCAGATGTCATTTTCTAGGACCCTCACTTGTTGATTTCTTCTTTCTTCGGTGATTTTAATAGACTTGAGGGAGTTTCTGCTGTCAAAAAAACGTGCTGGCTTCTGGCTTCATGTGTAACATCTTGTGTCTGGCTTCTTCTAGACTAAAAACATAAGTGAAAGGAATTATAGATGGTTCAATTAAAGTAGTAATTGGGCAAAAACAGCTCATAACAAATCCAATTCTGGGAAATGCTTCTATGCTTTGATTATTATGTTCCTCCCTATTTCTCCTGCTTAATTTTTTTTAGCATGATATAATAGCTCAATTAAGGATTCTCCGTGTCTCATTTGTCTTCCTAGTCCTGGTGCCTAGCAAAGGGCCTGTTGCACAGAACATACCGAGAGTAAAAACAATACATCAAATGAGGGTAAGTAATGACCAGAAAGACCCCTAAAAAAGGTTTTGAACACAAAAATAATAATTCCTTAATATCCACAGCATTAGAAGCCAATAGTATTTATATAAAATACCAGGATAAAACAGATATGAAGGGGGGTGTTGATGGGAAGAACTGACACTATCCATAAATATATAGCATGTTGAAGAAAACTTGACCATTGTAAATATATGTCAAAACTTTTGATAAGGCCAAATTTGGAATCATCATAAGTCACTCGTGGCTATTTAAAACTAGCTAACACTGTCGCTTAGCTCCACTCTCATAGACTCCTAATCCAGGGAGGACTTGAGGTTAAAACACAGGAGTGGAATTTCATTGCAATTGTACACTGCTCTCTGTGCGAGAGCTTAAGTGAGTGGATGGTGGTGGTGGATTTTGAAGAGAAAAGATTCTTACTAAGTGATTGTCTAGTTGTAATGGGCTGGCAAAGGCCCTTGCATTCTTTTGACCTGAGAAATTTAAATGTATCCTAACATCTTGGACCTCACAAAAATGTTTATACTCCGGAAAGAATGTTACCTTGTCTAAGCACCCATAGCAGAAAATGCAATAATCTTAGTAAGAAGCATATAATTATAAGCTCTGCTCAGCCAAAACATACAACCAACACCTCAAAATTACATGTTTTTGTAAGTTCATCAGTTCAGTGGGTAAATAACTATGTGTCTCTGTTTCATATCCCCAGTGAGACACCAGCACATGGTGTCTGGCACATATTAGGGGCTTAATATACATTTTTGAATGGATGAATCCAAATTAAATACCTAGAGAATCAAAGTGGCCCTACATAAATGTGTAGAGATCAGCATATTGCAGATTTTCCAACATACAGATTAGCCACACAAATTAGTATCTGGAGGTCAGTGGGTTAGAACAGGGAGATGTGTATGCACACAAATTTATTCTTTTTCAGCTTAATTTTGATTAGTAACATTAATTCAGATAGAGTCATAAGCCATATACTAATAGGCTTTTAATGGTTAAAAGGATGTGTGTCTTTTTCAGCTTTTTATATCTAGCCCAGAAGCTGCATAGAACCTAATACTACAGGCACTTAACAAATTTTTGTTGGGTTGTTGAAAAGGGGAAGGGAAGAACGTATTGGGTCATTGAGAATCCTTGCCCTTTCTCATCTGGAAAAGAAAGAGCTTGCTTGTAGTAGGAGGGAATTGCATTTGTGAGTCATAGGGACCCATTATCCATATCTGCTGAAGGGCTGTCAGATATGAAGTAAATTTAGAGACCTACTTGTCCCTTTAGCTATTCATCACTGTTGATTGGCTCCGATGGCAGGCAGCAGTATTTTTAGAGAAGCAAATGATATGGAATTTCTTCATGTACAGAACATTAGCTGATCCCATTACTCAAAGCTACTCAAAGAGTCATTGCTGACACTTGACTGAGCTTCAGAGGAAAAACAATAGCCCTAAGAAACAAAATACTGAAATGTGTGATGAAAATATACGTAGATGCAAGTTACTTATCACCATTGATAATCCGGTTTGGTGCTGCTAGTTGTCAGTGGTATGAAAAATAGAATTTTCATAGGAATTGATTTCATGAAGGTCTCTTCACCCTATCATGGAGTGAAAAATCGGTTGATACTTCACATCTTCTACCATTCTCCTTCAAAACCTGACATTTATGCTTTGACAAGTGTTATGCGAAGACAAAGCATGAAGGACCATTCTCCTTATAGCAGCCAGCATGGTGCTAGGATATCCTGGTTTTCAAATGATAAAGGCAGGAGAAAAGTAAATGATTTTTTTAAAAAAGCCATAATCCTGGGGGGATGGTATTAGTCATTTCTAAGATAAAATCCTTTCAATACTGTAAATTAATGCATTTGAATTGCTTCTCTGCAGGAACTCTAGACCACAGAAAGTTATAGGTAATCCTTCAGAAGATCAAAAGACCAAGCCACATGTAGTTTTAACTAGCAGTACATGGCCAGGTCTTACCCAAATAAATCATTTTCAGCACTCTATCCTTTAGACATAGTTTTTGAGACTGAATGATTTTTAAGATGCAGAGATTTCTCTGATGGGGCTGATAGGCTTATTCCATGCGAAGTCTGTTTATTAATATATATGCTGTACACGTGAGGCCTCGGGGGCTTAACCATACTGACAGGGCAGGACTGCAGGCCCAAGGCCATGATGTACTAGTGCTCGACCACTAGCAGTGGTCATCACTTTGGCTGAATAGGTTTCTTGCTTGGATTGACCCATGTCATTATTTGGTAAAATCAGTCCATAGTTTTTCAGCTCTTGAGAAAAGAGTGATCCTCATGAGCCTAGGGAATAGGTGGGATCTCAAGTAGTGAGGACAAACTCCTGGTCACCAGAGGGGAGGTGGGTAGGAGGATGGGTGAAATAGGTGATGGGGATGAAGGAGTGCACTTGTGATGAGCAGCAGATTAGGTATGGAAGTGTTGAATCACTATATTCTGAAACTAATATTACACTGTATGTTAACTAACTGAAATTTAAAAAAAAATTAAGATTTTATTTATTTATCATGAGAGACAGAGAGAGAGAGAGAGAGAGAGAGAGAGAGAGAGGCAGAGACACAGGCTCCATGCAGGGAGCCCAACGCAGGACCTGATCCTGGGTCTCCAGGATCAGGTCCTGGGCTGAAGGTGGTGCTAAACTGCTGAGCCACCCAGGCTGCCCAACTAACTGGAATTTAAATAAAAACTTAAAAAAATAAGCACTGCTCTTAAAAAATAAAGTTCTACCTATAAAAAAAATTTAAAAAGTCAGGAAAGAGGCCCTCTGTTCCTATAGTATAGGTTCTATTATCATTCTCCTTTTAAAAACAAACTCACATACTTGATGGTGAAAAACTAAAAGCTTTCCTGTAAGATCAGAAACAACACAAAAACGTTCACATTCACCATTTTTTTCAACATAGTATTAGAAGTCCTGCCTGCAGCAGTCAGATAAGAAAAAGAGACAAAAGGCATCCAGATTCGTAAGGAGGAAGTAAAATTGTCACTATTTACAGATGACATGATACTACATATAGAAAACCCTAAAGACTCCATCAAAAACTATTTGAACTAGTAATGAATTCAGTAAACTCGCAGATTACAAAATTAATATACAGAAATCTGTTGTGCTTCTGTACACTAATAATGAAGTAGCCAGAAGAGAAATTAAGAGAACAATCCCATTTATACAAAAAAGAATAAATACCTAGGAATAAATTTAACCAAGGAAGTGAAAGATATGTACTCTGAAAATTATAAGACATTGATGAAAGAAATTGAGGGTGACACAAACAAGTGGAAAAATACACCATGCTCATGGATTGGTAGAATCAATATTGTTAAAATATCCACACCACCCAGAGCAATCCACACACTCAGTGCAATTGCCATCAAAATACCAATCGCATTTTTCAAAGAACTAAAAAACTAAAACAGCAAATCTTAAAATTTGTATGGTGCCACAAAGACCCCAAACAACCAGTGCAATCTCAAGAAAGAACAAAACTGGAGGTATCAAATCCCAGATTTCGAGAAATTACTACAAAGCCATAGTAATCAAAATAGTATATTACTGGCACAAAAATTGATACACAGATCAGTGGAACAGAATAGAGAGTCCAGAAAAAAACCCACACTTACATGGTCAATTAATTTATGACAAAGGAAGCAAGAATATACAATTGGGCGGGGGGAGAATCATCTATTCAGTAAATGGTGCTGGGAAAACCGGACCTCCTTTCTTACACTAGATAGAAAAATAAACTCGAAATGGATTAAAGACCTAAATATGAAACCTGAAACAATAAAACTCCTAAAAGAAAACATAGGCCATAATCTCTTGGATGTCAGGCTTAGATAAGTTTCCTCAGGCAAGGAAAACAAAAGCAAAAATAAACTATTGGGACTAGACAAAAATAAAAAGCTTGCACACAGTGAAGGAAATGACCAACCAAATGACAAGGCAACCTACGAAATGGGAGAAGATAGGGGTAGAGGGTATATCAGGCAGGGGTGTTAATATCCAAAATATATAAAGACCTTATACAACTCAACACCAAAAAATCCCAATAATCCAATTAAAGAACAGAAGACCTGAATATACATCTTTCTCTTTTTTTGTATATTTTTTTTATAGGAGTTCGATTTGCCAGCATATAACACCCAGTGCTCATCCCATCAAGTGCCCATCACCCAGTCATCCCATCCCCCCGCCCACCTCCCTTCACTACCCCTTGTTTGTTTCCCAGAGTTAGGAATCTTCCATGTTCTGTCTCCCTCTCTGATATTTCCCACTCATTTTCTCTCCTTTCGCCTTTATTCCCTTTCACTATTTTTTATATTCCCCAAATGATTGAGACCATATAATGTTTGTCCTTCTCTGATTGACTTACTTCACTCAACATAATACCCTCCAGTTCCATCCATGTTGAAGCAAATGGTGGGTATTCATCATTTCTGATGGCTGAGGAATATTCCATTGTATACATAGACCACAGCCTCTTTATCCATTCATCTTTCGATGGACACCGAGGCTCCTTCCACAGTTTGGCTATTGTGAACACTGCTGCTATAAACATTGGGGTGCAGGTGTCCCAGCGTTTCACTGCATCTGTATCTTTGGGGTAAATCCCCAACAGTGCAATTGCTGGGTCATAGGGTAGCTCTATTTTTAACTCTTTGCAGAACCTCCACACAGTTTTCCAGAGTGGCTGCACCAGTTCACATTCCCACCAACAGTGCAAGAGGGTTCCCCTTTCTCCACATCCTCTCCAACATTTGTTGTTTCCTGTCTTGTTAATTTTCACCATCTTCACCTGTGTTCCATTGACCTATGTGTCTGTTTTTGTGCCAGTACGGTACTGTGAATAGACGTCTTTCTAAGGAAGACATCCAGATGGCCAATAGACACATGAAAAGATGCTCAGCATCACTAATCATTGGGGAAATATAAATCAAAACCACAGTTGAGATACCATCTCCCACCAGTCAGAATGGATGGTATCAAAAAGACAAGAAATAGGTGTTGATGGGGATGTGGAGAATAGGGAACCCTCATGCACTGTTGTTAAGAATGTAAGTTGGTGAAACCACTATGGAAAACAGTATGGAGGCTCCTCAAAAAATTAAAAATAGAAATGCTATATATGTACTGGAACATTACTCAGCCATAAAAAAGAATGAGATATTTTGCCATTTGTGACAACACGGATGGGCCTAGAGGGTATTATGATAAGTGAAAGAAGTCAGAGAAAGACAAATACCATATGATTTCACTTATATGGGGAATCCAAAAAAAAAAACCAAAATGAAATAAGTTTATTATTTCAGAAGAAATGGACGCATTTCTGAAATAATAAACTCTTAAGTGCAGAGAAGAAACTCATGGTTGCCAGAGGGGAAAAGGGGAGAGGAATGGGTGAAATAGGGGATTAAGAGAAACAAACCTCCAGTTTTAAAGTGAGTAAGACAAAGAGATGAAAAGTGCAGCATGGAGAATATAGTCAATAATACTGAAATAAGGTATGGTGACCAATGAGAACTACACTTAATTGTGGTGAGCATTGAGTCATGTATAGAATGTTGAATCCCAATTTTGTACCAAAAAAAAGAAAAAAAACAGAAAAACAATAAGGCAACTCAGCCACAGAGAGTTGAATAATCTATCCAGGATCACAGAGCTAGTAACAGCAGAACTTGTATTTGAATCTGGGTAGTGTGACTGGTGACTCCATGCTCAAACCACTGCAATTGAAGACATGCAGTGTCTTCCTCCCAGCAATTTAAGACATGATTTGTGTATCACACTGACAATCTGTGATATTTTCTCTAACATAATGTAGTTTACTCCTTTATATCGTATCTCTTGCATCTTTTACAAAGACCATTAAGAGATATTGGGGAATGGGTGTGCTGGTTTAGAAGTCCTGTGTTTGAATTCAGACATTTATTACCTGTGTGGATTTAGGAGAGTCACCATCCCGAGTTGCTTTCATTGCCAGATGCTTAGAATGATATAAACCCTATCACTATCACAGAGTCAGTATTCTGTAAAATGTAAACACTATAGGAATGGGTTGGTCATCATTCAGAAGGACCAGCGTTCCTCCGATGTTGAAAATGCCCAAAGGGGCCTTGCTGTCTTCCTTTGGTTATCCTGTGTGGGTTACCCTCTGTAGGTGCTCTGGAATTCCCCTCTAGACCTGGGTCTCACTTGAGGTCATGCTGGACAACCTGTTGGGGGGTTTATGTTTATTCATGTTTGTTCAACATTTATGACAGAAACAAACACAACAAATATGAAACCAAGACCTGAGCATGATTCCTAGAACAACAGTCTCCACTCTAGGTGATAAATAACACATTTGCGCAGATATTTTTAAAAATACCTGACTCTCCAGAGAAGATCCACCTTTAAGTGGTCCTGTCACTGACCCCAGGTGATGTGACACTGAACTTCCAAAGCATCAGGCTTAGGATGAATAGCATTCATCTGAGCTCCTGGTTCTGATCTTGTACGAGCTAACTCATGCATGCACAACATGATAGGCCATGTCATGCCTCACAGCCTTTTTTCTGTGCTGTCCTTTTCTACAGTGGTGGTGGTGTTTTTTTTTTTTTTTTTTTTTTTTATAAGGCAGAATGTATTCAAAGCATCCTCCCTCAAAACGCATTTTGCTCTAATGGCTGTGTAGAAATGTTTACTCTCTGAGTCTATGTTTTTAAAAAACAAAAGGATAATCAGAAGCATTTAATTGTCTTAGATGCTCTACAAATAGTAATTAAAAGCTATTTTTTTCCAGTTTTGCAGAAGTATAAGCATGTCTGTGAATTAAATAAGGCCCTGTGTCAGGCCTGATTTACACAGCAAAGGTGATCTATTTTAGTAGTCCCAGAATTCAGGGCTCCTCGCCCAACTGCACATTAAGTAAACCCTAGTTAAGTGTGTTTATTCTTCACCCCTGTTCTCAGTTGTCCTAAGACAATGTGCAATGCAGTGCTTTCAGGATGTCTGCTCATCTTGGTTCTTATTTCCATTGTAAGTGGCCTGCTCAGAAATTTTGCACTCCCACAGCTTCGAGTAGCAGTACTCAAAGATATGTTACTTAGGCTAAAAGGTTTATGTATTCAGTACATGGTCCAAACTGTCCCCATTTCATAGGGAGAAAAATCAGGACACAGCAGCCTCTCATTTTTGCCTGAGGTTATAGCTAGTCTCCTAGTGGAGAAACCGAAGTCACCAATTTTTGGATTCTTGGCCTTTGGTTTCCCCGCTAATTCAACAACCTCTCATTTAGACATCCAAGAGAAAAGTTAAGGAAGCGCCTCAGCTCATCCTCTTGAAGGGAGAGAAAATCAAAAGCCTGTAGTGTTATTTTACAGCTCAGAAGTCACTTCTCTTGTCCTTGAAGCATTTGAGCAGGAGACAAGGAGGTCAGCAAACCCCGATTCTATTTTGGTCCTGACCAGTGACTGGTGGTTTGACCTTTCTCAAGTCACTTAACTCCTCTGTCACTGTCTGTGAAATGAGGATGGAGGCGCTCTGGTCTCCTGCCCATCTCAGAGGGTGACTCCATAAGGAAAGGTGAGTGGAGTCTCAGGGCAGAGCAGGCTGCTGAAGGCACGTTCTGAAGCCACCATCCGGTTGACCAGATACATAAACAGAGCCGAAGCTAGCTGGGGACTAATGATTTTTCAATAAGAAGATGTACCAGAAAGACGGTATAACCTTGACACCTCTGTCACCCTGTATTAACAACAAACGTGTGATGGTCCAGAGGCATGATTTTTTTTCCCCCTGAAACTTTAGATTTCTTGAGTAAACCGGAACAGATCAATTTAAGAGGATTTGATAAAATAGAGCAATAAATTGCGTTGGTGGAATTCAGTCAACGTGCTTCCTAAAATTCAGATTTCACCTTCCTGTCATCCATCCTTCTCGAGGAACCGTCAATGTCAACCACCTACCTCGGCAAAAGCTAGGAAAATTCTTGTGACTCAGGATAGCAGACATAACTTCTTGTGAAAGCATGCGACAAGCACTCTCAGGGACCTTTCCCTAGCATTAACAATAATAGAAAAATTTTCTATTGTAACATAAATCAAATTTATGGTTCCCTCTAACATAGTCTATTAATTATTCTATCAATTTCGGGCGGAAATACCATCCTCAGAAATGTCATGTTTGCACTATAGATCTTCAGTTTCTTTTTGTTGCCAAAGTTAATATTTTAATATTTAAACATCTTTTCTAAATTATATTTTAGAATTCAAAACCCCAATAAAGAAATGGGTCAGGGATACAGATAGGCTTTTCAGAGAAGACATACCAATTGCTCACAGGCACAGGCAAGTACCTCCAGCCTTGCTCTGTAATTGATCAAAGGGGCTGGAACACTTCATGGTCAAGAGGTTGGCTACATCCCCGTCCCCATCATCCTGCGCCACGTATGTGGATGTTGGATCCCCCTTGGCCTTTTGTTTGCTAAAGTATTAGTTACATACAGTGGAATTCACTCTTAGAGTGTATAGCTGATACGTTTTGGTAATTGTATACGATGCTGTAGCACTACCAGGGTCTACTTTGTCTCTTCTCCATCCTTCAGTGTCCCAACAGTTAATTTTCCAGACATAAGCAGAATTTGATTGGAGGCAGGTACAGCGCCAATTCTACAGGGGAAGGATGGGGTTCCTCCAGGCCAGCGAACGTTCCTAGAGCCCCTGCCCTGTGTCCAGAACCTTCAGTAGGTCCAGGGAATACTGAGTTCAGTGCGTTTCTGTATGAGGAAGGGCAGACAGTCGCAGACAGAAAGGATGCACATTTAGCTGCTAATTTACACACTGAAGAAAAAACAGGTTGCTCACTTCTAGTGCTGGGGAGCAAGTATTTCTGTAGTTGATGTATCAAATGGCAAAGCTGTCCACATACCCTGTGCCTCCTGCCTTCAAGAAGCAAAAAGAAGAATTTGGCCGGTTATTAATGGTTCCTATGTTCCTAATGTTCTAATGGAATTCCATTTCTATTGTTGAAAAAGAGGAAATTTATGAAGAGAGAAATCAGACTTCAAGCTTACCTTCTATTATTTGAAGACACACTATCCCCCACCATCTTTGAAGCTGAGATTCCTGTAAATATCAAGCATCTCCAAAGACCCACCTCCAAGTGCCAGCTTCCACTCGGGGAGCACTCTTGCTCTTCAAAAACCCAAGGAAAATGGGAACACTCCATCCAGCCGTGAGACTCCAGAAGAGCCTGTGCTTCTACCTTTCCTGCATCTGGGGCCTCTTGATTCATTCACCAGCCCCATCCCAGCCTCCAACCCTTCTATCCCCTCCATCTGCTCTGGTGGTATGGGCTCTTGATTTCCTCGATTACTGTCTGGAGAAGGGCCATAGCGAGACCTGCAGGAGTAGCACTAGAGAAAGCACTCAGGCTCTTACGGATACTTCACCAGCACTCCTATCTGAAGCCTGCAGTCCGTGAGGTGCAAAGGGACTGCAGGTGCAGATCAAACAGAGCATGGATTAGCCAATCGGTGCTCTCAAACCGACAGCTTTTAGCGTGTCCATTTATAGAGGCACTGAGAGCTTGCAGGTAGATGTACAGCCTGTAAATGAGCTCAATGTCTACAGTTTCTGTGACATAGACCCCAAGGCGTGTTCCTGTCGCGTACAGGCATCACCAACTTAGACCCAGGTCTGGCCCTCGAAGTTGAGAAGTCTACACAATTGGACCTTTCAACCAAATGCTGTTTTGCAAATTCAGAAATAATGAAATTCCCACTAATTTCCAGGCATAGCCAACCAATTTCTCCTTCGATGCATCCAATTACATGGTTGGTATAAAATTTTAAGACCTGTCTTAGTGTTTGCTGAGACTAGCCACTCTCTGTGGGCTTGTGAAGAAGATACGGCGCATGTGAGATATTTGAGAATTTGTAGGTCTGGACTCTTTGCATGAAATCAAGCAGGCAGATTTTTCTCACGCCACATCAACTAAGCAGCATTTTCTCTTCTGCAATACCCCTTTCTCCTTCCTCTCTCCTGTTCTCCCTCTCTCCTCCTTTCCCTGACAAATATTTGAGACCCTACTAAGTGCCAGACTCCCATGTTTTGCTGGGGAAACTGTGACCAACAGAAACAAAGCTGGTCCGTGCTCTCATGGAGCTAATGGTCAAACAGAGGAGACAGGTGTTAGCCAAACAATCACAAAAATAAGCATAAATTACAAACTCTGATTAGAATGAAAAAATCGTGCCCACTGCTGAGAGGTTCAGGGCTTTCCTTCCTGTCTTTGACCTGGAGCAAAGGATGTAAATCAGCTCTTTGTTTCTGAATGCAGGGCGCCCCCACACAGGGCTTTTTGCAGACATAGTCTTTTGGGAGGTCTTGTTCTGGGTCCATAGAGCCTCTTGTGCTGAGAGAAATGGTCTGAAAACAGGAGAGAATAGAGATTTTTATGTCTTTCATGGAAATCATTATGCCTTCTGCTGAGGAGATTGGCTTTTCAAGGAGAGGCTCATACAGATGATGGGGACGGGGGCAGGTGTCATGCGGACATGATTTTATCTGCATTTGCCAGATAACCATATAGCCTAGAATTCATGGCAGGACGTGAACCCATTTTAAAAGGTCTGGTGTGTTTCAGATCCAGGTGAGATGCTCCAGGTGGCTAAGGCATCTCTGGGAGCTACCTTTGGTTTCTATCCTGCCTTCCATCATAGTTTTTTAAGCAGCCACTGAATGGAACAATCTTTTTTTTTTTTTTTTAAGCACATATCACTGTTCAGCATTTGAGGCAGTGTTTTCCTGAAAATGGATCTCTACAGCCAGGCCTTGGCTGCATACCTGGATCCTTTCTGAATATGACATCCTGTCAGCCCCGTTACTGTGCAGAACATTCTTGCTTCGCAGCCTTACTCAACTGTTTTTTTTTTTCTTTTGCAATAACGATGGTAACCATTAGAATAATATAAACCACTTACTAATCAGTTTAGTAACCAATGACATCTGCTTTACACAATACAGAGCCAAATTAAGAAGGCTTTTATGATGTTCAGAAATTGCCTGTTAGACAAAGTCAAAAAACCTAATGATAAAATCAATTGACTTTTTGTGCCTGTTTCCAACCAGCTGTACCCTTCAAACTGTGACTGCAGAAAGTCACCAATGTGTGCTCATTCAGAATGTCTACCGGGGCATCTGGGGGGCCTCAGTTAGTTTAGCATCCATCCAGCTCTTGATTTTGGCTCAAGTCATGACCTCAGGGTCTTGGGATAGAGCCTTGCATTGGGCTCCGTGCTCAGCAGGGAGTCTGTTTGAGGATTCTCTCTCCCTTTCTCTGCTTCTCTCCCCGCTTGTGCTCGCTTGTTTGCTTGTGCTCTCTCTAGAATAAATAAATCTTTAAAAAAAGAAAAGTCCTCAGAATGTAATCCCTTCATAGGTAGTATTCCCAAACCTTCCTAATTTGATCATTTAGGGAGTGGAGCTTTTCCCCCTTCTCTTACATTTGGTCATTTAAAACCAGCAGGAATGGGTATCTTCAAACCAACAAGTCATGAGAAAAATGGGCTTAGGCAGATCTATTCAAGCTTTACGTACGCATATCAGGTGTTGATGATAGCCAAGCTCATTGCCTAGCAAGATAGGACTCTTGGCCTCAGGAAACTTACGGTCTTGGATACAAATACATGAAGCTGGTGCAGAGTGTGGAACTGCTCTGAAATAATTTGTGCACGGGAGCCAGAGCAGGGGTCCTGACCCAGGGGAGACTGGAGGTGGGGGGAGGGGAAGGTCCCCAGAGGAGGAGGAGGAGGAGGGAAAGAAAGCACCTCTGTGTACTTGGAATAGAGTTGGAATGTCTGGTGCCAAAATGTGCAAATTTAAATATCAGTCTTTCTCGGGCAGCTGAGAAAAAGAAGAAAAGTAAGGGCAGATAAACTTGACCTTCAGAGTTGCCCACAATTTCCAGTCTCTTAGTCTCCAGTTGAGGATTTGTGGGGTGAAAACCACAGATGTGAAGGAGGAGGTGTCTTCCACAACAAAGGAGATCCCTAGTCTCTAACGTGTTCTTATCCTCGGGGACCTTCTGAAAGGCCACCATCAGGGGCATGACAGGGCAATTTCTGAAGCCACACACCACTGTATGTGTTGCCAAGGCTTGGCAACCATGGTTTCTATCTTCTGATGAGCCCTTCATGGTTACCATTTCTGACCCTCTTCCTATTCCTGTCACCTAGCCACTAGAGAAGACAGAAACAAATCGAAAAAGGAGTTTGCAAATAACAGGCCCAAGAACCGTCAGGCACGACCCTAGAAACTGCCTTGGAGTGTGGGGGTGGGGGTAACCCGAGGCTGAGACATCATGGGAGGCGGAAGGACAGGGAGAAGCATTAGGTGATGATACTCTGTAATGTTAGCAAGGCTTCTGCTGCTGAGAACTTTACTGGGGCAGTTCCTTAGTGTTGTGCAAGACTTGCTCTTCCTGGAGAGGGACTGGCAATTCTTGTCATGCAGATATGCCAGCCTTGTGCAGTGATGAGGACATTGACAGGTCCCAGTCTTGGAAGTACTTCGCCAAACCTTGACCTCTGGTGGAGGGCCTCTAATGAAGCTGCGAGACATGGGGTCATTTAAAGCTAATAGACACAGGAATGTGAGGATGTGTATGTTCCTCCTCTCTCTCCTCCTCCCTCTCCCTCCCTCCCTCCCCCAGCCCCCTTCTCTCCATTTCCCTCACCTCCCTTCTTCTCTCTCTTTCTCTCTCCCTCCCCTCCTTTCTCTTTCTCACGCCTCCCCTCCCTGCCCCACCTTGTCTCTCAACACCGAAAGATTAGATTAATCTGTATATCCATATATCCATACCTACACACACTTAATCTGGCCCTGCTTGTTATTCTTAATGACTTCCCTGTGAAATGAGATTGGCTCCAACTGTCTTCGTGCCTGTTTGGGAGAGGATAATATCACTTAGCTTCTTTATACCTAATAAAGATGGAAACGGGTTGGGATAAATGTTGCTCAGTTGAAAATAAATTGCGACACAAATATGCATGTAATTCACTTGATGTTTTCATATCTAAAACAGAAACTGATTCAGCATTTTAAAATGTAACATTGAGTGACTCTTGAAAATTTTCTAAAACTCAGTGACCGTTTATTTCAGGCAAAGAGGGGATTTAGTAAAGTGTTATCGCCCAACGTATTCATTGATTCAACACCTATTAGGTGATGCCTGTTCTGTGGCCAGCACTGCGAGAAGTTCGTGCAACATTTTTGGTTCCTCTCGTGGAGCTTGCAGCCCGTCATCACGTGTGAAACTGCAAAAGATGTTCCACGGATTCAGAAATCCCTTTGATACATAGTCATAATTCTAACAATTACTTTCTGTAGCTTGTGGACAACATAATACTTCCCTCTGATTCACATGTGCTCATTTTAAAGAAAAACGCAAGGTGGTTTCTTGTAGACCAGGATGGAGGAGGAAACCTTGAACTGAAATTCTCTCTTGGAACCACAGGTTCCAATTTTCACAAACAGGGGCGTGCGATAGAATATGCCTGCTGACCACAGGACATTGTTTTATAAGTTACTCCGATCTAAATGACTCCCTTTCTAATGGGACCCACTTGGATGGACCATTTTAAGGGTGATGGTTTCAGGGTCTATAGGATCTCTTGAAACTGACCTGATGAGTGGTGGAAATGGCCAGGCGCTGGGCAGATGTGGCATGGGGACCTCTGTGCCCAGTTGGGCGCAGATCATTAGACCACAGGTGCTGTGCACACCGGGCTCCCGAGCATCATACCCTTGGCTCGGGCAGAAGAATCGTTTCTCTTGCGGGCTGTAAAATTATCTTGCTTGGGCCTAAATCTAAACTTTTGTCAACCAGGAATTGGGATTATTCAGAGACTTGTATTATTTGTGATGTGGCCACAGGGAAAGAGCCTCTGGGTGTGATGCATTGATACGGAGAGGCAGGTGTGGGACGGGTAATTCAGTAAAAAATGAGAGTTTCACACCGGCAGCCAAATCACTCAGAAAGGATAACTCACCCTTCACAACTAAATTTTGAAAATACTCCTCCTGTGAGGGATGGAGTTCCTCCTTTCACTCCTGTTTTTAATAAACCGATGATCTATTATCTAATAACGTGGCTTCTTCATTTTCAGTTACTCTGAAATGGCACAGTGGTCCAGAGTTGATGCTATTAAAATAGTGATGGTGGCGTTTTGTCACACTGCCTGTCACCTCTCAGTGTCTCTATCCCACCTCCTTCCTTTGTCACTATAGCCTTAAATCCCTGCTGCCCCCATTAAAGTGTCTACTTGTCTCCTAAAACTCATTTATACTGTTTGTTTTTGATGTCTTCCTTGGCAACTTAATTTATACGTCTGCTATCTTTCAAACAGAGTAATGCTCTGTGCTTACTTGAATTTCCTGTTTTGTTTTTTTTAAATCGCAGCCTTTGGGTTTGTGTGGCTTTTGCCACCTTAAGCCGTTCATCTCATTCTTCTGTCAACACCCGCTTATAATTTTCAGTACATTTCCTCAAATCTTCTTGCTATCACTCTCAGAATAAGATCTTTCTCTCCACTTGACAAAATATATATATATATATATATATATATATATATATATATTAAATATTTTAGGTATGACTCTAGCAGCTAGAGCCACGTTACGCCTCCTTTGAGTAACCAGAGTGCGCTGTCTAGAAAACCATGACCGGTCACAAGAATTCATTGATGATGACCAGTGTCTTAGAAGACAGTTAAACCGATGCCTGAGTTTGTAATTCTGTGTCCTGTATTTATTTCCATCACCTTTCACAGCTTCTTGTATAATAACCAAGGAATCTTGAATTCCCATGTCACCTCTGCATCTGTGAAGCACTTGCTCACACGTGACTGCTCTGATGTTTCAAGATGCCAACAAGGGACCAGTACACTTACACGAAGATCAATATAGCCCTTGCAGAGTAGATTCTAATATTAAGCAAACTAGGAGTGAGCGAGGAGTCTGACCTATCTCCAGAAATTTCCAGGATAGTATTATACGTACAAGTAGATACATGTACGTGTGTGTGTGTGTGTGTGTGTGTGTGTGTGTGTGTGTGTGGATTTGTAGTCAGAACAGAGGACAGGGATCATCTTTTCAACTATTTTCTGAAAAAAGAAAACGTTGAAACACTGATGATGTGCATTAAAAAAAAATCGCCTTTCCCTTGGTTACCTCTGGTTGCAGCTCATTAATACGGTTCAGGGAGCTGTGTCTAAATCAATGTTGAGTCACAAAATGCAGCATAATAGTGAGAGAGTAGAAGGAAACCGTCGCATCTGTGGATGCCAAGTGAGTCTTAGAGGTCTGGCCAGTTTTATGATGTACACATTATTAGTGGTTGGCATTTTATATTTCCCACAGCCTTGCAATACTCTGAGTGTTTGCCCTCATAGTTCATCGCAGACCCCAGGGAACATTCTCGCTCTGCAGTCATCTGTGCTCATACATTCAGCCATTCACTCAGCAAACACGTACTCTATGCCAGCATTGCCACAGCTCACAGTGTCCCTAATATGAAACCATTTAGGCTACGAGCTATCTCATGAGATCCCTAAAGAGGAGGTAGGAGCCATGTCTACGGTTTTTGTCTTCACAGACTATCTGCTCTTCCCTCCTTACTTGCCGTGATGTAGTTTTGTTTTCTCTGATGCCTCATAGCATTTTCTTCTTAGATATTTATCGCCGCTTTGTGTTAAAAGTACTGAGATCTGAAGTGTGTATGCATGTGCATATATTCTTCTGTATAGGTGTGTATACATATATACGTACAGGTAATATATATTTGTATTAACGGCCCTGAGTTCTGAAGTGTAACTGCTTTTCATATTTCCAACCAGATCACATATTTTTGAGAGTACAGTGTATTTTTTTTTATTCCCCATAGGCCCACTAGCATAATCTTTAACATTTGTATGCATAGATGCATTGTACGTGTACATTTGTATATGGATGTGCTTCTGTATATGCGTATTTATATGCAGGTACTTGTGTATGTCTGTGCGTATTTGTGTACTCGTATATGTGCTTGTGTATGTATATTTGTGTTTATAAACGCTAAAAACTAAAATAATTGTTGGGGGAATAAGTATTAATGAAGCCTAGTCTGTTACTAGGGCAGTTTCTTTCTCTTTTCTCCTGTACCTTTTCACTATTGGCTTCTTTTACAACTAGATGTTGAAACTCAGAGAAACATGATCCATCCAGTATTAGAAATGAGAAACCCCTAAGGTAGCAGTTTAGTGCACTGACTTCTAACAAAGAGATACTCACTGAACGTCCAAGACAAGCTCAGCCATTGTTACATGTGAGTTGTGGGTTTTTTAACGAAAAAGTACTGTAAAACAAAATAACTTGAATCAAATTGCAATTCCATCGAAAATAGTTCACAGTAAAACAGCTTGAGAGTTTCACTATTTGACTTCTTCAAAAATTTCTCAGGCTAATGAGGATGGAGTTGGGGTCATGATGCCTTAGAAGCCTGAGGACAAGAAGACAATTTCAAAGATCTCAGAGCTTGTAGATATGTCCTAAAGGAAGCCAGCCCTCATATGTTTGGTCTCATGGAGCATGCACTATACCAAGAGGCATGAGAACCTCTGGGGTTCATTATAGGCATTGTAGGCTTGATCACTAAGCAAAAACTGCCATGACATCTTTACAGGGCTTAGGTTGCTAAATTTTATTTTTTAATTAGGTTGCTAAATTTTAAGCCCTAAAAAAAAAAAAAAATTAAGCCCTGAAATTCATCCTCCTATCTGAGAAAAGGTTCCAGTTAGCTGCCAGTGGTTATCTTGGACTTTATAGATCTCTTCTGAAAGCTGACTTGGTATACAATGGAATATTCCTCAGCCATTAGAAATGACAAAGACCCATCATTTGCTTTGTGGATGGAACTGGAGGGTGTATGATGCTGAGTGAAATAAGTCAGTCGGAGAAGGACAAACATTATATGGTCTCATTCATTTGAGGAATATAAAAAAATAGTGAAAGGGAATAAAGGGGAAAGGAGAGAAAATGAGTGGGAAATATCAGAGAGGGAGACAGAACGTGGAGACTCCTAATTCTAGGAAACGAACAAGGGGGGGTGGAAATGGAGGTGGGTGGGGGTGGGGGTGACTGGGTGACGGGCACTGAGAGGGGCACTTGAATGGGATGAGCACTGGGTGTTATGCTATATGTTGGCAAATTGAACTCCAATAAAAAATAAATTTTAAAAAAAATGAAAAAAAAAGAAAAATGAAAAAAAAATGAAAGCTGACTTGGATACCAGTCTTTGTAACTGTTCATAAAGTTCCAAGATAACAAATAACCACCACAAATTTTGTGGATTAAAGTATCTTCTACTGTTCTTCAGTCGCCCACTACCTTTCCAGCATTGTCTGTGTACTTTGTGGAGATGGATCCATGAACCACCATAAGGTGTTCTCAGCTATGTTGTGGTTGCTGCCTTGTAATGACTGGGAAAAGCAAAATGTTAGACTAGCTGCAGCTAGTTGCAGCTCAGGAGCCAGTAGGCCTTGGTGATTTCTTCAGGGAAAGAGAAGATTGCATGGTGAAAAAGAGCAACCATTTAAACGGTTGGCTCAAGAATCTAGTTTTGCAGCTGGTGAGACATAAAAGCCAGCACTCCTGAATTACAGCTCTTAATGAAAGAAATGGTTTTCTAACACTAATTCACAGAAAAAAAAATCATGATAGATTTTGAATAATAATTTGGATGGATATTGACTTTTAAATCTTGTGTTAATGATAAAACTATTTTTTAAAAAAAGTGGAAAATATGATTACTCAGACTTCCTTTTTTTAAGATTTTTTTTTTTTTTTAATACATGAGAGACACACAGAGAGACAGGGGCAGAGACACAGGCAGAGGGAGAAGCAGGCTCCATGCAGGGAGCCCAACATGGGACTCGATCCCGGGTCTCCAGAATCAGGCCCTGGGCTGGAGGTGGTGCTAAACCGCTGAGCCACCCAGGCTGCCCTCAGACTTCCTTTTTAAACAGAAAGTACGATTTATATCTGTGTGTAAATGTGTGGTTCCGTTGAGTTATCCTCAGGTTGTCCTGCTATATCCTGCTTCGTTCCCTCCTGCTTTGTTTTTATGAATCTCACTGCCAATTCACATGTCCACCAGGATGTAGTCCGTTGCAAAGAAGAGGAAAATCATCCATATTCTTGCATAAGATTGGCTTCTTACTAAAGATCTAATATCCAAAACAAGCTTCTAGGCCAATCTTAATCATTATCTTATTTGTCCATTTGGGCCAGTCTCTGCAAGTAGATTATAGTTTCACGAGGGCAAAAGCCTGGTATGCCTGGGAGTAGAATATCAAGGAAAGGAAATACAGACATATTTTTATCACAGCGAAGCCAGATTGGCTCAAGAGAACAGCCAAGGAATGAAAATAAACCACCTTCGTAATTCAGCAAATGTGGGCAGTAGAGGCAATGTCCTAGAAACCCACAGGATCCTGAGTACTCAGGGGACTGTGTGTTAAACAGCGACAGAGCCCAATGAAATTGTCTCTGTGTTATAAATTTTCAATTGCAGAAAGTTACAGCTCATTCAAGACCTAATATCCATAATACAGTCTGACGGCAGCAAAATCACTCCAGCGGCAAAAGACTTAAATGAAAAGCAATGCTAAATGCATGCCTAGGAGGAAAAAAAAAATGGACCCAGTGTTAACTAATCCCACATCCAAAGGGTGTCATAGAACACAGAAGAACAGGGCCACCAAGTGGACCCGGGGGCCTCTGCGAAGCATACCTCCAAAAGATGGTCATTTGTGCAGGGAAATTTGCTTTGTTCAGGCACTGGCTAAGTTTCTCCGCCTCAGCACAGGACAAATACGGATTCTGAAAACCTAAGGATTCGGGTCCTAGGGGTTGGCTATACACCCTACAGTATTACTGAAAGGAATGACAGAAATGTTGGGCCATGTGTGAGGGATGGAAAGGCCATTAAATTAGTGCTGTTGTATTGGAAGCCATAAAACTGTAAGGAGCTAGAAGAACACAGCGAGGCTACATGTGTGCTCTACCCTAGAATTCCAGCGAACTTTCTGTCATTGAATAGGAAAGTCTAGAAAGGAAAGAAGATACATCTTATTTCTCCTCAAGAGATCGTTGGGTGCATAAGGAACCATTCAGGAAGAGAGCAGCCAGTAGAGTGGTTGAGTGTCTGCCTTTGGCTCAGGGCGTGGTCCTGGGGTCCTGGGATCGAGTCCCACATCGGGCTCCCCGCAGGGAGCTTGCTTCTCCCTCTGCCTGTGTCTCTACCTCTTTCTGTGTGTCTCTCATGAATAAAGAAAGAAAATCTTTAAGAGAGAGCGGACAGTAAAATAATAGTATTTTAGAGCCCTGAATCAACAGATGTCAAGAACTTGGATTTCTTACCTTAGATCATCAGAATTCTTTAAACAGTTAGAATCTAGAAAGCTAGAGCTATCAAGTATACCCCATTTAAATATTGATCCCCTTATTCAAATACTAATTCTTCCCCCGATGACATGTTGATTCCTTTCTCCAAATGTTGACCTTCATCTCCATAGAAATTCTGGTTCTTTGCTCCAACAGCATCTGCTCTCGGGCTGTACCAAGAACAACGGTCAAAGCACAGAGCTCTTCACAGGTCACAGCTTAGAGGCTTGCACGGTGATTATGCAATTTATGGTGACCACGATAATGATCATTGTGAAAGGGAGGGAGGTCTCATACGTACACGTGAACATAGGAATGTGCCAGCCTCTGGATGGAAAAGCCAATATTTAAGAGAAACCTCATGTTTCTTAAAAACAAGAGGGAAATAATGTACATTAGGCTACTTCCAAGACACATTTCTATCACCGTATTTAATCTCACAAGTGTCCTTATTGGACATGATGCTGAGTGGAGCAGTCCGTGCTTTGTAGAGGAGATCTGAACCTCAGCACACCCCATGATGCACAGCCCTCCCCATCCTGGAGCATCCGTGCTTCCTGCCTACCTCTCTGGCCTTCCCTGACCCGGCCTCCTCCTAAGGGAAGACACCGCTGCCTCACAGAAAAGGAGGAGTCACTCCTTAGGACCAAACCTACAAAGCACTTCGAGATCCTTATAGATGTTAGCACGAGCTCAGTGGAGGCCGAAAGGCATCGTACTTGCACAGCAAAGTTTGTCACAGTTTCACGGCTGGCTTTCTTCCATCACACGTAGGTTCTTGTGTATTTGTTGTTGTTGTTGTTAGTATTTTACGTGATTGACTGTTTACAGTTGCAGGCGTAATATTTGCGTGTGTTTTCCTAAGGATGTCATCACACCCCCTTAAGGAGCTGACTATCTCTCCCCTCCCCATCTCCTGCCTGAAGGAAGGACACGTTACAGTAAAGCTGAACATTGTTCCCAAGGAAGGAGAACTTGCCCCATTCCCACTCCCCTGTGAGTCTACAGTTAACTGTTCAGAGACTCGTGTTTACATCCCATGCTTCCGCTTATTCATAGTAAAATGGTACAGTGGACTTGCTCGTGGGTGCTCTGAAAGCCCCCGTGATGACAGAGCGGGTCATCAGGTGTCACCTGAGAAGATGCTTGCCCTTGGGAGCTTGAGAGAGCCACAGGGAAGGCTCCAAATAGAACCAGCTCTCACCTGGTCAAAGGTATGGGACTTGGGTTCGTTCAGGCATCCCTGTTAGTGTCTCCCGGGGCATCATGGGCTATTCCTTTCTGCCCTCCCCTCTCTTGTGGTTACCTGTGGGTGAGCCGGTCCTCCATGCGAGGCATGTGCTGTGAAGGCAGGGACCATGTGCCTCCATGTCACCACCATCCTGGCACCCTCAGGAGTGCCTTTAGTGTGAAGGCTTGTTTGTAAGCGTTAGTGCTTCCATTGGCAGTGGGAGCCAAAAAAAGTAGGGCAAGCGGAGAGAACCGAGAATCCTTGGGTGCCTTGCCTACAACCTCCACCATGCACAGAGAACTGGGGAGGGGGGAGGGCGCATGTGTCTGTAAATTTGAAACACTTTCCTTTTATTTATCTTTTCAAGATTTTATTTATTCATGAGACACAGAGAGAGGCAGAGACACAGGCAAAGGAAGAAGCAGGCTTCCTGTGGGGAGCCTGACATGGGACTCAATTCCGGGACCCCGGGATCACGACCTGAGCTGAAGGCAGATGCTCAACTACTGAACCACCCACATGCCCCAAAATACTTTCCTTTTAAAAAGTTGAAAGCACTTTGGCCACTGGCTTGAGAGGATAAATGACCCAAATCACAGTGCCCACCATCAGTGCTGTTGGAGATCTGAGGTTCTCCTGTGATCCTCAAATGCAATTTCTGCAGCTCCCCAGAGTTCTTGAAGAGTAGGCTTTCATATTGACTGATGTTTTGAGGCCAGTGACCCCTAGAGGAAGACTGGGTCCCTGGTCCTGACTCTTATCCCAAGAAGTCACATGACCTGCACCCCCCAGTTCTAGTACAATGTGCTGTGACATTTTATGCCAGCTTACCTAAAAGTACCACCTAATTTCCCCCCCACAGTACCATCAATATCTCGGTGCTTGTCTTAAAAGAATTTATACGCAGTTTCTCTATTAACCTGCACACCTCTTTTTAGCAATTTCTCCTTTCCCTGACTTGTCTTTTTGTGGCTTTGTGTGTATGACATGGCGAAAGTGAGAACCCCGGACCAACTACATGGCTTGTACATTTGGTTTGTCAAAAAAAAAAAAAAAAATGAGCTTTCACCGATGAAAAATGCATTTCTTCGAACTTGTCTCCACTGTAGTTCATGACTTATCGAACATTTTCTGAAAATTAAAATAATTGTACCAATGCCCATGATTTACACTATTAGGAAGACTCTTGCCTTTCTAAGAAGTATTCTAAATATCTATAGTTATTTTTCTTCTTTCTCTTTTTTTTTTTTTTTTTTTTTTTTGCTTCTTTTTTGTTCTCAAGAGAGAACAAAATGAGGTCACAGAGCAAGGGGTGCTCTCAGCTGCTGTGCATTTCCAGTATTGGTCTTCCCTTTATAAAATTGGCCAATACCGCTCCCCTGCATTTTGCCCAAATAGCATGGGCTGCCCTGACCCGACCTTTCATGGGAGTCTTGGCAGCAGATGGATAAGGTCAGTGCTTGTCTGAGGTCTGTAAATACCAGCATCACTGGGGGCATTGGTGCAGGTTCTAAGATTTCTCCCTAAACCCCCAGAATCAGACTCTCTGGGGCTAAAGCCTGTGATCTTGGACTTCTGAGCTTCCAGGCGATTCTCAGCTCTTTGAGAATAGTTGCATCCACTGAGTAAATATTTATCATGGTCTCTAATGTACCAGGCACTTCACTAGATGCTGGGAATAGAGAAATGTACAGAAGCAGATGTGGAGCGTGTTCTACACTTGTTTAGAAATGTGACTCAGCTTTGGATGGTAAGGTTCAGGGAGGTGCCTGAAAACCTGGAGCTGACATTTTTTCAACTTATCAGCCAGTTCACCAATGTTTATTCTGTTCCTAAGAGAAAGGCGCTGTGCCAAGTTCTCGAGCTGATAGACAAGTATAACATGGTTTTGGGCTCTAAGAACTTTACAGTCTGGTTGGGAAAACAGCATGTATGAAAGTTAATAATAAAATAATTCAGTCCTATAACAAAGAGACCACAGTCAGGTACGTGGTTAATTGCTGAGTGGTACTAACAGTAATTATCAGTACTTTGGGTGTTATTCTATACTTCTCCTTCCACCTGGATTTTTCCCCATGCTGAGCCCATCCGACTTCATGAATTAAAAAAAAAATTTAATGGGTAGTATTAAATAGCACTTAAAATATCCCCTATTATGCTACAGAATATTTGGAATTTTTGAAGCAAAAGCCCCCTCTGCTTCAGATAGCATATCATTCTGCTGCTTTGCAACCAGCCATAAAGTAAGGGTTAATTACCTAATTATGTAGAGGTGTATTCAGATAAAATTAGCAGTTTTGTTCTCAAAATGCTACCTAGTTTGAATGAATGTGTGTATTACGCACATGTACACATGTATTGTACGGATGCACATAAGCCAGGGAAATGGAAGGTACACTTGGAAAATACATGATTCCAGAGTACATTAATTCAAATAAAAGTTATGATACAGGAAATTTTTCTTTTATCATTTGAGATATTAGAGACTGCTACAGGTTCCTGTTGCTGACAATACCGGAATATCCTCCCTTGGGAATTTTAAAGAAGTCAGTAGATTAGAGTGAGTTAGAAATGTCCTATGTGATCTTCCTCAGTAGGTCTCCTGGGATTGCCCTTCTGTGATTCCGGGACTCTGAATGTAAGGTACATTCTTCAGGAGCTGGATGCTTATAAACCCCAGAGGGTAGAGGCCACATCCGCACAGCGCTGTGCGTAAGTACAGTGCAGTGCCTTGTTTTTAGGGTTGCACAGTTCTGTGTTCACATCACAACTCTCTCACTTCATTCTGTGGCTGTGGGACTTCATTTTAGACTCATTTTTCTCCTGTATAAAATGACCTCGATAATAGTACTTAACTTAATAGGGATATAGACTATATTAAACAAGTTAATAGATGTTAAATGCTTGCCCAGAGGCCTGGCATAAATAAGCTCTCGGTAAGGATTAGCTCTGATTAGCATCATCATTATTTATTGTTAGTTAGAAGCACCCAGGATATATGTATGTATTTGGCTTTCGCCAAAAAAGTAAGGCAAATGAAGTTCCACAAAATAATTTATCGACCTTTTTCAACAACCATTGCTACCTGCATTTCAACAAACAGATAAACTTTTCTTAATAGAATTATCCATATTCTTTCATTGATCTGTAACCTTGGAACCTTCAGATGTGTCCCCTTGTACTGTGCACCCGAAGGATGATAGGAATTTACAAATGCATTATTTACCAGTGGATCTACCTACCAGTAAATGCTCATTGTAGGACAGTAACAATAATCTGAACAAAGTTAGCACTTTATGAAGCTGTGCTGCAGTAGAATGTGGCAATTCCCATAAAAGAGGCATTGAAATATTGACAGTAATAATTGTGAGATTTTTCACTTCCCAGCAGCAGTTGTTTCTTGAAGCTGTGTACCTATTAAATATTAGCATGTTTCTTAAAAAATGAACGGAGATACAAAATAGAATTGCCTTTGCCCTGAGACTGAGGCATAAGGCCCCAGGGGGCCCAGGCTGGGTGACACTTGTGAGGTATCCCACCCACAGCTCTCAACCACTAGGCCCAGCTTCCAGCCGAAGCACAGGGAACTTGCAAGCACCAGGGGTGTCCAAAGCAACACAATGCTTATGTGCTTCCCTATATCTGTTCCTTTGGCGATTTTCTTTTATTCGCTCTGCAGACACACAGTCCAAGGGCACAGAATGTGCAGGATGGTGCCAAGGGCCATGGCGGTTACCAAAACTGAAGCTAACCCTCCAAGAATGTATAATCTAACAGAGAAGAGATTAGCCCGGGTAGACGCTGCCAGATTTCTATTGTAAAAGGATTTGGGCAGGTGTCACCAACTGCTGTTGTTGAGTGTATATCAAACCCCATTCTTTTGCAGGGAACTGGGATGGTAAAGTGAAGGGCATGTGTGCAGTAGGAAACCATCTCTTGTGTGTGTTGAACAGAGCCATGTTCCCTTCTCAGCAACTGTTCATGATTTCAGATGGAACCCTGGTGATTGGGAAAGTCTGTAAATTATCCATCGAAAGGGAGAGAAAGTCCACACTTACCTTGTAACTTGAGCCTCGAATGCATGGGAGGAAATCAGTGCAGTGGTTTGTGTCTGAACTGATGGGAGTTAATATGTAATTACTGTTTTTTTACAGTATGGTTGGAGTGATTACATTTTATTTATTCTATTTTCCTTTGGAAATACAGTATAATGTAATTATAATTAATAACTCTAAAGATAGGCTCAATTACTTAAGTCATGAAAATGAATTACCATCATCACGTTGAGAATTTCGCAACCAGCTCGTATAGAGAGTATCTACAGAAACGATACTGCTTCTGAGAATATTACTTGTAAAGAAACCAGAACGAGCAAATGCTGCGTTTATATGGAAATCAGTACAATTTTAAACAATGGGAAAAAATTACCGGGATTTCGGAGCTTGCCAGCACCTTTAAATCCTTTCATATGTTTTATGAATCTTTAGACTTCAGTTGTAACTGTAAATTTTTAAGTTATAAAAATTGCATTTCAGGAAGGCTTATCTTTGCAAAATAGAGTTGAAAATAGTTTTAAAAGAATGAGAGAGGAAGTCCTGTTAAATTCAGGATTATTTTTTGAACCATTTTTAAATAACTAAAAAAAAAAACCTCACATGAATATTAATGGCATTATGTGCTAAAAGAGGCCATATTAGTGTTTCCTTATAAATATTTCAGTTACTTTTCAGGATGAAACTTTCATGCAGATTATGTAATTTTCATGTTAAAGCAAGACCTACAGGGGAAAAGTTACTATCAACAATTTTTGTGAGTTATTTCAGTGCAGTTAGTGTATACGTTTTTCCATTATTGTTCTGGTCCCTCCTCTAAGGGGATATGACTGTCAGCCAAAAAGAATCCTCTCGAGTCTTCTAGGCTATAAACCCTATTGGGACGCCTTTGGTTCAGGGCATGACCCCGGGGTTCTGGGATCGAGTCCCGCATTGGGCTCCCCATAGGGTGCCTCCTTCTCCCTCAGCCTGTGTCTCTGCCTCTCTCTCTGTGTCTCTCATGAATAAAATCATAAATAAATAAATAGATAGATAGATAGATAAATAAATAAATAAATAAATAAATAAATAAAACCTGTCAAATCTTGATTACTTTCCTCTTCTCTCTCCCTTCCACTCCCACATCTGTTTACTTGCCTTATCCTGTAAATTCTAGTTGTACACATACCTATCCTTTACCCCCACCTCTTTCCATTCCCAGCACCCTAAATTAGACCCCCTTCTCTTTACCCCCACTATTACACCTCTAGACTAAACCATCTTCAGTTTCACATCAGTATTATTTTCTAGGAGTTTAAGCCAGAAACCATTCCTTGGGATTTCACTTAAAGTAAAAATGCCCGCTTCTGATTTTTATGGGATGGTGAACTCAACATTCTGTCTTGGAAAACAGCCTCACCACTTAATCAGATAATCAGAAACACTGAGCCATAATTAAGCTTGCCTTAAAAGAAATCTGGTTGGTAGATTTTTATGTTTCTCCATTTCTAAGTATCCAAAAGAACAGGAATTATATTTTAGACTTCATCCCTTGGTGTATATATAAGTGGCCCATTTTATCTATCTAGTGTGCTTTTTGGTGAAACCCTGTGGATATTAGAATCATTTTCCACTCTTCCTTGGTCTACCTTTTAGCCTCAAGCAACTCTCTTCTTCAGTGGTTGTGTTTGCTTTGACAAGACTGATTTCATCTTATGAGAACATGTTTGGTTTTTTTTCTTCAAATTTTTGTTTAAAGTCTAATTAGTTAACATACAGTACAATATTGGTTTCAGGAGTAGAATTCCATGATTCATCATTTGCATACAACACCCATTGCTCATCACAAGTACCCGCCCTAATCCCTATGCATCTCACCCATCCTCCACCCACCTCTGCTCCATCAACCCTCCATTTGTTCTCCATCATTAAGAGTCTCATATGGTTTGGCTCGCTCACTCTCTTTCTCTCTTTCTACCCCCTCCCATATGTTCATCTGTATTGTTTCCTAAATTCCACATATGAGTGAAATCATATGGTATTTGTCTTTCTCTGACTGACTTATTTCACTTAGCATAATTCTCTCTAGATCCATCCACGTCGTGGCCAACAGCAAGATTGCATTCTTTCTTGACTAATATTCCATTTTCTATATATACCACATCTTAAAGGAACGTATCTTTAATCATGAAAAAAACATTTTGACATGTTGAAGAAATGTAAAAAGTACTGAATTCTGCTTTTCATGTAAATTTGCATCTCTTTGAGATGTAATGTCTTCCTATTGGTCAGATTATAATTTTCTGAAATCATGCCCATCACTTGTTTGCATTAAAAATAGAGTCACAGTCTTAATTTTTTAAGATTCAGGCATAGAGCCATTCATTCAGTATAAATTTTAACCACTCACCCTGTGCCAGGCACCGGCCAGAGCTCTGAGAATGAATATCTGAAGGCATGCCCCCTCTGTCAGGGAGCCTACCACCTACGTCCTATATCTTGTATATACTAAGTGCAGTGCCCTCTAACCGACTCTGGAGTCAGGGACTGGAGTGATAGAGAAGAGTTCCATAAAGAACATTTCAAGGTCAAATAGGATTTGGCCAAGGGAATGGAGCTGAGGCAGCCCCACACTGTAGGACAGTGGAAGAGTGAGTTCTGTCTGTCGGAAATCAGTGGATCCCGAGCAGACTTTGAGAGGCAGGTGAAGTGGTAATAAAAGAGAGGCTGTGGAATTAGCCACTGACCCACTCCTAAAAAATTTTGAGCCTTCTGAAGAGTTTGAAAATTATCCAAAGGAGCTAGAGCAACAGAGACAGGTTTGCATCGTCAAAAGATCCCTCTGGGAGCCAAGAAGAAAATGAGTTAGTGTGGTGTAAACCAGGCAGCCCGGGAATGCAGGGGATACAAGAAATACATGCTTTGGTTCCTCAGGCCCTTTGCTGTTGACTTTGAAGTGCAAAATAATGAGCCACTGCATATTTATTTAATTCCTGATGCATTTGCTTAGATCTTGATATGCCTCGATAGATGAAACTGGGAATCCCAAGGACTGTTAGACCTGGTCCCTGCCCTCGAGACATTGAGAGTCTACGTAGAGAGACAGATGAAGACAGGTTGTGGTATACAGTTTGTCCTGGAACAATATGCAGATTTGGAGCACCAACCCTGTATACACTCAGAAATCCTACATACAACTTTAATAGACTTCCCCCAAAACTTTACTACTAATAATCTACTATTGACTGGAAGCCTTGCCAATAACATACCATTGATTAATGCATACTTGTATGTGTTCTGTGTTTTATTTTCCGTATTCTTACAATAAAGTAAGTTAGGGAAAAGAAAATGTTACCAAGAAAAATCCTGACATAGTACTGTATTGTATTCGTGGGGAAAAAAAAAAATGTGTGGATAAAATGACCCACGCAAATTCAAACCCATGTTGTTCAAGGGTCAGCTGCATAATATTGTTGTAGTTTTCAGAGGACTTTCACATACCGTATCTTTTACAATCCTTTAAGCAGCTGTGATGTATCAGATTATTCAGGCAACATTTTACTAATGAAAGACCATCCCCCAGATATGTATCCATGTTCCATAGCTCTGTTTATGAACAGTGGGGTTGCAGCTCCAACCAAGGTCTTTGGACTCCAAGGAGGCTAGAGGTCTTAACATACCACATGGTCCCCATTTGTTGAATAATATAATAATCGGGTAAATGTATAAGATGAAAATATACGGGATTACATAAAATGTGATTATTCATCAGACGGCTTATATGGACAAGAACTGTATGGTTGGTTTGGAGAAGAATTAATCACTCTCTGTACCTTGAATGGTAATTTGCTTCTTGATGGAGTAGGAAGCTAATTCTAGGGTACAGAAATGGAAGGAAGAAATGTGCAGAGGCAGACAACAGGATATGAAAGCTTGTGCCCGAGGGTTCTGGGAGGGGAAATCGGGAAAGAATGGGAATTGCCAGTCGGATCCAAGGGTGAATAATTTGCATGTCAAGATTAAGCGTATGTAGAGGCTTATCCTGAAGAGACTGGTGATGACAGGGGCTTAGAAGTACACGCTCAGAAAAAAGAACTCCGTGATCGTGTGCAGCATGAACGGGCGAGGGATTTAAGGTCAGGTCAGCTAGGTCAGGTTACAGGGAAGCCAAGGTGTGCCCTCCTCCCCAGGAGGACTTCCTCCATGCTGCCTCCTGCAGTTCTTCCTGTTGTCTTTGGAGTGTCACCACCTATCACTCTTAGATTCCATGTCACTTAGATACTTGAGAGGCCAACGGTGTCCTCAGTCCACCAATTCCTAAGGATCTTTCTCCTGTTCCTTTCTCTTGATCCTGACACCCAGGTCAATCAAATACTTTGCTCGGGGTTTAACAATCATGATTCTGCTGTATTTGAAAAAAAAAAAATCTTCAACCTCTTGAAATGCTGGAGAGGTTCAGAAAACCCCACATGTACCTCTTTCCAGGTCCCGGGGACTCTTTCAGCACAGCTCGAGGTTTCATGCTTGCTTTCCCATTCAGATGATGCAATGCTTCGGCCTAGCTGGCTTGCCTTCACACCACATATTTCTTGCTGTTACTATCTACTTCCCTTCGTCAGCATTTAGGAAGTCTACGTTTGGAGCGGTTTTCACCGCAGGTGGATTGTCTTCTAACACGCATGTCTTTTTGTCCCCTCCTCATCCCATTTTTCTACTCTCTAATCTTGTGTACCTGACATCGGTGGCCTCTACGCCGCACATAGTTCAGTGTGCCCTGTAATATGTTACACCATGTATCCCCCAGTTCCAAATCCTTACCCAAGACATCAGTCTTCTCCAGACCCCACATCAACCTTTTCAGTGCTCTTCGGAGCATCTCTTTACAATTGGAATCCTCTTTGCATTTATTGTCATCTTTTATTAAAATACATTGCTCTTCAAAGGCTTGCCCCTGACTTTTGTTTTCAGATAGCTGAATTGTCTTTACCTTATTCCTCAAAAAAAAAGGGGGTGCGGGACTGTGAAATGCACAGACTCGCAGGTGACAGCTGTCCAAGAGTAACGTACAGCACCGCCAGGTGTCCTTGACATCATGGCCCGGAAAGCCAGCTCCTTGCCGCATTTCCACGGTCCATGCTTGGCCACACAGCACGTTTGCCTCTCATCTCCAGGTTTGCCCTCTAGGCCACTGGTTGGTGTGTCTAATATGGACATTATCTAGTGAAAATGCCACACGTCATGATGTTTGGAACCAAGTTTCACTGTAATTGCCTCTGAAAGGCATTCTACGTTGACAACTTGGTGTCTCCTCATGTATGGCAAGGTCAGGATGGCAGCAGGCTGGTGGGGAAGAGGAGAAGAAAATCTGTCCCGCTCCCCTCGCCAGGATTTCTGTAGTTGGGCGATTAGGCAAAACACACAAATTGTAATTTGATGTGGAATTAACAGATTTAGCCACGGGAGTTGAAGTCACAGGGAATGTCATCCGCTCAGGACAAAGCACAGTGCTGCACGCGTAGTGGTTAGCATTTGGCTCTACTAGATGGGCAGCGCGTGGCCGCCAATAGAATTATGGTGCTTATTTTACTTTGTTCTCCAGACTCCTTTGTTAGCTGGATGTTGAGAGAAGCAGATGACATGATGGTAAAGGAAGAAAGAAATTTCAGGAACAAAGTTACAGAAACTTAGACTTTTTTTCTTTTTTTTTTTTTTTAAGAGCCTTCCCCCTCCTGGAGCCTCCACAGTGAAGCCCTCCCAGGGACGTGCTGATTGGGGGCCAGAAGTTGAAAACACAACTATGTACTGAGGCTCCCTTGTTTATTTCTGGGTTTCTAAGCAAGGCAGCTTAATAGAATTGGAATATGACTAAAGCCAGCCACTTAGTGTAACTGTCTGCATCCCTATAATGCAATAGCCAAAGGTAATCTGCTTGTTAGGCACTTTCCTTTATGATCCTAGCAAGTCCCACATTCTGGAAGCAAATGTTGTATTTACCATAATCCACGAAAGGAAAAAGCCAGGGCTAAAAATACAAAACAGAACAAATGTAAAACATTGCTGCCGCTCTAGCCCTGTAATTGGTCTACAAATGAGTCTCAGGCATCTGTGTGGCAGAGATACTTTTATGTGTCACCGAAAGAGCTGGCTGCGCTTCAGATAGGTTTCCAGGGGCATCGGGATTCAGAAGCGGCTCTGAGATGCGGTTTGTGCTGACCAAGCAAATAACAGCAGGTTGTGTGTGGGACTCCCACGTTCGGAAACCCGATTGCCTGGTGAGTGATTACATTTAATGTGAGAAGCAGGTAAGAGTGTTCGCACAGAACCATTTGGTGGGGTGGAGATACTAAAGGGTGGAATTGCTCTTGGGAAATCTATATTCTCAAATCAGCCGCTCCAGAAGGGGGGCAATGTTGAGGGGGGAAGCAGAGAGGAAGTGAGCACTGGGGTAGATGCAGGGCGACTGCTCAGAGAGAGCAGGGGTGGTGAGCTCCCTTCCACCCAAGTGTGAACCAAGTAGCGTGCAGAGGATCCAGCCAGGCCTCTCTCCTAGAGACAAAGGGCCTTCATGCTTCTTGCTGTAGCGTCATCTTTGCATGGGCTAGGCTTCATTTAGTATCTTGGGTGCTTATGATCATGTTAGGCCATGTGGCTTCCATTTAAAATGTGGCTTTTAGGGGATCCCTAGGTGGCTCCATGGTTTAGTGCCTGCCTTCGGCCCAGCGTGTGCTCCTGGAGTCCCAAGATCGAGTCCCAAGATCGAGTCCCACGTGGGGCTCCCGGCAGCGAGCCTGCTTCTCCTTCTGCCTGTGTCTCTGCCTCTGTCTCTCTGTGTCTCTCATGAATAAATAAATAAAATCTTAAAATAAAATGTGGCTTTTATGTACTGCTCTTTACCCTGCATCAGAAACAATTAGTCCTTACTCATTTGTGCATTTTTTCCGTATTCGAGTTTAGTTTACTAAGAAAAAAAAACTGTGAGAGCTCCTTTACTCTTTCCAAGGCCTTTAGGCAAGTGCCATACCATATTTAATCCCCACCACAGCACAGAGTTAGGTGTCCTCGCAAACCCATTCTCTAGAACAAGGTTTTGGGACTCAGGGTAACTAGCTCATGGTTATGTAGCAAGAATACTGCAGAGCTGGGATTTCAACTAGGGTCTGGCTGGCATCAACACCCTCCCTCTTTTCCATTCATCGCACTTCTAGAAACAATTTGTAGTACTCAGTAAATACTGACTGAATGAATGAATGAATGAATGAGTGATTCAAATAATGATATCTTATTAGTATTTTACATGCAATCATATGAATTTTTCCAGAAGGGCTCAACATGTAATTGATCAAGCTTCTCATTAGGGTATCTTTTTTTTTTTTAAGATTTTATTTATTTATTCATGATAGACATAGAGAGGGAGGCAGACACACAGGCAGAGAGAGAAGCAGGCTCCATGCCGGGAGCCCAATGTGGGACTCGATCCCGGGACTCCAGGACCACACCCTGGGCCGAAGGAAGGCGCTCAACCACTGAGCCACCCAGGGATCCCAGGGTATCTTTTTTTTTAATGTAGCAAATGTGTCTATCTCTACGCATATTGTAAAAAAAAAAATAATAATAATAATAATAAATGTAGCTATGTTTCAACCTCAATAATCAGACTTATTTGAATTTTATTTTTTCTGGCTTTATTAGCATATACTGGGCTTACAACATTGTGTACGTTTAAAAGCACACAGGGATGCCTAGGTGGCTCGGTGGTTGAGCATCTATCTGCCTTTGGCCCAGGGCGTGATCCTGGAGTCCCGGGATCGAGACTCACATCGGGCTCCGTGCATGGAGCCTGCTTCTCCCTCTGCCTGTGTCTCTACCTCTCTCTGTGTGTCTCTCATGAATAAATAAAAATCTTTAAAAAAAAAAAAAGTTTAAGGCATATAACTTTTATCATAAAGGGAGGAAACACTTGTTACAATGCAAACAAGAAACTTTGTTTTCCCTTTTCGCTCTATTGCTAGTATCCCTTGTGTGTCCTGTGTGTCTGCTCACGGTGGGCTGGCTAAGGAAGATTATGCACAAAGTGGATAGGAGAAGTGTATTGTTGGGTCACTGAACCACATGCCCTGATGGCCGCTTGCTTAGGTGTGCTCCATATATGAATCGTTGCCAGTCACGATTAAATGTGGAATCTTTCCTGTGATCTGGGAGGTCTTTTCAGGGTTCTTTGCTCTGAGTCCAGAGGCACCTTGACTCTCCACGTCACTGGACAGCTCTCTTCCATTTACAACCCGCAGCCACCTGCCTAAGCACGTTTATCAGAGTAGTCTTATCTTGGCCTGATCTCTCTCATGTCTCCTAGGTGAAAAAATCAGGCAGTTTAGCAATCGGCCTAAGGACGTAGCTCATGAAGCCAGAACTACATCAGATTGGATGTTTATTGAAAAAAGGATAGAGGCAAAATGGCAAACATGTTTTTACAAATTTGGATTCAGATTGGATGTTGCCTTAATAAACGTTACAAGGGGTCATTAGAATTTTAGATCGGGACCTGAGGTGGATTCTTTATCTTATCTATCCATCCATCCACCCACCCATCCCTTATACGTTCCATGCTCTCTGCCTAAAGACGCACAGATGCTTTAAAATGATGACACAGAAGTGCAAGAGGCGATGCACTGAAGGGACACTACTCCCTGAGATTTTCAGGATTTTGTTTTTGCAAACATGATTCCCTGGAGAGAGGAATTTCAACTTTTGATAGTTTCTTCCTCGTCCCATCCATGAGAAATCCTCATGCCTGCCACGGTGGTATGGGGCAGATTGTGATGGCTGGCCAGGTCCACAAGTCTGCACTTGGGTTGGTTTCTGAATGTTTAAAGAATTCTTGCTTTAACACTGTTAGCTTCAGAGGTAGCAGTAATTAAAAACCAATGCTACTTCCCTCCCTTTTTGTTTCTTTTAATATGATGAGCCCCCAGAGCTTCTGTAGTCATTAAAAAATAAAATGCTTGTGCAAAGCTTGTCCCCATAAGCCTTTTTGAGCGTGGCCCCCATGCATACAAACCAGGATGTCTTTGTTAAGTAGGGTAAGCCTGTTAAAACGATTGAGCTCAGTGTTTCATAATCACATGGCAAGAGATGTGAGGCGAGTGGATCTCTCTTGCATTGAACGTGGCCTGTAAGTGACAGGAGTGTATATCATCACTGTTGGTTGCTTTCATTGGGGAGGAAATGGCTCTGATCATAATTATCTCCATGGTGTGGACTGGAGATGGCAAGCTACTGTGTCACTTGAAAATTCATCTTTATGAACACCTGACCACAAGTGTGTAAAATGGCCAAGCAGAGCCATGCCCAGGCTCCCCACGTGGGGAGACTTGCTTCCTCCCAGCAGGAGCAGGGGTCACGGTGGCCGCAAAGAAGGTCCCCCCCTCCCCCCCGCATAGAGAGCCACACATCAGAATGACGGTTGCCCTGATGGTGTTGGAGATACTCCACATATGTTCGGTTGACATAAAATTGACATTAAAGGAGTTCCAGAGCTTTGCACCACCGGAGCTGCCCCCAGAGTCCCCACGTTCTTGTTTATTTGAGTGAAGTTAATAAGCAGCCATGAAAGTGGAACCTGTATGGCAAGGACTTGGTTTAATAGGGGTTCCTGTGCTTTTTCTTACTGTGTTCATTAAGATGCCTGGTCTTAAAACTAACAGAGTGAAAGGTATCCTAACCATCCTAAAATTGGTATTTTTAGCAATGAAGAGAATCCTATGCCGTGACCCATTGTGCATCATCGTTCACGCTTTGCCACAGGCGGTCCTTGCATTCACTCACACTGTAGAGAATGGATGGAATTGCTTTTGCTGACTGGTTGGGATACGCCAAGTGTAAATATTGGAAGTGAATTTTGCCTGATTGCTTCTTTCCCCTGTCTTTAGCCAACAAAAAGACGGGGCTGTAACTAATTGAAGCTGAGACTCAGCGGCAGAGACATACGTGAATCATAATACAAGTCAAGGACGGTTGATACTTTGGCTGCCTGGCAAAGTGACACACCTTTTATATTTTGGGTCAGAATAACATTGTGTCCTTTCTAATTCCTGAGATGCTTGGCTTCCTAAAATGACCATCTTTATTTAGATTAAGGACCCATTTAGAGTAGTTTTAATAATGTATGGTTTCATACATAAGTGGTTCCATAATTTATTTCACCATTATTCTCTGTCAGGGTCTTGAATGTTATTGTTAATTAAGGGAGGGGAAAAAAAAAAAAAAGATCAGTATCTCCCTTCCAGTCAGCCAGGCAAGTTGCCCTCGTTATCAATTGTTGTCTTAAAAACAAACCCCAAACAACCCTGGTAGCCTGTCAATAATGTCCAGTTAGTGAATTAAAAATTGCCTCAGTAAATCTCATCATCCCAGGTTCACAGGTGAACTGCCTCCTAGCTAGAACCCATTTATCACGAGTAACCCATTTACCAGGGGAACCTTCTACTGATTTACGCCCAATGCCTCCCTCCCACACCTGAATTATTAATGTGCATATTAAGGAGATCCCCTGCCTTCATCAGCCAACGCGTTTTGACTTTCCCACACAGCTGAAGCCACAGATCTTTAGGTTTTATGTCCTCTAGGTGAAAATCCCTAAAGGAACAAATCCTTTTTTATATAAATGCAGTACACATGACTATAAGCCTCGTGGCCTAGGGGTGGGGGGTGGGTTGCAGGATTTCCAGAAGCAGTGTCTGAAGTAAACATGGAGGGTTTGCTCTCTCTGAGCATAGCTTCAGGACACATCTGGTGTTCTCTTACTTCTAGATCTTTCTGTGCTTTGCACTGTGATCCCTCTGTGCTGAGGTGGAAGGTTGCCAAGGTGTCCACAGAGGTCACAATGCTTTGGGTCGCTAATGAAACCTCTATGTGCAAGCCTGAAAAATAAATTGATCGCAAAGCATATGTGTAGTTACACGTACGTAATTATCATCTCAGATTCTCCCTCCATGGGAATGCACTCTGTCCTCCGGGATTCATGCATTCAGGTGTCCTCTCTCTAGTCAGCTGATCCCCCAAATCCCAGTGCCTTTGTGCTGTTAAATATATTCATGATACCATGGAAAACCTCACAGAAAACCTCACACAGTTATATTTCCCAGGGGAAATGTGGTTTCCAAAATTGATGCCATATGACCTTGGGAGGAGAATTAAAATCGTTTTCATAGTGACTCGGGTTGTTGTTTTTAAAATTTCGGTATCATCCTGTCCTTGATGGGTTTTTGGGTTTCAGCATCAGTCCTGTTTCTGTTTCACTGTTGTTTTCAGTAACGGAAGACACAACTCTTTGCAGGGGGTTTTGCTTTCCCTCCGTCCATCTTCTAGAAAAACAGATCATGACTCTTTGTAAAGTAGACCTGCAGCAAAAGGCAAGATCATAGGTGTCACACTGTCCATGGCTTAACATCGTGGATGTTTTAAGCATTTAAGCATTACCGACTGCGATGCTGTTTCCCTAGTGTGTCCTGTTCTCATAGAACCATGACCCCTGTCACCCCAAGTCCCGGAGGAGCTTATGATCTCTTCCACAGTGTCTTAGAAAGGCTTCTTTCCTGATAGTTTCTACTGACGTGGATGATTATGGGAATACCTCTCCAATGTGTTTGATCAGATTGTCCTCATAACATTGTCTATAACAACAAGCACAAAGAATTGGAAAGCTGATTGTAATACCCTTTCAAAGCGAGGGCGGGGCGATGCTGGTCACAGTGGGCACCTGTCACCATATCATCAAACCTCTCACCATTGAGCAACAGCGAGAAGGAAAAAAACAAAACAAAACCCCCAAAAACCCAGGCAGCGATTTGTTCTCTGCTTTCACTTTTGAACTCACTGTTAAAGCTCTTGCCACACTTAAATTGTAATCTCCTATTTATTTCCCACGCGTATAACCTCCTTCTCTTCAAGGAGTCTATTTAGCAAATATTGTCAGTTCTGGAAAATTATGATCGTAATTTTGGTTGCCCCAGTTCAGAGCTGTCATTTTAAAATTGAAGAACTATTGTAATATGCTTTGTGGTGGTGTTATTAAAGATAACAGTAATTATTCCAGTAACTTTACCAACAATAATCATGGCAGGTGACTTTTCGGTCTCAAGATTTGACTCTCCAAAGCCTTTTAGGATTGACGTGAAATGGTGAAAAAGTCCTAAAAGGAGCAAAATAAAATGAGTAGTGATAAATAGAAAAAAAAAAAAAGGCTCTTGGAAGGTTGAGACTATATACGTGATTGGTCAAAGGTACACTGTTTATGATCTGTTTGCTTCCATGACCACTGATGCCGCTTCATCCAGTTTTGAGTAGCATAGTACCATGATGCTTGACTTACAAACTGAAAAGTTTTCAGCAAGCGCCATAGTTCAAGTTGAGTTATTAAATGTAAACCTCATGACTTTCCCTTTCTAGAAGTCCCCGGATTCAGGTGGCCACTTTGGCTCTATTGAAGAATCCCATTGCTAGGGTCTTGGGATTTATATGCCCTCTCGAGCTATTTTTTACTCCCATCCCCTTTCCATGGGTGGGATAAAGGGCAGAGAAACCCAGAAGCAGGGGAGTGTGTGATGATATTAGAGGCTTTTGTTATACTTGATAGTCTCTGGTTTGTTCTATGTTGTTTTATTTGGCTTTGAGGGAAGGATATATTAATTCCTTACTCTGGAGTGAGTTGGAGAGGATTTTGAACTCTGGAGTCTTCTGTCAATTTTACTATACCGGCACATGTACCAAATTTGTGCACGGGGGACGCTGTGTGCGGCTAGAAGCCATGGCGTGGATGGGACCCCTGTCTCTGGAGAGCCAGCTAGGCCACAAGATCTTCATGTGTTAAGTGAGCCTGTGTGATGCTAAAAGGAAGCCCGAGGCTGTTTCTTGTGGACCAAACCCTAGCTTTGAGATCCTTGGGTCTTCACATCCTCATGGTGATCTCAGTCAAGGAGGAGAGATTGTAGGGGCGGGCTGTTAGGAAAAATAATGTAGCCTTTCTTCTCAAAACCAGAGCATTAGGCTTGAGCCACTCAGTCTGTTTCCACTTCCCCCTGGATCTCCTCTGTCGTGCTGGATCTTGCAAAGCTGGGAGAGGCACCCACTCCTTGGGCTGGGGGGCGGCCCTGGTACCTGGTCTATTAGCCATACCGAGTTGCAAGGGAGTGTTCTCAAGAGAAAAATGCTCCGTGGGGAAACAAGAACTTGTAACTTCTTCAAAATTTTCATCACAAGTTTTTGCCCTAGCACATGAAACTTGGGTTTGACCCCATCCATCTTCTTCCTGGAAGGTGGAGTGGGAGGTAAGGAGTCAAGAGTACCAGTGAGCATGCTTTGGACTAGATGTCCTTGTTTCCCCCAAATTCATGTGTTGAGATCTAATGCCCAGGGTGATTGTATCAGGAGGGCTTTTGGGAGGTGGAACCCTCCTATGGTGGTGCCCTTATAAAAGAGAGTTCCTTCACCCCTTTTGTCACATGAGGACATGGTGAGAAGACGGCCGCCCATGACCCAGGAAGCTCTCATCAGACACCAAATCTGCCGGCGAATGGATCCTGGACTTAAAGCCTCCAGAACAGAACTGCGAAAAATAGATGCTTGTTGTCTACAAGCCACCCAGCTGATGGTATTTTTGTTAGAGCAATCCAGACAGAGATAGGGTGGGGAGGGGAGGGCTTGAGCAGCCAGCTGCCTCCCAGTGTAGAGTTGTAGCAAAAAGAGCTGCTTTGCCTCAGGAAAACAGAGTCATGTAGTCACTTCAAAAGAAACCAAACATTGGACAGGAAAAAAAAAATTGTGATACTTGGTTCAAAACCTTGGATGTTCAGGGCACCTGGGCGGCTCAGCTGGTTAAGTGTCTGCCTTCGACTCAGGTCATGATACCAGGGTCCTGGGATCGAGCCCCGGGTTGAGCTCCCTGCTCAACAAGGAGTTCACATCTCCCTCTCTCTCTGCCTGTCCCCTTCCCCACCCTGCTCATGCTCTGTCTCTCCCTCAAATAAATAAAATCTTAAAAAAAAAACAACTCTTGGATATTTGGTTGCACAAGACACTAAGCAGTGAGAAGCATAAGGGCAGTGACTGTGTCTTACTCATCATTGTGTTTTGAAACACATTGCCTGGCACTCGATAGGGTTGTTAAATAAATGAAGGAAAAATACAGTGGAATCAAAGAAAGAAAAGCAGGCGCTACGGCAAGGTCAGAGAGCACGTACTTGTGAAGAGGTTATCGTGGGCAGGTCTTCCTTTTGTCTTTGGCTGGCAGGATTATCACCCGTTTCATACTTTTGGGTCTTTAAGGATGTTAATGAAGAGAACATAAAAAAAATGTGTTCCGTGTCTGAATCATCTTTTCCAAACAAAAGGAAACTTATTTTTCCTGCAGTTACTTTTTCTGAAATCTGGCCTTGCACCGCGCTGCCATCCACAGGTCCACAGCATGAGCCCGTGTGTTCCGAATGCATCAAACTTACAGAAATCCACACTTGGCAGAGTTTTTGGTTCTGACAGGTCCTTCCTGGGAAAATCTCAGTGGCACACATTGGGCTATAGGCTATTCAAAGGTGGTTTCAGATCCCGGATTCTAGCAATCCAATTATAGTTAGCCAACAACCTACAGAGAAGGGCAGGAGATCAGCTACGTCAACCCTGTTACCATGAGGCTGGCTTTGGCATTTATTTCTCTGGAGCTTGCAATCTGCCATGATCAGACGTAGTGTGTTTGAGCTCCTCGCTTCCAGAAACAAAAGAGATTAACCACCATTTAAGAAAAGAATTCCACCCATTGCTGGGCCAAGGAAGGTGTTTCTTCATGTCAGCGAAAGCATCATTGGGAGCCGTCACTGGTGCCTAATTTTCTCTCGAAACCTGCAATTACTTTTTTTTTTCTTGTTCAGGTTGACCCACCAAATTTAAGCCACTCCAGAGGGGTCTATCCCCTCTCCTCTTAAATATAGATAGATAGATATTTCATTTTTAATGCTCTCTTCCAGGTTTTTTGACAGGTTATGCATATGCTAATAGAAATAAGCTTATTATTTGAAGCACAGAGCTGCTTGTCACCGAAGCTTCATTAACACCGTTATCACCACCTGACATTTATCTTATAATTTTCTAGAGCTGACTGTTGTGTCTCCATGGAAACCCAAATTGCAATTGAAACAAGTACGGTAATAAAGGCATCCACCGAGATTGACAGCATGCAAAGCCTGGTTACATTTGTGTCTGGTTCCTTCAGTGGCTACAGCTGGAGAGCGGGAATGTGCACTTTGGGTGTTTAGAATTAACTCTGTCGCTTCACGTGTGTCATACCTGACTGCGTACGTGGCAAGTTTACCATTAATGTCGTGGGTCCTGATGTTAGTAATTAGGTCACTCATTCATATTGGAATCATCCCAAGGCATTGTGAATATTGGATGTGAAATTAACCATGATCCTATGTGGATCCATAAGGAAATTCTTCAGGGATGACTCTGACACGGTGAACTGTTGGTCCGGCCTTAGGATGGATTCCTTTCCGGGCACGGGGGGTGCTCCCTGACTTGAACTGTCTTCTCCCGCCTTGATATCGAGGAACCTGTGCTCTTTTAAGATCATGACTTCACATCAATTTGGTTGATGCCTCAAAGCGAAGAGTCATGAAACTGGAGTGGGTCCAGAGTGAATTAATCTGAAATTAATTTGATTCTGAAAGACTCCATCTGGCTGTGTTTGGGAAAGGCAGTTAGACAGATACATAAACAAATGATCATCTGTATTCATTGTGCCAGATGTAGTGTCAAAAAATGAAGAAATGGCTTTAAAAAAAAAGTCAACTACGGGGAATTTTGATATAATGATATTCAGCCTCTTAGAATAACAGCTATTATAATTTAGCACAAAATCCTATTTTTAATTCTTATTTGTTTAGGGGGTTAGATCCGATGGTGTGTTTTTAAAGAAATAAGCAAATTAAACGTCAAAGCCTGTTTTAATTGGTGATTGAAGATGCTCCATGGAATCTGTGACATGCTGGGGGAGGGGGACTTATAGATTCCTGAGTCAAAATGTGGTATTTGGTATTGATTTCATCTTAAGATCTGATGTCGGGATTCGAAAACTAGCAAAGTAGAATGTCATCTGGACTTTGCCTTTTGATACGTAATTTTGTAGCATGACCAACTGGCGTGTTCATATCATAGGGAAACATACCCAAGGAGCTGACGTGCATGGAATTCTGGAAGTCGTCCTTGAGTAATGATACAGACTTGGCAGTGTTTTTCCATTACTTGTGCAAATTTCTTTAAGCAGACTATCAGTGGGGCGAACGTCTTGGATTGCTATCTAGGAACTCACTGCAATCTCTATAGATAGAGCCTCTTGTTGCCTTTTCTTATGCTGGGACAGAAACCTTCTAGAAAATTCATGATTAGTTCCTTGAATGGTTTCACAGGCATCTAGTATGGGCCCTTTATTTCCAATTTTCAGACCCCAGTTGTGATGTCCTAAAGAGAAAGAATTAAAAGTTTACTTCTTGATCAGTGAACAAACATAATTTACTTTAGAAAAACAAAATCCCCAAAGGGAGCAGCTTCTCTCTCCCCAGATTCCCATCCCACCCATCCCCAGATTCCCTCCCTCACTTGTCCCAGCCAAATGCAACAAGAGCCGTGATAACAAGCTGGTAAAAATAGAACAGACAACGTAGAGAAATTAAACCCTGCCCCCCCCCCCCGAAAGCTGAAGCGTCTTAGCAGAATCAGTTGCAGTTGCTGCATTTCATGACCGCAAATGAGATGGTACCCAGATCGTGAATTTTGATGCACACAGTGTGTTAGGATGCGAGAATAAAGTCTCAGGTACCTGGAGCCCCTTGGGGGATGAGTCAGCCTTATTAGCTAAGTTTGCACTAGAGTTGAAAGCCTATCCTTTAAGGCACTGGTTCTTTATTGTCTCATTTTGAAGGAATCCTTCTTAACAATGAATTATATATTTCCCTGCCTTCTTACACAGCGTTACTGAGCATAATGTGACCCTTTCGATGAGACAAGATTGCCATTTTACACATTAATTATTCCGCTGTGCAGCTGTCCTTGGGAACTCCGGAGAACAGAAGTCAGCCCCGGCTCTGAGTGGGCTTTCCACTGCTGTGCCCCTTCAGATGCGTCTGGCGGCTGTCACTCCACGGGCCACCTATCGCAATCCCTCTCATTTGCTACTTGCAGTCTCCTGTGGGTTTGAAAGGCAGATGATCAAGGCCTGTGAAGAACCAGCATAAAGCCTAAGAAATCTTTTGAGGAATGGATTGAGAAGCTCCCCCAATGAATTTGAAGAACATAAATATCAGGGCAGGAACTTTTCGACAAACGTTTTGACTGCTCTGAGATCCTTTTCTTCCTGAATCCTCTTGCTGGCATTTCACAAGACGTGGGAGTTTGAAGGCATTACCCCCCAAAAAAGAAATACATCTGAACCTAACAAAGTGTGAGTCCGGAGAAATACATACCTCCCCCCCAAAAGTGGATGCTGCTTTGTGATCTGAAACTGTCACTAATATGACGCAATTAGTTCCTCTAGATACTACTGTCAGCCTCAGATTTTCCAGATCACTGGAAGGAAACAGTGGCCTCGCTAATCGCCAGCACATTTATATCTAGCCTTCTACTGCTGGCTGCATCCGTTAGGCTGGCATTCATTTTCACTAGTACTCCTTGATTACACACCATTTATGACTGAGGAAGGGAAGGCCAACTGCAGGTTGAGGAGAGACCAGCCTGAGATTCAATTTTGCCATTGATAAATGGTAAACTGAATAATGAATGGACACATAATCAATATTTAACGGAAGGGTAGATAGAGTTCTGAATTCAGGGCAAGCGCAAAGGTCAGTGAAGTCTTTGTCCTCTCGTCCACAGTAGGAGAGCCCCTACTCTCCTACTGAATGGTTTTTGCCATGGTTTTATCACCAGAATAACCAGAATGAGGACAGTGGCAGTGCTGGGGCAAGTGGACCCAGCGGGCATTTCGAGAAAAATAGGCATGACTCAGTAACTCATTGGTAATAGGTGTATCGACCCTCAGATTCAATAGAACAGTGCCAGATGGGATAACACGGTTCTTTATAATCATGCTTCTTTATAATTGCATAACATGTGACTTAAATTTTACAACTTTAGAGCCTTCTTGCTATATTAAATCTCTTTATTCAGAAAATATGTGTTAGGGACACAGTGAGACTCCCCAGGCACCGTGCTCACCTTCCGTATGAGGCCTTCTCTCCCCATCTTATTTAGAATCGCACCCCTCCACCCACCCAACGCTCCACGTCTCCATCCCGGGCTTCATTTTTCTCCATTGAGATGACTGACCTCTGTCTAATCTCTGGGAAGCTCACTTCTTTGGCCATTTGGCCGTATTATGCCCCCCCCCCCACTGCCCCACCATAGAAATAAGTTCCATAAAGGTGGTTTTACCTCATTTTATTCTTTACTGTCTCTCCAGCACCTTGAAAAATGCCTGGATCGTGGGGGTCATTTTATAAATATCTATGGAATTAATGATTGAGCAAGACATCCGTGTCATTGAGAATTTCACAATCTCACCACGCACCTGATTGGGGGCTCAGTGAATTACTGTCTCCGTGGGTTCAGCTGTCAGAGAAGGGGAGAGGGCTGCGCTGGCAGGAAATCTGCATGATGCATTCCTTTGCATAAGCCGCTGCTCCTGGTCTCAGATTTGGGGCAGGGGAGGAGGCAGTTGGAGCCCGTAAGAAAAACAGGGAAGCCACACGTGAGACCAAACCGGAGGAAAGGAAGACAGGAAGGGATTACTGTCCGGTATGTGGAGTTCGAGGTGGGGCCAGAGCCTTCTGTTGGCTGCAGGTGGCGGAGAGCAGATTTGGAGGGTCGATGGGACCAGGAGGGAAGGGATTGCCCCACATGGGGTAGTGAACGATGAGAGCGGGCTTGGTGCTGAGTGCTGCAGGCCCGAGTACAGAATGGGCATCCAATGCTAATCCGGGCAGTGGTTGCCCATACACCTACCCCTTCCCATCAGTCCAGCTCATGACTCTAATAAAATTCTTAGAGTAAAAAAATTAATTAATTAAAATTAAAAAAAATAAAAATGGGGGCTGCCCTGGTGGCTCAGTGGTTTAGCACTGCCTTCGGCCCAGGGTGTGATCCTGGAGACCTAGGATCAAGTCCTGCATCAGGCTCCCTGCATGGGGCCTGCTTCTCCCTCTGCCTGTGTCTTGGCCTCTCTTTCTCTCTGTGTCTCTCATGAATAAATAAATTTTTAAAAATCTTTTTTAAAAAAAGGGCTTCTGTGGATACCAGTAATCCCCCACTTTAGGGCATTGTGAGTGTAGATGGGCAGACAGGGCTGTGCCTCCCAGCCCGAGGCAGGGGGCAGTGCAGTGACAGCCAGCCCCTCTTGGGTGGCTCCAGCGGGGACGGTCCCCCATGTCAAGTGCAAGCTTGTGGGCGGGAGGGGCGCTGGGGCTGCTCTCTATCAAGTCTTAGCCCCCCAGGGTGAGCTTTTTTCTTTGAAACCCACTGCAACGGTACAGCTCCTCCTCCTCCTTTGCCTCTGATTTTCTCATATCCCATGTAAAGCTTTGACCACCCGGGTGAAGCGCGTGTGGGATGTCGCGTGTGGGTCCCTGTGGCCAAGTCAGACCCTTGCTGCCGGCTTCCTGCGGCCCCTTGTGCATCACTCTATTCTGGGCCTCATCGCTTTGTGTTTTGGTTTCACGTTGTGCACCCTCTTTTCCTTGGCTGCGAGTGGCTTCGGGGCATCAGTGACCTATTTTGCAACCCTTCCTTCAAATCTAGCACCGTGCCTGACATAAAGCAAGTCTCCCATAACTGGGTAATCGGAAGGCAAGGAAAAATGAGAGGTTCTGCACAAGAATAAGCTTCAAGGGGGTTTAACAGAAACCAGCAAAGGAGAGGCATCCGCTTTCACCAGCAGTGTGTCTTTGGGGAGTGGGGACTGTCCTCAGCCGCCCCGATGGCTTCGTCTTGCATAAATAACTCCCTGCCAAACAATGTAGCCAGAGGTGGAAGCAGGAGTCACGCACCTCCAGCAGCACGGTGGCTGGGACCTAGGGATGGGGCACGGGACAGAGTGTCAGTGCTGTTTGCTCCCCTCAAGGTGGGTGTCTCTTATTTGCACCATTTGCTGCCAGCAGGTGAATACAGGAGACCTTTTAGGTGAAGATCCGCCTTCAGTATGGGGAGAGCCCCCCACTCTTATTTCCGTTTCATACTGATTCACATTTCGCTTCCTTGATGGGACCAAAGCAGCATCTCCCCCGTCGTCCAGGAGGACCATTTACAGTTACTTGCCCAAGCAGACAGGTGAATTCTGCAGCACCGGGCTGTGGGCAGGTAGATGGGACAGAGAGGGGAACTGGAAGGGCCGTGTGCCCAAACCGCCCTCGCTCCGATCCATCTTCCCATCCACAAAGTGGGGGCAGTGGTACTGACCTCAGCCTTTGGGGGGCGAGGATTAATCAATGTGAGCTCCTGGAGGACTTTGCAAATGTGAAGCCCAATATAAATCTTACCTGTGACTATTATTTCCCTGTTGCCATTTCTAAAAGTTCATCTGAAAAACCCTCTCCCTATGCAAATGCCTTCTGCTCTGCTCTGAAGTCCACTGAACTATTTCTGATAAATCACTGAGCGAAATGAGTTCCCTGGGCAGGGGCCATCCGCAGCCGATGCCTCACTGCTTTCCCAGCGAGGGTTATTACATGTTCAGACTCCAGGTACCCCACTGGATGCCTCCACATTTGCTTCTTTGTGGGGGTTTTCCAGCTATCTGCTTTTTACTAGCAGTCAAGTAGAGATACGGTAATAAGGTTTCCCTTTCCCTTGGCGAGTCCACATGCGTGTGTTGTGTGGCCTTTTCTGCGGGAGTCACTTCCTACGAGTCAGGGTTACATTTCACCCTGGTAAACAAACGTGGAGCTTTTAGACCTCCCTCCAAATACAATCCAACACCAACTCCGGCGATCCAGCAGGATGCCCATCACAAGTGTGCTCTTTCCTAGTCATCTGTGAATGAAATCGATAACGTCCCATGCATTCCTAATAAATTATCTGGTTTTTTTCCCCCACTTTGTCAAAGCACAGAGATAAACATATTCTGTTTGTGTACTTATAGGAAGCTTGAACTTGGCTTCAGGGGAGCACAAATTTATTTGCAATTGGGCCATTTGGAGAAAGGCTTTGTCTCCTTCGGTGACTTAGGGTATGATTTGTTCCAGTTAATCTTCTGTGAGTTCACCAGCTGACCTCCAGATGTCTCACCTCGGGGATTTGGGAACCGGTGTGGCCTGGGCTCCCAAAGCTTTGGTGACCAGCGGTAACAGTACCTTCCAGGTAAATAGAGGAAATGCCAGTGGTTTTGTCATCTTGTTGGCGAGACAGCAGACCTCCAGAGAGTTTTTTTCACATTTCCCAAGACCATTCAGCAGCTCAGAATCATCCCACTGCAATTAAGACGTAGCCATGTCAGTCCAGTGGCAAAGGTGCTCTCTGGAAAGGCGGCCACAGAAGATGGACATTTCCCTCGTGATGACCCCGAAACAGTACATTTTCCAAACGATGTGCAATTCCCAGAGCTTGAGATTAGATGACAAGTGATTCTTTTCTCCCAAGTGAGAGGCCATGGAAGGTTTAGAAGTAGAGGCTCGTGACTTCTGTCTGCGTCTCTGCCGGGTTGTCCGTGGAGCAGGGCAGGAAGTAGCTGGTGCTGGACCCTGGGTGCCCCGTTGCCAGTCGGTGGAGGAGCGAATTCTGTTTTAAAATAATAAGCAACAGCAACCTGGACAATGTAGGAGATTGTAACACTACTGAGCTTCCTGGCCTTCCTGGTGTTGCCCATGCCTGCCGGAAGGTACCAGGCTCATCGCCAGCTTCCCTCTGCCTTTGCCCGATGCGGCTCAGTCTTGGACAATTTCCTGCGATCACCAAACAAAGCCTGTTTCTCCATGTGCTATTACTTAAGTACGAGTGATATTTAAAAAAAAATAAAAAATGATTCCCAGGCCCTTTGAAAGAGTGTCCTGTCCTCTGACTGAAATGATGGGACTGCATTTGGGATATTAGGAAGAATTGGCACAAATTGAGAGAGATGATGCTCTGGTAGCAGCACCGAGTCATCAGCCATCCAGCAGCTCGGTCTGAGCCTGCAGGCTGCGCTGCTCGGTGTAGGTGACACCTTGTCAGCTCCCTAGCCTCTGCCTTAGTCACCTGTGAGCCCCAGGGGACTGCATCAGGCACAGACAGGGAATCACCCCCAGGCTGCAGGCAGCTGGTCATATTACCTAAATTATCTTCTCCATACATCATCATCTGGACCCAAAGCAGAGACGCAGGCTTACGGAAACGAAGAGTCAGATGAGAACTGTTGTATCTTTCTGTTCTGCAAGGAAATCGAGGTACAGAGTGGTTTCCTGGTTTACCTGTGACCCCACGGCTAATTTATTGCTGAGCCAAGATGAGAACCCAGGCCATCCAGCCCTTTATCTCACAGACTTGCTGTCAAGTGCCTCCAGCATTGGTGTCATTATTCTTGTTTTCCCAAAAACCCCTGATAAAATAATATTCTAGTGAATCTCAACTCCCACTAGTTTTGTTCTTTAAAAAGTATATTTGCAGCTAGAGGATTTTAATTCAAGTTAAAATTAAAAATTGTTTTTCAGTTGCACTAAGCCTGTTTCAAGTGTTTAGTAGCCACTTGTAACTATTGGCTACAATGTTGGGTTATGCAGTTACAGAAAATTTCTATTACTGGCCAGGGTTGGGCAACACGGATACAAGATATTCTAGAAAACAAAGATAAGGTGGATGAAAGGGATAGGAACAGTACGATTGTTGATAAACCATCAGGGAGATTAGCTATCTTTATACAAAATTTTTCTAAGACAAGCCATCCTTTTGTGTTGTTTTGGCATATCTTCTGAAGGGGCATTTTATGTCTTTTTTTTAAAAAAACATTAGTACAGTTACTTATGGCCACATATTTCTTATACCCATTTTGTAGTTTGTTATTCTTCTTTTCCTCTAGATGAATGGACATGGAATGCAGAAAGTTGTTTTCCAAGCAACAGTATGACAGAAGAGAACTCTCAGTTCTTTCCTCATCACTCCCCAAAAGAGAAACCTGCAATTCACTGGGCCTTAGAAAAGCTTATTGTCATGGAATTAATAACAATAATATGTTGAATCAATTATTGCAATTTTTGTAATATTTGACTGCTTAGAGGAAGCGCAGAAGATTTTGCATATCCTCTGTTGATCTAGTTTTCTTTACACAAAAATAGAGTAGGGAAGTAGGTCAGTGCCTGTGCTAAAAGCAAAAAGTAAGTGCACTCATTTTTTTTTCCCCAAACATCATTATATTTTCGTCTTGGCTCTGAGGCTGATACCACCATTGCCCGCTGGCTTGGTGCTTTCTAACTTGTGGTCCGATTCCATATGGCATCTGTCCTAGAGGAGCCTTACATTTGGCTCCCCGCCAAGAGCAAAAGCAGAATTGGCGCTCAGCATCTTGTAGTTTGTAGGTGAGGTGCCAGCAGAGACGTATGTGCTTTTGTCGGGTGCCTGCAAGTGGCCACTGAGTCTCCTGGAAACCTCACCCTTGAGAAACCCAGTGTATGGGATTCTAAGCCCTGACAATTGGCCTTTACATCTTAATGGGTCCAGACTCCGCAGACGCCTCTTCTTAGGGGTCTGATGTTGGAAACGTCACTTCACCTCCAAGATTCGCAGTGGCGTCGTTTCCAACACGGGGACGATAGTGTCAACTTTGTGGGGCTCTTGCATTATTGTATGTCAAGTAGCTGGCAACATTTTCTGGCAAAATGTAGGCTCTCAATAAATATCTGAATTTGAATCTAATTCCTGCACTGCGCTGGGTGCTAAAGGTGGCTAGGGAATACAGAAAAGTGAGCTAGTCTAATTTTCTAAGCCTGAGGTCAGATTCTAGTAAATAGATGATCTTACTGAGATTCGGGTTATCTGTTCCCATAATTACCCCTCTGTGAAGAGCACATTGGCTCTCTGTGGCCTCTGGCAAGTACCCCCGAAGGTTTAACTGTTGGACACATAATTTCTGGCTTCCTTAGAAGTGTCAGCGCGTACAGCCTCATGAGGACAAAAGAAGTCAGTAAGTCTCTGCTAAAAACAGGCATCAGCCAGGAAGAAACCTGGGAGGCCAAAGGAGGAGGGGCTTGCCGGCATTAGAGCGAAGTTAACCAGTGTGCCGCGGTACCGTTAGGATCTAGGCGTGGGATTCAGCCCTGTGGGGTCGGTCGGTGGGGTTAGGGCCACCTGTCCTGCACAGCAGCTTTTGATTGAGATGTGCTGCTGTGGGAGTTTGTGTCAACCAGACATTGTTGGATTTACGTAAGGGATTGTCATGCCCTTAGCATTTGATGATAATCTTTGGAACAGTTGTTTGCAGAATGGCAAGTAGATGGGAAATGATGCGTAGATGTGGATGAGAGGTGCTCATTGATGTCACCCTGTGGGGAGAGGGAGGAAGGGGATCTGTGGAGATGGAGATGCTGTTGTGTGATTAGGGAGAAAAATGTGCGTTTTAACATAGTCTTAATGGAGTTTCAAGTTCAGCCCTTGGCCCTCTCCTTTCTGTAGATAGTAGAAGGGTGCGTGCGTGTGCGAGCGTGCACATGTGTGTGTGTTTTAGTGCTCCTTTTCTTCGGCAGTGTGATTCTAGGGACCCAGTAGGATTTGCTCTTCACCTATCTTTTCTTAGATGCACTTGCTCACTCTCAGCCCAAGGGAGGCCTGACACAGTGTTTTGTTCGACCACGTGACGGATTAAGAATATTTTGTGCTTTGAAGCCCATTGGGCCTAGGGTTTGGATTCTACTTCTACAATGTGGAAGCCAGTGATCTTAAGAGAGGAGCTTAATTCTTAGATGTTTGCATCTGGAAAATAATACTTTCTCATAGGGTTGTTACAAGGATTAGAAATAATGAGTGTAAAAGCACCACACCCGGTATCTGGCATGTAAGCCCTCGCTGAAAGATAGGCATGATTATTTAGGATATGAACTGTGTTTGAGTCTCCACTATGAAAAATTTTGGATTGAAAGGAAGATTTGTAATGGTCACTCATGTCGAGGGCATCACAAGTGCAAAGGAGAGATTTAACAGCGGAAAAAGCTAACACTCCTTAGACACTTATTCTGGGCTGTGCTCTGGAACAAGCACCCGACTGTGACATGGCAACTGTTGCTCCCACTTACCAGATGAAGAGTTTAAGGCTCAGAGTGGCACAGTTGGGAAGTGGTGATGCCGGAATTGAGAGCCCATGCCCCCAGCCGTGACAGCCCACCGCCTCAGGATGATCGGAGGTCTGCAGGCATCCCTGCAGGATGGCTGATGGGGAAGGGTTATGAATATGCACTTCCCAACATAAAGAGCACAGGCTAGAGGCACAAACCCTCTTGTCAGCTTCCCTTCCTTTGGGTGCCTCCATGAGTACTTTTTGAGGAAACGAAAAAGCCCTCCCCCCACCCCCGGAAGGGGTGGGCAAGACAATGATGGGATGCTTGCTGTATTCTGAGCTCAGACATTAGGACTAGTGTCCCGTCCCTGACTCCTCCATTGTATTAACTGGGCTCTGCACAGACAAGATGCAACACCCCATTTTTGGAACTTCCGTTCCCTGTTAGCTGAGACCTGTGGCAATGCCTTCCTCGTTTCGTCCTAGCTGATTGTCAGCAGCAGTAACCACAGTCCTTCCTGCCCCAGAAATACATCTTGCCACACTCTCTGCTCTCAGGGAGCTGTGAGCCCTGCTTCTGTTTGGCCCGCAGCCCCACCCCCGGAGTCCGCTCCAAGGGGTTCCAGTGCTCACCCACTCCTCGGAGGGGGACGTGTAAAGTACAGGTGCACAGGAACACGATAAACGATCAACCTCTGATATAAACAAGCATTACATGGCACCTAAATTGTTGAAAGTAGATCTTGCACTCAATATTTTATTCAGCAGAACATTTTTTTATAACAATAAGGTTGATTAGAGAAAGCTCTGAAAGTGCTTCAAGTTAGACAGTCTGATTGTTTATCTCAAGGATAAAAAAAATATTAAGTGGTAAAATAGGGGGAAATAAGAAAAAAGTGGAAATTGGAGCAGGGACCTAGTGAAGAGTATTTGCCATCATTTTCCTCTCGGGATTAAAGTGAATTCAGGATTTCTCCTTCCCACAGGCATTTCGTTTGTCTTTTAGCCATCAGGCAGGGTCTTTTTTTTTTTTTTTTTTTTAATCTGGGGCTCAGGATGACCCTAGGTCCACAGCAGACTGCAGGTGCTCTGGTGGTCCTTGATGGTTTGCTTTCACATAATAAGGAGCCCTCCTTAAGATCCTTGAGCATCTTCTAATTATTTTCCCCAGGCTGCCGTGACATAACACCTGCCATTTGCAGAGAAGTTTTAGTGCACGTGGCCTCCTGTTTGACCTTTCTGCCTCCTGAGCCGATGGTCACGGGAGTGGGCTCTGCAAGTCCTGTGTCGGGTTTGCACTTGCTTAGGTGCATTTTATTGTCGCTGGACGAGATGCTAAACCCAAAGCACCATACTGCAAATGAACGCTGCTCAGGGCATTCAGCCTTGTGGCTTGGCAGAGTGGGTGGGCTTGGGGGCCTTAAGGAGTGGGTTTGGGTGTAGGAGGGGAGATGAAGAGGTAGGGGATTCTGCTTTACTGTTGACTGCAGCTCAAATAAGAAGGATCCAAATTAAAGAAAAAAAATGCCTTCACCATCATAGTGCATGATGTTGACAAGAATTGCAGAATTGTAAACGAGAGCGTTCTCTCTTCCAAATGTGAGGGGTTTTGGGAAACAGCATTAAAGAAGATTGATATGTAAAAGCTTATGGTCTTGCTCTCTGTATCAGCCCCAAATATTTACTGAAGCTAGGAGAAGAAAAGACAGACTTTCCTCTTTTCTCTCCCAAACGTGTGATTGTTTAGAACTCAAGTACAACATCTGGAAGTCAGATATACAGAGAGCAATTTATGGAGTGTGAAAGATTTGAAATATTCAGTGTCCTTTAGTGGGAACTCAACTTTCTGGGGCTGCATTTTTTTTCCCCCCCGGCACAAAGCAGGCATTTCTGAGATCGCCTTTGCCGCCCTGAATTAAACCCTTTGTGCCTGGATCCCATAAACAATGCGCTTTTTAAACGGGAGCCCCCTCCCCGCCCCGGCCCTTTTCTCCAGCGTGGGCAGCCAATCGGCTGCGCCGAGCCGCATTGCTGGAGCACTTTCCATTCTGAGCAGCAACAACGTACTAATTTGATGCACACATGGATGCCTCGCGCACTCTGCAAATTCATCACCAGCATCTTGCATTAGTCATCTGACGGACTGCCAAGTGTTTCATTTTCTTTTCATGTGACTTTATTATTACCACCTCTCTCCTCTCTTCCAAAAAACCTCCAAAAGGCGGGGGTGGGTGGGGTGGGTGGGGGTGTAGGGTAGGGTGGGGTGGGGTGGGGGGGTGGCGGCAGCAGCGGCAGCAGGGGAGAACCCAGCAGAAATCCAGCCCTGCCCTGCTTTGCACACGAGAGCCAGTGTGGGGCTGATAACGCTGCGGATGCGTTGGTGGCCGCCTTGCAGAGCGAGACCTGCACTTAACTTGCAGCTGCCTCCCGAGCGGGGCTTCAAGATGTCCACGCCCCGGGTGACAGCCGGCGGGGCGCTGCCCTGGGCTCGGGCGGCGATGCTGAACCGCAGCCTGCAGTGAGAGCCCGCAGCCGCCGCTGCCGCCGAGCAACCTCATGGTGCCTGCGCTTTGTTTTAGTTCATCAAATTTCTCCGACTCATTAGGCACTTTGCCCCGTGCTCCTCTTCCTCCTCCTTCCGCCTCCCCGCCCCCACCCCCACCCTCCTTTTTTTTCCTTCCTGTCCCTCCACCGTGCAGCCCTAACTCTGGCTCCCGGTTCCCTTTTTGACAGTAACGGCACAGCCAACAAGATGAACGGCGCTTTGGATCACTCAGACCAACCAGACCCAGATGCCATTAAGATGTTTGTCGGACAGATCCCCCGGTCCTGGTCGGAAAAGGAGCTGAAAGAACTTTTTGAGCCTTACGGAGCCGTCTATCAGATCAACGTCCTCCGGGACCGGAGTCAGAACCCTCCCCAGAGTAAAGGTAGGGACCGCGGGCCGAGGGATGCTCGGCGGCGGTGGGGATGGATGCTCGGCGGCAGCGGCGGGGATGGATGCTCCGAGGCAGTGGAGGGGGCGCGCGGCCGGGTCGGGTCAGGGCGCCAGCAGGGGGGTGTAGGGGAGGCTGCCCCGCGCCCGCAGGAGGGAGGACTGCCCGGGGAGCCCAGCCCTGAGCAGCCCAGCTGCCCGGCTCCTCCCCGCGCACTCGCCCGCCCGCCCGCGGACAGGTGGACGGACAGGTGGACGGCGCCTGCCAGGACGCAGTGGGGAGGGGGGAGCAGCGGAGGCTGCGCCCCCAGGTCACTAACTCGGCGCCCCGCAGGTGCAGTGGGTGCCTCTCCGAGCACCCCAGCTGCTCAGCCTGGCAGTTCGGAAGCCAACTCTTCCTACCCCTGCCTCCCCATCATCGCTGTGCGATTACGACGGCATCTCACTCTTCTGTAGCCCGCGGGGGCCTGGGGGGGGCCTGAGATGCCTCCCCAACGCGTGGTGTGATACCCCCGGGGTAAGGAATAAAGGGGACACTTTGAAGAGGGACGTTAATTCTTGGGGGTTTCGATGGGGATCGTTAAGTGAAATGTGCCTCTTCGGGCGGGAAGCAGCAAGCACCCTAGTGGCCCGAGGTAGTTAGCGCACCTTCAGAAATGCTTGTGGTTTACGCCCTTAGCAGTGGGGAGATTCAAGTGTACAATCTGGTGGTTTTTGCTGCCTCCATTTTAAGGCAAGGGTGATGGGGAGAGGGGGTTTCAGTTATTAAAATAGAGACCGGAAACCTCTTTACCGGGTGGAAGCTTCTGTGTGTTGGAACCAGCCTTTGTGCGAACTAAATTTAAAATATCCTCTCGGCTGCCTACCATTTGGTCTTTGTCGCTGTTTCAACCTTGCTTGAGTATTTTTGTTCTTTCTCTGTTCTTGATTTCTTGGGCTGTCGCCCTAGGGGTGGGGAGATGTGGGGGGCTCTCCTGTCTTTCAGTGGATCTCACACTTTCTTTTTCTCTGCACCTTGGCATTTGGGTCGCCCCAAATATTTTATTTCTCTGTTGCCTCTCACGAGGGGTCCTGCAAACTCATTGTTTGGTTTGCACATATACGGTAGTTGAACACATGAGCATCAGCACATACTTTTCTCTGAGCCTCTTTCTTACTGTCAAGGTGAGGGGAGAGGAGTAAAGCATCGTTGAGACTGATGCTCCGTGACTCTGAGAAATGGTGGGCTACCTCGTGCCCTCTAGAGTTGCTGCGGTCTGATAGTACTTAGTGGGGGGACCTTTGGAGATTTTTAAGCCAGGGCTCACTTTATAAAGGTGAGGACTCCCATTCTCTGTCTCAAAATGTGTAACACCGAGAGTGTTTTCAAAATAGCTGGTTAGAATTTTGTCACCAAAAAATTGATTGTCCTGTAATTTGAAAAAAAAAAAATCACCTATCTAAAATTCAGTAGGACTTAAAATGTCACAAATTGGGGCGACGTTGAGATGTGTGTTGATGGTGTCCCTAAATCATTCACCTACACGTGTCTCCAATGGAGAAGACTAGAATTTGTTTTAATACTTAATTTTTGTGGTATAGGATGTCTTTCTCTGAGGAAAGACACTACCATGAGCTCAACCGGAGCTAAAGAGTCATGTAATAAAGGCCATCCCGCTGTCTAGGATGACACCCACGGAGAACTAGGCCAGGGGCAGTAAACTGGTGTTTGGGGGCAGCAGCCATAGTTCACCCCAGCCTAGGAAAACATGCGTCCTGATCTCAGTTCATTCAGGATGTCCTCTGACATAGTGGCTCAAAACTCATTTATTTTTTTGCCCGATGGCTTGTATTTTATTTTACACATACTTTGCCTTATCTGAGAGGCTGTGCACAGTCTGGTTCTACCATTTTCTCTTTTCCCCAGTGTTCCTCGGAGCACTGTCTTTACCACACTGTGTTCGAGACTCTGCATTGGGTTAGCCTCATTCACTAGGCCTTACAAGTAACTTCATCAAAATAGTTTGCATAAGCCCAGAGTCTTGGAGGGATGAGGAGGCCCAACAGGGGAATGAACTTCTTGGAGCACACATGCCATGCACCAGGCCCACTTGTAGGGGTCCGTTCCTTTAGTTCTTGCCGAAACCCTGAAAGTGGGTGCTGGTTGTCCCATTTTGCAGATGAGGAAGGAAATGGAGGCTGTGCATAAGTTAAGAAACAGCCCAGGGGACCCAGCTAGTAAATAGCACAGTGGGAATTTGAACACATTCCTTCTGCCTTCATGCGCCCTGCCAACATGTGCTCACCTCAGTGCGATGAGGCCACAAACCACCTTTGTTCTGCTCCATTTCAGGGTGGGGGTCAGAGGCTTTCTCCTTTACCCAAGGGCTCCCCAAACAAAAAGAAGGAGGAGTTCTGTCCTTCACGAGCAAGGTTGCTTTGCTACCTGCCTTTGTGTTTGGTTTTGATGCTCATGGGTTTAGATTGTACATCATTCCAACTCATGGTATCATGGGATAGAAGTTACAGATGAAATCATTCAAATCTTACCTTTGGAAATATAGGTCAATTCCCATTACTGTGAACTCCAAATCTCACATCAAATATTGCTTGGAAGTACGTGGGCTGTCAGCCAAAGCTTGAAAGGATTTTTGTTATACAGATATCTCTGTTGTAACGGTATTTGTTGTGATGGGATTTGAGCTGTATAATGACATTCCCTTCAGAGGATTATAGCCCTTAGCCACTTGTATAGAGAGAGCAACAGCCACAGCTTGTCTTTACCCTCTACCTGAGTGTGCCGTGTGGTCTTTTCCCGTGCACACGTGCAGTAGGACCCCACATTTACACAGAATACAGTCATCCTGTTTTCCCAGGGCTGATGGCAAAGTCTCAGAAAGCAGAATTTGGAGGCTCCAGCTAAACACGGTCTAAATGATCTAAGTCGGGCTTTTGGAGTGGCCTCACTGACATCAGTGGTTCCAAGGAAAAAGACAAAATCAGGTTATTACCTAATCCAGGTGAATTAGGTTTTTCTCTAGTTTTGCAGTTGATGTTCTGTTAAGTCTTGAGGCATAAAAAACTTTGTTCTGTATTTTTAGAGCATCCTGTAAAAGTTCATGCCTTTTTCCCTATTCATGTACGTGTTGACAAGGGCAGATTCTGCAGCTCTGGGGAACCCCGCTCAGTGAACTGTCCCATCGACTGGGACTCATGGAGAGGATGGTTATTGGTCGAGTCTATGGGTGGTGAGGAATACGACCTAGTAGTTAAGAGCATTGGTTTTGAAGTCAGACAAGCCTAAATTCAATTTCTGGCTTTTCCACTTCTTGGGTGCCTGCCTTGGGCCTGTTACTTAATCTCATCTGAGGATGGAGACCATCCTCATAGGGTCACAGAGATGAAGTTATATGCTTTTCCCAGACCTGGAAGGTGATAGGAGCTTGTGTGGTGATGGTTACTATTGTAGTTGCTATTATTATCATTGTCCCCAAGAACTTGAAATCTAATAGGGACAATGAGGCCAGTGCTACGGGTAACAACACTATTGAAGACCGTGGGATAAGGATAAGAGAGAGAAGAGCATATCTGAACTCTGGAAGTTCAGGGACAGAATGAAGATTTAGCAGCTGTGGAGACAGGAAGATGTGGCATCTTTACCGAGTCTCAAAGAGAAAAATAGGATTTTTGATAAGGAAAGACAGTGTTGAACCTTACAAGTGGGCAGACTGGCCTGATTGCAGGCAGGGAGGTGAGAAAGTGCATGGCAGGTTCTGGGAACTATGAATCCTGCCAGAGTTCGAAGGAAATGTGAAATCCATGAAACGACATGGAAGGGGGAAGGTCATGGCATCTGGAAATAGAGGCTAGAGCCAATTCTAAGAAGACCTTCGTTCTCAGGCTAAAATATTAGAATTGTATTGGCTAGACGGTGGAGGCTCTGGGAGGGAGACCAGTGTGGTGTATTGGCTGAACCACATGGGGCCTGAGCAGAGATGCTGGTGGCTGTGGCTGTGACCGTGGAGAAAGGGGTGTCCTGAGCAACACAGACATGATGGTGGTAACTAAGTTGAGGCGGGGATGAGCAGGATGTCATCCTTTGCCTTCCCTGCAAGGGGTAGGAGAGCAGTCAGTAGTGGAGGGGATGACAGGGAGAAGAGTATTAAATTCAGCTTTGATCCCATTGAGTCTGAGGTGCCACAGTAGAGTCAGGAAGGATGTGGGTCACGGAAAGCCACTGACTTTTGTGGTTGGGAGGACGTTGAGAGCATTTCAGAAGGGTGGAGGTTGCGATCGTGCAGGTTTACATATGGGTCTGTGAGTAGAGATGGCCCTTTCTAATGGTCTGGCCTTTTTATTTATTTTTTTATGCAAATAATAAGGTGAAGCTTTGTCTACTCAAAGCACCAAGAAGACAGGAATCAGGGTCTTTGAGGAGATAAAAAGAGTGGCTGAAGAACCATGGGAAAGGATAAAAGGAGGCCCCATTTAATCCAGCAGAACAGTTAGAAGGAAGTAACGACAAGCAAATTTCAGTCTGATGAAGGGAAGTAGACAATACAGATGCCCTTGTCTTCTCAGTAGACAGCTCACTCCTGAGAAGGCTGGTGGAACGGAAGACATAAGGAGAATGGAAAAGACTTAAAACAACTGTTCTGGAAAACCCAGTACTTCTCCCATCAGAGGCCCCATTACCTTGGATGGCATGGGTTGAGAGCCGGGAGGGCCCTCCCTGGTGGTTGTGGTTCTGTGAGTGAGCACAGAAACGGGATCACCTGTTGCTGGAGAGGACCTGGACAGGTGTGGGGGGAAGGTCAGGAAGGGTGGTCAGTGTGTTGGAGTGTTCTCTGCGACCTTAGGTAGGGAAGTTGATCAAGGCACAGGAGGGGTGGCTCTTGATCTAGGGTTGGCAATCACGAACGAGGTCCAGGCCAGGAGGTGGCAGGTATGGAAGGTTGTGTTCATTGAGCCCAGACTCTGGGCCTCTACGTGTTGGTACGTGGTGCTCCTTGGATCATGGCTCTCTTGATATCTCTCTTCTAATCATAACTATAACCCAGGATCACAGCACCCTGAGAAAGCATGCTCTGTAATGAACGCTAGTTCCATTCTGCTAAGCTCAAATGTTAAATACTATCATTTAGCATCATTGAGTTCACTGTTATTTGGATTTTACAGGAAGGAAAACTGAGGGCTCTGTGCTCAGTAATAGAATGAAATCACTTAACATTTGAAATTGGAGGATGGCCTCAGGTCCTGGGTCCTGACTTAAGGCCTCATTGATCACCTCTCCTCCTCCCTCCCTGCCTTCCTCCCTCCCTGTTTCTCTCTCCCTCTTTCTCTCCCTCTCTCTCCCCCTCCTTCCCTCCCTCCCTCTCTGCAACTTCTCACCCAAAAGAGAGCTAGAAACGGGAAGTGGTTTGTGTCGACTATCACTGCGTGCCACAGGCCTGAAGAACAAAACTTCCTTTTTTCTTGAAATGTGCTCGGAGGTCATGGCATAAGAGCTGTGCAGCTGTGGCTCTTGCAGTGCCTAGAGCCCAGAGTGTTCTGGGTGGAACAAAAATGAAACTCAGGGCTCCTCTGGGAAGAGTTCTGCAGTTTCACAAGAGCAGCGTCGTGGTGGTGGTGGGGCAGGTACCATTGCATCTTCTTGCTGGTCAGACTGCAGTTGGCCAGGTAGACAGCAGCTCGCCCCGGTCCCCTGGAACCTGGACCCTGAGCCCCTCCCTCACTGCCCATCCACCAGGACAGACTGGGAGTCACTGCTTCCCTTCCGAAAGCCTCTACTTCAGTGTGCAGGCCTTCATTAATAAAATCGAAGTTTGCTCTCATTTTCTTCATTTCAGAATTTGACAGGAGGACCGCCCCCAGTCCAGAAGGTTCTCCTGTGTTAGGGTAGCATGAGACCCGGCCCCAGAACCTGTAAGAGACTTAGAACTATTTATTGTCTCAAGCTCGTTCAGAGAATGCGTCTCACTTTCCTTCATCCTCACGGGGCAGTGTTACACCTGCCTACAGATCGCACATTCAGTCAGAGGACAGGTGGGCATGCTGGTGGTATAGTCTGAAGAGAGGTGCTCTCTTACTGAACTTTAACCTTTAAAATGTGAAAGGCTTGCAGAGAACACCTTTGACCTTTTTAATGGAAGGAATCCCATGGGAGGGCTGCGGTGGGAGCATTTCCATGTTGCATCCCTCTCCTTTCTCCTTACTCATGTCAGAAACTTCCTGTAAGTACCGGAAATGGACTTGGCACCTGCAATATTTAAGCAAGGTCATCTCAAAATCCGTAATTGAGAAAGAATTCGAAATGCAAGAAGACGAAGAATCAATTTTACATTTCAGCACATACAAGTCAGGATAGGATTTCTGCCCTTAATCTCTCGGAAACTAGGGTTGCTGCCCTAGATTTTCTGGGCCAGCCCCAGTTTTGGTAGTGCTGTCTTAACGGCCCACAGGAAGGATCTTTCATCCTGAATTAATTTTACGTTAACAGAAATCACTGTGTAACTTCCTGTGACATCTTTCCATTGTTGGCTGACTGAGATCCTACAGGATAAATGTAAAATGCAGTCAGAATTTTTATATTCATGCAGGCAGGAATCCTTATCACCTCCCTGTGGGGGGGGGGGGGGGGGGTCAGTAGTTTTATCATATGGTGTATGAAGGACTTAACAATTCTTTTTTTTTTTTACATGGATGTAAATAATTCTGACTACACCCACAGCACTAATTGAGATGAATTCTTTTTAAATGTTAAATTAGCCTCCTTTGAGTTATAGTGAGAAGGAATCCCTTTCAATACCCCCTACTCTGATGCTGAGACTGGACCATGCCTGTCCTAGCCCAGCTCTGAATTTCTGTCACTTATATCAAAGGACAGATAATATCTGTCCTGGGCATATTTTGATCCTTACATCCCTGGAGAGAAAAAGAGGAAGAAAAGGAAGCGGGGAGACACAGGGGACACACACAGCCAATATCAAAGAAGAAAAGAAATTACTTAAGGTGGCTTCTAATCGTTTTGTTTTCTTCTCGTCTGTTTGGGACATCAGCTGGTCCCCAGTCATCTTGTCCCTAGGAGATTTGCCTTTCTGGAATTAACGTAGCCAAAAAATAAAGAAAACAGGCTCTGGATGAAAGGGGAATGGATTTTTTTTTTGGTAGAAATTTGCATGAAAAGTCAGCCCAGAGCTCCATGGCTTACATCTGTTGGGATCCCTCCAACACGTGTCACAGGTTGACTAAAACAGCTAAATCTAGATGATCTCACAATTTGCATTTCCCAGTGAGTGCATGTGCAGTTTGCCTGCATAGAGGTCTTATCTGCCTTTTTATGTGCCCCCAATGAGATTTCTCCACATTAGACCTGCTCTCTCATCAGTTACACAAGTGAACCACCCTGGCTTACCATACTGTGGGTCATTATGAAACCGGTCTTTGGAAATGAGAGGTCCAGTTTCCCAGCCAGAAAGAGAGTACTTTCTTAGGGTGGTGCTGTGAGTTTCTCTGAAACACATGTGCGTGGGCCTGAGAGTTGGTGTCGCATGACCTACCCTCCCTTACTCGCTTCCACTCCAAAGACCCCAGATGATCAGGCAATCGGGTTGAAAGACTGGCTTGCTTTCTTCTTCAAGCTTTGCTTCTAATCAGAATTTATCATTAACCATAGTTAGGCTATTGTTTAGAAGTGTTTAGAATGCTGGCATGAAAAATATAAAGTCATTACATGCCATGTGAAAAAATGTATTGTCTTTCATAATTCCAACCATGGTGAAATGTACAATGCTGGTAGTAGAGCTACAACCCTTTTTCCTGTGTTCGTGGATTCTTTTAAGGACTGGATCTTCTTCTTGGACATATGGCCCCAGATGCTAACAAGATTTAGGCACGAGGTCCCCGATTCTTTGTTCCTAGTCCAAACTTCACTGATCCTGAGATCATCCGTTCACATGCTTTCTCTTCAAATATTGGCTTGCCCAAACCCCTTACGAGACCCGCTCTCCCTCCAGACATAAATGTCCCAGGATGTGCCACTGTGAATAAATGTACAACAATCATATGACCTTCCAACCATTGGAAACTAAAAAAAAAAGATGAAAAGAGAATTGGCCAAATGGGAAAACATAGAAGGTGGGCTAAGATAATATGATTTAGCAACAGACTGATGTGGGTTTTCATAGTGTGGTAACAAAAATGACGGATGATAGTATGTTGGCTTTTAGGACACTTGGTCAAGAGAATTGGAAATGTTCTGACCCCTACTGTGAAATTCAGTGGAAAATTGGACATTAGGTATCTCAGCGATACATTAGGTGTCACACTAGAGAAACTTGCAGTGAACTAGACCAATTATATGTATTAAAGAATTAGGGCCTTCCAGTGTGTGAGGGTATTTTCCAATCTACTTTGGCGAGCACATGTGATGGGGAAGGGAACACAGAATAAAGGCATCCGTGGCATGATGAATTATGAGAACATGGATTTCTCAAGGCAGGTAGGCAGACACATAGGTAGCAGCACAGAAGCAGATTTCGCTGCAGATGGAAAAGAGCTAGTTAGCTGAACAGGGCCAGGTTATAATGGTAAAAACTAATGGGTCTGGGAGACTGGGGACAGCAATTGAGACACCACAGGAATAGGTATTAGGATCAATATTTTTTCACTCTCTATGTAAATTACTGAGAAAGATGCCCCTAATCCAGTTTCCACATTTGGGCATTAATTCAAATTGGAGAAACCCGATCGGAGAAATATACTTTGGACAGTGATCAGTTGGAAGAATAAAGAAATGTAATTTCTCTATTTCCATTAGGGGGATCATAAATTGGAATCAGAGATGAATTAAAGGATTGAAAAGGGAGTATCCACTTATCACACTCCTTGATTAACCCAGAATCTGATCATTATAAAGTATTTTGGGGTATGTTAGGCCTTAAGTCTAGGGAGGGTGAGTCCTGCAACCAAACACAGATGTGGCTGGACACCATAGTGATCCTTGAGGGTCATCTGCAGTGTACAGAGTCTCTTGCCAGCTCAGCCTATGAATTGCTATTCTTTTGTTGCTACCTTTCTAGTTTCAGGTAGGAAAAGAAAATGGTTTTTTTTAAACTCCTATAGTTTAAGGGGAACTGCATCACAAACACTAGAGGGACATAATCATAGGGTGGAGGGCACAAGAAACAATGCCTCTGGCAAGTTCAAGGTCAAAATGGCCCCCGAATGCTAAACGTTACCAAGTGATAAGGAACAGGTAATCCACCACCTGGCACAAAGAACTTTTTCGCTCCTCTATAGACCACTGTGCCCAATAGCAGGAAATGGTATTGAAGATGCATCAAGGAGATGGAGGCCTTCCAGAGGAGAGCAGCGTGAATCGCGGAGGTCTAAGAAGGTGAACCCATATGGAAAGGTCCAGGAGGTTAACTTAAAAGGCCTGAGAGCATTGAGTCACAAGAATGAAAAGGGAGGAAGGCTGTAGCAAAACATAAAAAGAGAGGGATTGTGCTCTCAAAAAAGAGAGAGAGAGAATATGATTGAAGTTTTGAAGATGCTGAAGTGCAGAGTGAGGCTATATATAGATAAGCTCTTTCAATTAATGCTAAACCCCTGGATTCTGCTGCTCAGACTTAAAATGTTGGCACGGCAGCAAAGTGTAGAGTTTGAGCCAAACTTGGACACAGAAGAGGTGGTGAACTTAGAACATGATGAAAGTTACAGAGATGGCGAGCCCACTAACTCACAGCCCCAGGAGTGGACCTCTGGCCGGCGCTGTCATGAGGCCTCGCGCCTGGCCCTTTTGTAGCAGGGATCTGGGGCCTCAAAATCCCTGGATCCCATTTCATGTAGACCAGAAGAGATGAACAATATGGCCCAGAGAGCTAACAAAGTGTTTACCAAAGCACCATTATGGGCAATAAACATTTATTGGCGCCTACTGTGTGCGAGACATTGTACTCAATGCCGGGAATAGAAAGACGAGCAGGGCATGTTCTTTGCCCCAGAAGGAGAGAAGGAAATGAACAATATTAAAGGCAAGATGGCCATAAGTTCTTTGGAAGTGTAGACTCAACTTTGGATTCACCGGTGTCCATTTTGTGCGTGGGAGCATTGTCTCTCACGGGAAGTACACTCAGGTGGCTCCATGTGCAGAAAATCCTGTGCTGTTTGTATGATAAAGACGAAGAGAGAGAGAGTTAGGGGAACCCAAGGTCATGTGATAGAAGGAGTCCAACGTTTATCTTCTCAACAGCGTACGCCTATGTCCTCTTTCCCTTTTTCTTCATCTTTCATTCTCCTCCTCCTTTCTCTTCCCTGTTGGCAGCTGAGGACAAGAAGAGGCTAAAGTTGCCACTAAATGATCCTTCTGGGTGGTTCTCCATAAAATGCAAAGATAAGCAGTTTGCTGCCTTCCTGTAGCAGAGCCCAGACACGGATGATGTGTCAGCTGGCCCTCAGTACCCTCTTTCCGCGCAACGTCTTCGACACAGGGTCCTTTGGAAGGATGTCTGGCCCCTACCTGATGGATCTGCATCTAGTTGATGCTAACGAGTCACAAATAGTCTTATTCTTTGTAGGAGGTATGTGTGTGTGTATACTTGTGTTTGTACACTTGGACAACACACCTACGTTTGTTTTGAACTTCGTGGTGACACAAAACTAATTTCTTCAAACCCCATTTCTTCAGGTGGATGTGTTACTGCCTACATGGTAGACCACTGAGGAATAAATTATTCATAGAATATTGAATGTAAAGGGCCTCGTGCAGTGCCTGGCATATGGTAGCAAATGGATAAAGAAGAGTGAGTAGCATATAGTAGCTAGAGTACAAGAAGACGGGGATGAAAAAGTGGTCATGGCATCCAGACTTTGTAAACTCTGTGCTTTAGGAAGGCTTTTCAAAATGTTTTGTGAACAGGGGGCACCTGGGTGGCTCAAAGAGCATCTGCCTTTGGCTCAGGGCATGATCCTGGGGTCCTGGGATCGAGTCCTCCATCAGGCTCCCTGCAGGGAGCCTGCTTCTCCCTCTGCCTGTATCTCTGCCTCTCTCTGTGTGTCTCTCATGAATAGATAAATAAAATCTTTAAAAAAAAAAATTGTGCCTAGAAACCTTCTAATGCTTCTTCCTCAGCTAGTTTGCTAGGAAATATCATACATGATTTAAATCAACATTTTATGGGGAAAGAAAAGAAAAGGGCATGGTAGAGGGGCAAGGGGAGGGGTCTTCAGTAAAAACCCGGGATCTCTGGGGAAAGAGTATGAATGTTGGCAAAACAAATATTTGGAACTCTATAGAGGGCCTCCTATAGATTCCAAGCCTAAGTAATTATTCAGAATTCTTGATCCTCATGTCCTGGCCTCGAGGACAACGGGCTCTTTCAGAATAATTGTGTCTGATTATCTTGCTTTGGCCCAAATTTCCATGGACTCTGGATAATAACTGTAGGCCTTACGTCATATTGCTCGGCACATTGGACTGTGTTTAATATTGAGACACATTGTAGTAATTGACACCAGCATAGTATAGAGTCTGCAACCCAATAAAGTGGTGACGTTCCTATTTTTTCACTTTCTGGGCTGCCGCTTAGATTCCCCTTTAAGTCAAGTTAGTTGGTGTTTGTATAGCTGAGTGTCTGGTTTTTGTTTGTTCACGTTTGTGTGCGTGAATTGTTGGTAAAGAATTTTCAGTTGCTCAAAAGGGGACCTGAACCCAACTGTTTGTATGGGTTTAAAGAAAAAAATCAGTGGGAAGCCTTGCCTAATTTATACATCCCTTGCCATGCAGGAAACGTACCTCTCCTTTGCACCTCCCACTTCCTTAAGGCTTGGGGGAGACAGATCAACTTAGTTTCACTCCCTAGATTAAATCAAAAACGTCAACGACAAGACAACAAGCAGGGTTTTCGTTTCATAAGTGGCCTGTAAGAGGTTCACGAGTTGTCCGGGCAGATAGGACACTTTGACTTTGAGATAAAGGACCACTGTGTTTGCCCTTTCTCTTTGGGATTGAATGATAACTAGTGCATTTGGGGTAAGACGGCGAATCATTAGCCAGGAAAGGTGGAAGAGGGCCCTTTCTCCGCCGGCCCTGCCCCTCACATTCTCCCCTGGGGCCGGGCCAGCAGCCGGAGAGGTGGTTGCAGGCAGGTGCATTCGCCCTCAATTCCCAAGTGAGCTCCCTGTGTCCCTGGGGGTGGTCCTCGAAGTGGCTCCATAAGCCAAAAGCTGCGTTTGGAAAGCCTTGCATCCCAGCAGGATAAGTGAGAAGACCTCTAAGAAGCATTTCGAGATGCTTCCTTAACGGGGTTAGATGGATCGGTAAACATAAAGTAGCCCTCTTGGAACTGCTCATGCTACCTGCCATCCTCTCCCTGGCCCGCTTCCCACGCCACCGAGCACGCAACCTGGCTCGGCAGAACCAGGGAACGCGATTTCCAGGCTCAGGCCTCCGTCCTCTTTGCCAAGCACGCTGCTGAGCGTGGTGCTCCCTTTGTGAAGTGGACATCTGTCTAATGGGAACTGGATTGTGACCACCGGTTCATTTTACGCAGGCCACCGTACAGCTGCCAGATGGTGGCAGGGCTTAGCTATTTTGCAAGTCCAATACGGGTGATGTGCCACCCCGGAGGCGGAAGATCGGGGGGCCGGGGGTGGGAGGGTGGGGGGGGGAGTCCCGCCACCAAGCCCGCGTCCCCACAGAGACAGTGCCTCCAAGAGCCCAGGCTTTGCTCTAATCTCCCTGAAGGAAGACTTAAGGGAAGGTAATGAATAAATTCAAGGCACATTTTGAAAATCAGGTCTTTGGGGGGGGGGGTTTCCTCACCCCCTAATTGTTGGCTAATCTGTACTTAGGAGGAACAGTTTTTAAGTGGGACATGTCAGGCTTTGGCGCCATAGATTAAACTCCAAGGCAAATACAACTGTGACAGCTTAGGAGGCCTCAGGAAGAGTGTGCATCAGACGGCGGAGCTTGATTGCTGAGCCCCGACTGGTGGGTAGTCAGGGAGGCCGGCCTCCTCTCTCCAGGGCCCCCAGAAGATGTGAGAGAGGCCTGCTCTCCGTGCCTTGCTCCTTGCCTGCCTTAGCTGAAGAGCTGCGCGCGGATTTGTAAAACTGGTCGTCGGACTGCCCTAGCAACATGAAATGCCATGTTGACACATATTCCATTACATGTTCGCGATGAAAACGCTCTATTTTTAGAGCACTTCAAAGGGAGGAAACCGTTAAGCCCTGTCGCATCCTCTCTTGCCCACCGCCCCCACCACCACCAGCCGCTTCCACCGCTGCCCCAAGCAGATCCCACCCCCATTTTATAAAAGAGGAACCTGAGACAAAGATTAAGTGATATTTTGAGCAAGGCTGATAATGCCAGGGAAGATTGCCGATCTGGCCTTAAAATCTAACACATCCTTCAGAATAATTTTTATAATGTTTCTACTTCTTTCACCTAGACCATGTGGGTTCCATATGACCTCACATCTAAGCCTTAATATTGAATGTGGAGTTCAAAAGACAATTTAGTCTCCCATTTGCTTCCCTGGCATTCATTCAAATAAAAATAGGCACATAATGCCGCACCGTAAAAATTAAAGCCCCAGGCACACTTTGAAAATCTTGGAGAATTTATAATGCTTATTTTCATAAGTATCTTTCATGCAACTAGCACACATTTACTTGGTAGAAGTCTGTTTCTTTTCTAATCCCTGAAACTGCTGGGCCTAGCTCAGCGCTTGGCATGAGAGGGGCACTCAGAATTAGCTGCAGATTGAATGGGTGAGGGAAATACTCCATCTCTCCGATCCAACACTGACTTACCTTTTTTTTTTTTTTCAGAGTTACTGCTGAGAAGCAGAGAGGCTTTTATTCATTCTTAGAAAGTGTTTTAAGAGCCTCATGTGCCAGGCAGGGTGCAATGTGGTGTCCTGGGGATGTGGAGATGGAAGGTGTGGCCCACGTCCACTGGGAGCTCAGAGTCTGGTGGGGGGCACGGCAGGGTGGGGGGGTGTCCAGGAGGTGTGCTCTTCTGAAACAGAAACCTTTCACTCCATCCCTGGGGATGACTGCCCCCAAGTCACCTCTGTCAGCACCCCCAAGTATACCGGGCTGAGGTGTCCCTATTCATTATTAGCCTGCTTAGGACTCTCAGTAATGTGGTGTCAAAAGGAAAAAAAAAAAAAAAAGACAAGCTAGTGAAAGAGTACCGTAAATTGTGAAACTGTACAGGTGTGAGATGCGATGTCTAGGTGTGTGCTTTTCCTGGTGTAAGCTCTTCTCCATGCTGTGTTTTGCTTTTGCTCACCCCTTACCACCAAATAAAATGCCAGCTTCCAAGAAAGCGCTGCTGGAATTGGACAGTGGTAGAGTCAGAAAGGCAGCGTGTATCATTTTTTTCCCCATTTTCCATGTCCATACGTAAATGCATTGTACATATTTTAAAAAGAACTTTATTGTGAAGAATTTTGAGCATATGCAAAAGCAGCCTGAATAGTCTAAGGACCTCCACTGGCCAATTACTTCTGTAACCATCGACCCATGATTCATCGTGGTGTTTTTTTTTTTTTTTTAATTCAATTAATCAACACAGTGTATTATGACTTTCAGAGGTAGAGCTGAGCGATTCATCAGTCTTATATAATACAAAGTGCTCATTTCTGACCCACATCTCCAGGCCACTTGGTTTGTGACTAAGAGCAGGTTCTTTGGCACCTCCGTGCCTCGGTTTCCTCACCTGCAGAATGGCTCTGATGGTTCCTCGCGTTTGCTGAGCACCTGCCCGTAGTGAGCCGTTCCTAGGCCCCGCCTGCTCTCTCCTAGAGCCCTGACATTCAGAGAGGTTGGGTGGGCCCTTGGGTCTCCCGCCAGCGACCCCTCTGCAGACAGCCTGCAGCCCCAACAAGCTGGCCTCTCAGTAAAAGCAGGATCAGTCCTCGGTAGTACTAACCGAACAACGCCTTGGTATTTATGCTGAGTACCTGGCTGTACGAAGGGTTACAGTAGTACAGCGTGACCCCATGTGTACTCACAGCAGTCCTGGGGCGCAGATGGCATGTAGCGAACCCGTGATACAGCCGAGAAAAGTCAGGTGGCAGGTGGGGGAATTCGGACCTAAGTAGTTTGTCCTGAGAATCCGTGCTCCTGACTGCCCCGTGTCAGGGGCTCCTTTACAGCCCTCTGGGTGCGTCTCTATTCTTGGTATTTCTTATTATACTGAAGTCACCTGTTTCACTTCAGAAGGCGCTGCGTTTTTGAATGCCCCTCTGGAGTGGGAGCTGCCTTTGACAGCTCTGTACGCCTGCCACTTGACCCAGCAGGTAACCAACAGGTGCTTAATAATGTTTGTTGGCCCATACTGAATTCATCCCTGAGCACTCCTTGGAATTTCGGCTCCCGTCTGTTTCCTCTGCGTAGACGTGTTATTTCTTCTTCCCAATTCCGATTGTGTCTATGCTGGCCTTTCAAAGGTTAGCGCAAATACCATTTCATTCATAAAAGCTCCTTCTGGACACCCCGTTGGAGTAATGTCCTCTCCACTCTGGAAATCCCTGTGGCACCCTGTCTCCCTCCCCCCCACCCCAAGGCTCCCTGTTTCATGCTGTAGTTGGCTGTGCACTGGTCTTACTGAACTGGAAGCTTCTGTCAACTGGGGGCTGTTTTAGTCCATTGGTACACTTCACAGAACCTCGTAGAACTTCTTTAATACAGGCCCTTAGAACTGTCCTAGACATGGGTTGAGTGAGTGATTGCAGAACATTCAAGAGAAAGGGATCCTTTTTCCTACCAGCTTAGTCCACCTTTCCGCCCCCCTCTCCTTTTCCTTTTCGTGGCACGTTGAAATAGAGTGCCCCGTTGCACTCCTGGTTTTGAATCAGCTGGTGGGCACTCTATGGAGCATGAAAAAATATTGTTTCAACTGAAGCAACGGAAGTAAGAGAATCATTTTAGGGTGTCACTGTAGTGTGAAAAGCTTTGACATTTAAAATACAATAAGGAAGGAGGAAAGCAGTTCACTCTGTAGCTCGAGTCTCCTGCCGACACCAGCTCCGAGCCCTCTGCGCAGCGCGCGCTCACCTGAATCCCCGCCAGACTTCCAGATGTTTCCTTTGGCTCCTTTGCGAAGAGCCACATTGCAGTTCTCAGGAACAATTCCATCCTGGCAGGGACCAGCAAAACAGGGAGTGGGGCCGCAAACGGAGAAATGACTTCATAGGTCTTACCCGTTTCTAGTTTCTTCAGTCCTGGGGTACACAGGGCCTGTCCCCTCTGCGTGTTCCTACAGCCCTTGAGTCACGGAGCACCAACACACACGGCGCCTTTGTCTGAGGCTGTGAAAGCTCCACGTCGCTGAGTGCAGTTTTGGAACTCGGTGAGATGAGGACCTGGTGGGTTTTGCCTCTGGTTGTGAGCCTAGAAATTCCCTGAAGGTCACATGTTAGGTGAACGGACCTCTTCCAGAGTGGGGTGTTTTTTTCTTCCCTCTGGGGCCCAGAGTATAACACAGAAGAAAACGTACCCACCCAAGAGGGATGAGGGAGGGGTGTGAAGTCAAAGAAGAGGATGGAGCATCCCAAGGATGGTGCTCTTGCCTCCCTGACTTCTAGCCTGAGGTTTTCAACTGACCCTTGAGGGGCACCTGGGTAGCTCAGCGGTTGAGCATCTCATCTGCCTTTGGCTCAGGGCATGATCCTGGGGTCCTAGGATCGAGTCCTGCATCGGGCTCCCTGCAGGGAGCCTGCTTCTCCTTCTGCCTGTATCTCTGCCTCTCTCATGCATAAATAAAACCTTTAAAAAATAGGGGATCCTTGGATGGCGCAGCAGTTTGGCACCTGCCTTTGGCCCAGGGCGCGATCCTGGAGACCCGGGATCGAATCCCACGTCGGGCTCCTGGTGCATGGAGCCTGCTTCTCCCTCTGCCTATGTCTCTGCCTCTCTCTCTCTCTCTCTCTGTGTATGTGACTATCATAAATAAATAAAAATTTTAAAAAAACCTTTAAAAAATAAAAATAATAAACTGCCCCTTGGGATGAGCTGTCCCGCCAGCCCACATCATGCCCACAACTTGAATGCACCTGCTCTTCTGCTGCTTGTCCCCGTTTCTGTTGACGGTTTCTGTCAACAGAACACCTCGCTTTCTGTCATCCAAGCTCCAGATCTTGGGCACTTGAGGCTGTTGTGTTCTTCCAGCCATTTTTTTCCATTCTTCCCCCCACCTACTGCCATCTGTACCACCTTCTTAGAGTCTTGTATGTAGCTCAACAGCCTTCCAGAAGCATCATCGATGGAAAATCCTATTGACTCTACTACAAGTGTAAAATTTGGTTAAGTGTTAATGTGGGTGCATCTCTGGAGCCCTCGCCACAAGGACAGTGACATCTTCTTCACCCCTAGCAACTTCCTCTTTTTCTCTCTTGATCCCTTCCTTACCCTGACCCCCACCGGCAGGCAGCCAGAGATGATTCCTGTCGCTGTTTCTAGTTCCTGGAATTCGTGTGACTACAGTCCTCCAGCACATGCCATTTTCCGGCCTGAGGTCTTTCACTCAGCTTAAGTATTTCAAGATTCAGTATCAGCACTTCAAGCCCATCAGTACTTTGTGTTAATGGCCAAGGGACATTGCGTTGGATGGATTTACCACTGTCTTTCAGTTCTCCTGTACATGGGCCTTTGGGTGGTTTCCCGGGTTTTTTTGTTTTGTTTTGTTTTTTTACTTTCCCAAATGAGGCTGTGACCCTTCATGTCACAGCCTCAATACACAAATATTTGTGTGCTTCTGTTTCTCTTGGAAACATCTAGGGGCGGAACGGCTGAATCATATGGTAGGTGTATATTTGACTTTACAAGAAACTGCCAAACTATTTTCTCAGACGATGGTACCATTTTGCTTTCTCACCAGCAGCGTAGAAGTCCCAGTCCCTTTGTCGTGGCGTCGCCAACACTTGGTATAATCAGCGTTTCTAATTTGAAACATTCTAAATAGGTGTTTATTGGTATACGTCATTGTGGTTTTAATTTCCATATGACTGAAGACACTCATCTCTTCATGTGCTATTTGACACTCACATTTCTTCCTGGTGAAGTGCCAGTTCAGATGTTTTGCCAGTTTTCTAATTGGGTTTCCTTACTGTTGAATTTTGAGAATTACCTACTCTGTATACAAGACCCTCACCAGACCCATGTTTTGCAAATGCTTACTGCCCATCCTCTTGTCTTTCCAGTCTCTTAACACTTATTTTAAAAAGCAGATTTTAATTTTGATGAAGTTTTATTACTGTGTTCTCTTACCGATGATACTTTTGGTTTTTTATCAAAGAAAACCTAACTCACAGTCACATACGCACACATAAAAGGCAGTTTTACTTCCTTTCCAGTATAGGTGTCTTTTTTTTTTTCCTTGTCTGCTTGCACTGGCTAAACACTCCAGGGCAGAGTTGAGTAGAAGCAGTTAAGAATGGATATAATTATCATGTTTTTGTTCCTAGAAGAAAATCATTCTATTACCATTTGGTATGATATAAGCTGTAGGTATTTCATATATGCCCTTTATCAAATTGAGGACATTTCCTTCTGTTCCTGTTTCACTGAGAATTATCATCAGGAATGGATGTTGAGTTTTGTCAGTTGCTTCTTCTGTATCTGTTGAGATGATCCTATGGCTTTCTTTTTTAGTTCATAAATTTGGTGAATCACACAGATTGATTTTTGATGTCAAAGTAGCCATGTGTTGCTGGGAAATAACCCCATTTTATCATGAGGTGCAGCCCTTATGGGATTCGTTTGTTCCAATTTTACTCAGAATCTTTGCTTCTGTGTTCAGGAGGAATATTATTAAGTGATTTTCTTCTAATTTCTTCAGCTGATTTTGGTTTGATGTAATCCTGGCCTCATGAGTGACTTGGGAAGTATTCCCTCCTTTTCAATTTCCTGGAAATGTTTGTGTTGAGTTCTGTTATTATCTTCTTAAATGTTTGGAAGAATTCATGCAGAGGTCATCTGGGGTTCAAGTTTTCTTTGTGAGAAGGTTTTTAAGCACATATTCAATTTATTTAGTATAGTAGACATATCTGTACTAAATGTATGTATATATGTGCCTGTATGTACCAATAAGTCTGTTTAGGTTATATGTTTCTTGTTGAGTTTCTCTCCTTCAGAGAATATGTCTGTTTCATCTAAATTGCTGAATTTATTGGCATAAAGTATTCTTTTATCCCTTTAATATCTGTAGAATCTATAGTGATGTCCCCTCTTTCATTTCTGGTATTGGTTAATTATGCTTTCTCTCTTTTTTTCCTTCAGCTGGCTAAAAATGTCTCGATTTTACTTGTCTGCTCATGGAACTAGCCTTTGGTTTTCTTGGTTCTTTTTGTTTGCTTTTGTTTATTGATTTCCACTTAGATTTTTATTCCTTGTTTGCCTTGGGTTTAATTTGATCTCATTTTTCTGGTTGTTTAAGGTGGAACTGAGGCCATTGATTTGAAATCTTTGTCCTTTCTTGATGACCACTTTTAATACTTTTCTCCTAAGTACTGCTTTACCTACATCTCACAAATTTTATGTGCCATGGTTTCATTTTCATCCAGTTCTAAATACTTTCTAAGTTCCTTTTTTATATCTTCTTTGACCTATAGGTATTCAAATATGTCATTTAGTTTCTAAACATTTGAAGAGTTTTCAGAGGCTGGTTTTTTTTTTTTTTTTTTTTTTTTTTTTTTGATTTCTGATTCTGTTTCATCGTGGCCAGGAAACATAACATCACTTGAATGGCTTGAAGACTTTGAAAGTTATTGAGAATTATTGGATGCCCCATGATATAGCCTGTCTCAGTAAATGTTCCATGTGTGATTGAAAATCGATATGATGTTGTTATTAGACTGAATGTTCTACAAATGTCAGTTTGGTTGATAGTGTTGTAAAAATATTCTGTATCCTTACTGATTTTCTATATCCTCATTCCATCAATTATTCAAAAAAAAGGCTGTTGAAATCTCTAAATAATGTGGATTTTTCTGTTTATCCTTGCAGTTCTATCATTTTTTTGCTTTATGTATTTGGCAGTTATCTTACTCAGCACATAAATGTTTAGCATTTTTAATGTCCTCTTGATGAATTGACTCCTTTATTATTTTGAAATAATCTTGATTACTCTTCGCTTTGAAATCTACTTTGAATAGGTATCAATATAGCCACTCAAGTTTTCTTTTAATAAGTGATGTAATGGTTTTCCTCCATTCTTTCATTTTTAACCTATTTGTACGTTCATATTCACAGTGAATTTCTTGTGAACAGCCAACACCTGGATCTTACTTCTTTGTAAATCTTTGTAACAAGTTTTGCCTTTTAATTGAAGTATTTATTTCATGAACATTTGATGTGATTGCTGATCAAGTTGGTTCTAGGTCTACCATTTCATGGTATTTCTCTCTGTTCTTTATTCCTTTTCCTCTTTTCTGCCTCCTCTTGAAATTATGTTTTATTACATTTTATCTTCTTTATTAGCTGTAAAACTCTTCACTTTGTTATTTTAGGAGTTGCCTCAGAGTTTGTAGGATAGATCTTTACCTCAATGCAGTGTACCTTCAAATGATAGTATACAACTTCACATATAGGTTTAAGAATCTTAGATTAATATACCTCCATTTTCTCCCTGCCAGACTTTACACTATTATTGTCATACATTCAACTTTGATGTATGTTATAAACCCCACAGTACATAGTTATTTTTGTTGAGGTGGTCAGATTTCTTTTAAAGATATTTAAGTAGTAAGAAGGGTATTTTACATATTTACCCATGCTGTTAGTATTTCTGATACTTTCCATTCCTTTGTGTGGATTCCTATTTCCTTCCGGTATCATTTTCCTTTTGATGAAAAGACTTCAATTAACCTTCCTGATGGAGTGGATCATCTGGTTGGTTAAGTTCTTTTACTTTTTATGTCTAAAAGCATTTATTTCACCTTTGTCTTTGAAATATATTTTCACTGGGTATAGAATTCTTGGTTGACAGGTTTTTTCCTTCAGTATTTTATTTTTTATTCTTTCCAGTTCTATTGAGAACTGACATACACCTTTGTATTAGTTTTAGGTGTAAAATGTAATGATGTGAGTTTTGTGTATATTGCAAAATGGTCACCACAGTAACCTTAGTTACCATCCATCACTTCACATTGTTACAAATTTTTTTCTTGTGAGGAGAATTTTTAAGATTTATTTTCTTAACAACTTTCAGATACACAGTATAGTATCGTTAACTTACATCACCATGCTGTATGTTTGGTCCCTAGGACTTACTCATCTAACAGCCAGAAGTTTGCATCTTTGATCACCTTTGCCTAATTCCCCTGCCTTCATTCCTCACCTCTGGCAACCACAGTCTATTCTCTGCATTTGTGAGTTTTTCTTTCAGTTTTTAAAGATTCATAGTCTTCTCTATTGTATTGTCTCTGATAAGAGATTTGGTGTCATCCTTGTCTTTGTTTCTCCACTAATGACTTTGTTCCTCAGTCTTCTTTTAAGATTTTTTTTCTTTATTACTGGTCTTAAAAATTTTCATTATAAAGTGTCTTGATTTAGTTTTCTTCAGATCTCTTGGGCTTCACTGAGCTGCTTGGATCTGTGTGCTTACAATTTTCATCATAAGTAGAAATTTTCATCCCTCACTTTGTTCAACTTTTTTTTCTGTTCCATTTCCCCATTCCTTCAGGGATTCCAATTACTCACATAGTTGGCCACTCGAAATCATCATAATCTCTTCCTCCTCTTCATTCTTCTCTCTAGATTTCGTTTTGAAACACAGTTCACTAATTTTCTCTTTAATGTTGAATTGGCCTTTCATCCCATCCACTGTTGCATTTATCTCAGACATTATAGTTTTTAATCTCTAGAAATCCATTTTGAGTCCTTTTGATATTTTCCAAATTTCTACTTAACCTTATGAAATGCAGAAATACAGGGATAAAAGTCATTTTAATGTCCTTGTCTGCTAATCTAACATCTGTATCAGTTTTGGGTAGTTTCAGTTCGTTGATTTTTCTCACCATGGACCATGTTTTCCTCCTCCTTGTACATGCCTAGAAATCTTTTTTTTTAATATTTTATTTATTTATTCATGAGAGACACAGAGAGAGAGGCAGAGACACAGGCAGAGGGAGAAGCAGGCTCCATGCAGGGAGCCCGACATGGGACTTGATCCTGGGTCTGCAGGATCACACCCTGGGCTGAAGGCAATGCTAAACCGCTGAGCCACCCAGGCTGCCCCATGCCTAGAAATCTTTACCAAGACACCAGACATTATGAATTTCTTCTTACTGAGTTCTGGATATTTTTGTATTCTTCTGAAAATTTTTGAGCTCTGTTCTGCATGCAGTTAAGATACTTGCAAGCAATTCAGTTCTTTTGAATCTTGCTTATGGGATGAATTAGGTAGGTACCCATCCTAGGGCCACTTATTTCCTACTTCTAAGGCCAGGCCTTTCTGAGTTCTCTACTCAATGGGCCATGAAGTCGTTTTCTAGTCTGGCTGGTAGGAGTGGCACTATTCTTAGTTTTTAATCATTTGGGGTGCCCCCACACACACCCACCGTATTTGATAGTCTCTTTACTCACATCCACTGACTAGTACTCTACTAAATCCTTCAGGGGGACCCTCCTCAGGTCCCTGGGGTTCTGTCTATGTTGCTCTCTCCTCTCTAGTTCTCATTCTTGAAGTTTTTTCTTTCCTCTCCAGACTCTCAGCTCCAAATTCTCAACTCAGGATGTCTGCCAAGTTCTACCTGGCTTCCTCTCCCTGTTCTGTGACCTGGAAACCCTTTAGAGCAGTCAGCTATTCTCAGGCTGGAAGGTTATCTATCTAGACCAGAAGCAGCGGTCTGTTCTTCTGGATTCTTTTTCTTACTCCTGATTCTTTTCTCAAGTGCCTTTTTATCCAGAGGAGTCACAGTACTTGTAAGAGTATGTGAGCATTTAGTGGCACCATATTGCCTAGTCAGTAAAGCCCAGAGTCTTTGGCCATGTTTTCCAGATCTTCCATAATCCCTCCCACTCCTATTTTTCCTGTTTGCCTCAGAATCTCCATTCCTACAGATTGATTCTTTATAAAATAGAATTCCTGGACCCCAACTCTTTATGTCTATAGCCTGTCTTTTTTCAGGATCTGTTTTTGCCAACAAATTTTTATTAAATCTCCAGATTGAAAATAATCTCCTTTCTCCAGATCCTTGAAAGACTTATATGTGTCTCTTGCTTTCACCCTATCACCTTCCACCGTGTGTTAACTTATTTATGCACAGATCTTTGCTCTTCTAAGTATCTATAAATCCTTTGAGGATTTATTCATGTCTCACTTGGATGCTTTTGGAAAAATATATGATATGTACAGTGTAAAGCAAACCTTACATGTCTATTCAACACACTTTTAGAATAAGCCCTGAAAATGTATTGATGAAATTTTAGCCCATTGATGAAGAATATTCTAGGCTAAAAAGCAAGTGGAGAGATTTGATTGTCTGCAGGATGCTTTAGTCCTACTCCTGACTGAGCTACTGTATCTCCTTCTTTCTTCTCTATGTCTCAGTTTGAAAATGAGAGTTGACATTGTCCCTTTAAAGAATGAGTCTAAAGATGGGGATTTTTATATTGCTATCTTTGTCTTCCCACAATCCAGTGCTATACCTGGTTCAAGAAATAGCCCTCTAATCACAGTGGTGACTCTCAATGGGAGGTCCTCTCAATAGAATTGTTCTTTAAAATAAAAAAAATTACACAAAGTAGGCTGGATCAACGGATGTGGTAAGGACAGCTTTTTTGTCTTCCTCGATCTGTCTGAAACACTGAAAGCATTCAAGAAAGGAGAAAGCACAAAACTGAACTCTGACTCTTTGGGATTTCTGTGTCTTTTTAAAAATCCATTGAAATGATTCCACTTATTTTGAGGACCCCAGGGTAGTCGGATTCTGAGAGAGGGAAAGTAGAAGGATGGGTGCTGGGAGAGGGGAGGAGGGAAAGTTGTTCAGTGGGCACAGAGTTTCAGTTTCAGAAGATGAAAAAATTCTGGAGATGGATGGTGATGATGGTTGCATAGCAAAGTGAAGGTGCCTGATGCCACTGAGACAATACATTTAAAAATGGTTACAAAGCTGAAGTGTACTTTATATATATTTTTCCGCAATGGAAAAGAAAAATCATTGAAATCCTGGTCATGTTTATGGACAGGTGATGGGTAAATCTGTGTGTAGAGTCCATTCCAGTACTCGCTAGCTGTATAAGGGCTGGGAAAGCTGCTTATGTGCTCTGTGTTCTCATCTATAAGTGGGCCTGAGTTAGAAGTGCCTGGTCCAATGCCTGGAACATAGTGGGCACTCACAAATGTTCATTGTGTGCTTCCCTGTGCAGCTTTATAGGGAATGTCTTACTTTGAAAATCCGGCCCGGGTACTTCCAACTTACAAAGTAAATGAGGCAAGATCAGTGGCTTGGGAAGGCACAGGGTTTAGTTGAGCTCAACCTGTGTTCGTGTTGATAAGAGGTTGAGCCACAAGAACCCTGGGACCATAGTCTCAGGAGGTATCCCTGGGAAGGAAGGCTGTCTCAGGTCTACCAGTGTCTTGTGTCATCAGAGGGGCGACACCTCTGGACCAGGACTCACCATAGGACCAGCTTCCTCTATAGTAGCCTCAAGAAAGTGACTCATCAGGGGGCACGAAATGGGGACACCACCTCAAAACCTAAAGTCCCTGATGGCTGGAGGAAATAAGAGTTTAAGATAACCCTCTGCCTGCCCTGGGTTTTCATTAAGTGCAGACTCCTCAGCGTAGATACCCTCAAGCATCCTCATTTTCAAAGCTTAGATCTTTTCCAAATCACCAGGCTTCTTTTGTAAATAACAAAATAGTTAATGGTTATTTCATTAGTGTTTAGATTTCCGGGCAAAGTGATTATCCATAGTCTGAATGTAGAAAAATCTCAAACAAAAAGAGGAGGGAGGGGATATGTGTGCACACACGTGCTGCTTCTCTGGTTTCTACTGCGCCCCCACCCCCACCCCACATGCACATTCCCAGTCCCTGTGTCACTGTGTCACTTTCACCTCTTAGAAACTTGACAAACCAGGGAAATTTTTCCTGTGGAGGCAGCATTGTTTGAGCTACTGCTGTTCGCCTGGAAGAGCCCGTTAGTGGTGAGGAATTGTCATCTGTTCATCTCTCTGGCCTCGCCTGCCTCTGTGGAAGCCCATCCATCAGTTTTAAGGAGCCAGCTGTCCCACGTGCACAGCTGTGTGGCCCCTTGGGCTGTGATCTCGTCAAACCCACTCGCACTGAGCAGAGTGTGGGAGCCTGGTCGTGGTTCACATGGGGCTCCTCTGGCACGTGCCCACAATGCCCCTACCCCCAGAGGTAGGACCCACACACACACGGTCATCTCAGCAATATTTAAAGTGAGAGAAAATGATGCATTTCTTTAGAAGCACCAACCAGTCTGCCCCCTTGATTCTGGTAGCATTGGATGGCACCTGCCATCTTGATTACCAGCACTCCCATTTCTTACCTGCTCATAGCCTGGAGGGAGAACATGCCCCCACAGTCCTGCCCTGCCCGCCACCCTGAGACTGACCAGCGGAGGGAGGCTGTGGCAGCTGCTCATATCGATGGACTAGATTTAGATGGAGCTGGTGTTCCTTGGACCCCCTGCTCCCCAACCCCATCCCAACCACACCCCTATGGTAGTCTGTTATAACGTTTAAAGCAAGTGTGTTAATTGGGAACTTATCTGGTTCAGACTGAGAATGGCCTCCTGAGCGACCTGGAGTAAGTTCTATACCTTCTGAGGGTGCTTTCCACGAGGATGGGGAAAGATGCCAGTGAGAGGCAGGGGTTTGCAAGAATGTCAGTGTTAGAATCACCTAGAGAACTAAAACAACAGAAGTATCAGCGCCTGGACCCCACCCTCAGGAATTCTGATGTAACTCCTCTGCAGAAAGGTCCAAGCAGCATCTAAAAAAGTTCAGGTGATTCAGGTGTGTGCAGTCAGACTCGAGAAAGACCTGGATGGACAGAGAGGGACACATGGAGGAAGGGCAGGGCGCTAAATAAATCCAGGTGGGTGTTCCAGTCATCACGTTTTCTGCTCACTTTGGCGATCTCTAAGATTTCAACTCAGCTAATGTAAAGATGACGTGATCATGACCTGGCTCTGTTTTTCTGGTCTTGTTTTTCTCAACATTGCTTCCAACACCCTCCGCAGACCATTTTTAGTGAGAATTAGGCCTGGTAGTTCACTACCCTGAACACAAATGCACCCCCCTTGTGAGCCTCTCGCCAAGCTTGCAGCGACTGTTCCATGGAAGGTCACACTAGCCTTTCCCTGGGGGGACGTGTTTCCACCATGGACTGCGAGAAGCCAGGCTAGCCCCTTCCCACCCCCCCCCCCACAGCAGCAATGGGCTCCTTCAGTGACACCAGGCCACGGTGCAAGGGTAGGGAAGTGCTTTGAATGGATAAGGCAGTCCCACAAGCAATCCCAGGTTTATGTGAATGAAGAGAACCACTCAGAAGTCTCACCTTGACAAGATAAGTACAGCAATTATGTTTAAAAGAGTAGAGAAGAAATTTTCACCACAGACTGCATTAACGAAGGAAAGGTTTCTACCACGGGGAGTAATTGAATTAACATTGAGATCTGTGCTCCCGCTAAGGCCCCACCAAGGTGGGGCGAGGACCGGGAAGGTCAGTCAGACCTTCCTTAGGGTAGATTTTCAGCAGAAGACAGGACACCTTCTGTGGGTCCAATTGTTTTTGCTGCGAGAAAAGAAAAAAATAGTGCCGACTTAACTAATAGAGCCCAATCTTTATAAGGCGCTATTTCACTTTACGCACGTTTGTATTACTTCGTTAATAGGATAGCTTTCCTAAGAAAAGCTAGAACACATGTGCTTGGGTGGTGCTTCACGTTGACAGACTTATAGTGTTCATTCTCAGTAGAATCCTGGGAAGGAGGCTGAAGAGTATGTTCATCTCCATTTTGTGGAGGAACAGACGGCGATTTATAGTTTAAATAACAGTATCAAGGCTGGGAATTTGGTCACCTGGAGACCAGACTTATGATCTTGTTGATTAACTTTTTTTTTTTTTACTTTGAGCTTTAAAAAGTAAAGATTTTTCTATTTCCACTTTTGAAATGAAAATGTGAGAAAATCGAAAATTTCAAAGTGAGGCAATCGGTTTCTCCAGAATTAACTCAAGTAAGCCCACCTTGACATCCTTCCAGCCCCTTTAGAATCATGAAGTTTTCTGCAGAGGGCACCCTGAAACATTCCGAGTCCAAACAATCCTGATCACAGAGCGTAGGAGGAGAAATAACAGGAGGCTGGTTTAGAGGAAACTGCCTGGATCCCTGCAGTAAACTCTCCCTACCATGTGACTTAGTGCCTTTGTTTCCTGTTAGCAAAGCTGAGTGACAGGTTAACCTATTATGCTATTTTACTAGAAATATAACGTTTAGGTTTCAATAGATACAGAGTCAGGTAGCAGTTCCTGAATCTGGAAGAAAGTAACATGGTTGTGAACACCCGTAGGTATTATTTGCCATGGAGGAGTTCAACTCCATTTTTATTTGCAGCCTATTTCATAGAAAACAATACACTGTCATATTTTATAGCACCATACGGGTTATAAAAAATAAATACCAGTGGCTCTATGCTGGATAAGCCATAATCTCAGGAAGGAATGGAGGTGAGATTTGAGCTCAGTGGCCTCTGCTCTGAATGATCATTTCCGACAGGCTCCTTTTAGGCATCCTGTGGTCCTAGGTCCCTTCTCAGTGTCGCGGGAGACGACGATGTCTTTCCCTCCCATAGTTGAGAAGGAGCTTCTGAAGTGCCCTTTTGGAAGCGATAGAAATATATGATACTTACTGTTGGTGTTCAACTCTGAGCTTAACGTTCACCTCCCGTCACACTTCTAGGAGCGATAATATTTCTCCTCCTCTTACAACCAAGTAATGTCACATTGGCACTTCGACTGTCCTCCTCGAATATCCCCCAGAGTGCTTTCTGAGAGTGTTAACTGCTATTTGGCTCATTGTTCTGCAGTGGAGAAAACAGAAACCCACCAGGCACCCAGAGGAGGTTGAGCGCACACGAAGTAGGCGGTCCCCACCAGCCGGGGGTCAGACCTGTCACTCCCTGGCCCTGCCTGTGTCTATGCTTTGTCTGTGCTGGGTCACCGGGTCTGAGAGCCACGCTGGAGAATAATTTCTTATCTCTTGCTCTTCCCCGACCATCAGACTGGGTCATGCACCTGCCATGCTCCTCCAAAACGACATCCGTGCTTTTATAGAACACAGCCCCGCCAAAGAAAACAAGACAGGAGATAAACCATGTTTCATAAAACACAGTTTATGTCCAAGTTTTGGCTGACATCTGATTGGGACTAGGACAAAAGTTAATCTGCCATGATCCGGGTACTGTAAACCGGGCTCTGTTGGCAGGCCTTGTCGCCGCAACCCTACGCTCGCCCCGAAAAGGGGGAAAGGAGTCACAGTCGTGAAGACAATGAACAGCCATTTCCAACCTGATAATATTTTATAGGAACTGGCACTGCTATGCTGTAGATCATTTGTCTTCTGATTCCTTGTTCAACATTGCCTCCCACTTGAGGCCAAGAACATTACAGCTGTGCCAAAGAGTGGGTGGAAAAATAGCCTTATTATTAACCTATGTTGAAAACATAATGGCTTTTTGAATGTCTTCATTCACAGATGCAGTCACACAAGATATTAATGCTCTTTCTTAAACATGGCACAACAGAGTCTTCATTTAAACCTCTTTTGTCCCTGTCTGCGGCGCCCGAGCACCTCGTGGGAAAAAATTAGCCCCTTGAAAATGACTTTCTTCTTCGCATGTTCATATAGCTCAGATTCATAATGGAGCTATTTTTATTGGCTAGCGGCTGTATTATCGTATAAATCCGTGAATATGTAATTTAGAGTCATTTAGACCAGTCACTCCACGGTAACCCGGGGCAGCACACGAGCACCCGGCGTCCTTAGCCTCTTTGTAAAGGGAGGGAAGAGATGAAGAGTTATGTGCCCCAGGCCGCTCAGCCTCTGCCACCACCGATCCAGGTTTATATAAACTTGAGCGCTTGGTTGGCCTGTTGGATAAGGACTTCTGTCTGCGTAGACTCCACCTGGCCATAGAACGCTGTCCCGTCGTCCTCTCATTTATTCCCCCCATCGCGGCCCTGAGAGTAGGCAGGGTGGGGTTGGCATCTGCATTTGATACAGCACGTGGGTCTGTGGATGAGGGAGGTCAGCCACCTGCCCACATCAGGACACTTGGGACTCAAGCCACCCCTGTGGGACCTGGGCCAGTGCTCTCGCTGTCACACCAGGTGGTGCTGCAAAATCCAGGGTCCTTCCCTTGCAGGGTGAAGCAGCACCTCCTTTCCTACCCATTGTCACCCATAAGAAAGGCTTTATAGGGGCACCTGGGTGGCTCAGTGGTTGAGATTCTGTATTCGGTTCAGGGTGTGATCCTGAGGTCTTGGGATCGAGTCCCACATTGGGCTTCCTGCATGGAGCCTGCTTCTCCCTTGGCCTGTGTCTCTGCCTCTCTGTGTGTGTGTATGTCTCTCATGAATAAGTAAATAAAATCTTAAAAAAAAAAAAAAAAAAAAAAAAGGCTGTGTGGCTCCAGGAGCAACCATTTGCATCTCCAGTTTCAGTTTCCATAAAATAAGCAGATGCTAGGGGAGCAAAGGGTTCCTTATCAGATGTCACCGGGGAGAGAAGAAAAACCAGAGTCATCTTGTGCGCTCTCCAGAATACAGTCCATTGTCCACGTTTCTCCAAGGAAAGCAGAAGTGACATTTCTTGACCGATTCTCGGTGAGCCACTTGCTGTTAAACGATACAGGTGGCGGTGACACGGACTGGCCTCGGGGCTGCCGGGCTCCCATCCCGCTCATCTGGGCTGCAGAGTCAGGGGCAGGAGGATGGGGAGGCACCTCTGAAATCTTCCTTCCCACCTGGGGTCCCGATAGGGCGCACAGAGACAAGAATCTGCCCCGGTTCCTGCAGGCTTCCCTCCTGGGCCCGCTTTCCTGCTGCTGTTCAGTCACGTGTAGACGAGGGCTCTCCTGTATCTCTCCTGATGCCGTTGACAGTTTTATTAAGGATATTTCTTTCTATCTTAAAAATGTGTTGTGGCGGCAGCTTCGAGGCGGTCGCAGGAGACTCCTCCGTAATACAAAAGTTGGGTTCAGATGTACAGTAACTGTCACCTGGTAAGCAGACCCCATCCAACTATGTCAACATTGCCAGTGATTTATTGCTTTAAATTGGAATCAGCTGATACTCGGGTTCCACCGTCTTTAACTCTGCAGGGTTAATCTGGAGCCTGCTGGTTCACACGAAATAGTTGTTTTATCTGCTGTTTGAGACTGATGAAATGTGCAAAAGATGGCTGTGTAATCAGTCAGGTATCTCTCCGGGTTACAGCTTATTCCGTATGGCAGCGGACGATCTCAGAAATAATTATTCTGCTGCAGTTAAAGCATGGGAGCCGAAGGCGGGAGCTGATAAAGCAACGGGCATCCAGCGAGTCCTTTTCTGAATCGGGTTGTTGTGTTCTCTTATCTTCCTAGAGGGAACACACTGGTTGGCATGGTCAGACCTCCCAGGAGTCTGAAAGCTTAGGGCAAGGCCCGGGGGACAGAACACGTACTCCGTTGCCAATGTGTCTTTTTCTACCTTTGATGTTTTGTTTTTAGGTACCCTTGATTAGACTAGACTTTTCATTCCCTCCTCTAGACCCAGGTAGGCCCCTTGGAAAAAAAGGATGCTGATGCTCAGAGCTTCCTTTTGTTCTGAAAGCAGTCAAAAGACATCTGAAGTTATGTGAGTCCAAAAAAAAAAAAAAAAGAGATTCTAGAGCAGTAGCTACTTTCTCACATTTTACTTTCTTAGCCAGCTATTGAAGAAGACCTGAAAGAGAGAGGTCATTTGGTCTGCTTCAGATCTAGCAATCTAGCATCTTCTACAGAGCTCATCTGAAGGAAAAGCACCATAGCGTTTTGGGGCTGCTTTTTACCCCCCCATAAACTATGAAGTCTCAGGGGATATTTATTCTTCTTCACCAAGATGTTAGTGGTACTCCATAGACAACTTAGGTTTCAAGAAAGACCTAAGAGTTGGCACAAAATCTTATAGAAAGGTCTGTTGATTAGATCACATGACATGTCTTTTTTTTTTTAAGATTTTATTTATTTATTTATGTGAGAGAGAGAGAGAGAGAGAGAGAGAAGCAAGCTCCATGCAGGGAAACTAATGTGGGACTCGATCCCAGGACTCCAGGATCATGCCCTGGACTGAAGGCAGGTGCTAAACCGCTGAGCCACCCAGGAATCCCCCCATGACATGTCTTTGAAGCAAAAGTAGAATGTAAGTTTTCCTCTTTATAGGCAAAAAGAATACAATGAATTGTGTTCTGGGGGACACTTATCATCTTAAAGACCAAGAGTCATTTGTCTGGTGCATAACCAAGGATACCTTATGGACAGGGGTTTATAGAGCAGGGATGAGTCTGATGCACAGCAACATGATTACTTTTTACAGATGAGAGATTCTCAAGGAAGAGATGATAGTTTTATGAGAACCCAGGAATATTGGGGTGCCTGGGTGGCTCAGTGGTTGAGCATCTGCCTTTGGCTCAAGGCATGATCCCAGGGTCCTGGGATCGAGTCTCGAATCATGCTCTCCCTCTGCCTGTGTGTCTGCTTCTGTGTGTGTGTGTGTCTCATGAATAAATAAATAAAATCTTTACAAAAAGAAAAAGAACCCATGAATATTATCTCTGGCACCAATATCTTTCACTGGAGGTGAGCATGAAGCCATTTGGTTAAGGACAAATATGAGATGCTTTCTGTTTGTTGCTGGGATTTCTGATTCCGTTGTTAGTTGCCTCTTTGCCCCTTTCTTTCCCTCTTGAATATACAAGAGGCTCCCTCGAACAGACCTCTGTCCCTCCAGCCAAGTGCTGCTTCTGTCACTCCTTGAACACGGGCCCCACTTGCCCCTGCTGCCAACTAGAAGTGTCGGAAGGTGTCAGGCTTGGGAACAGAGCAGGCCCATACGTTATTGCCCTGTCTAGAGTCTGGATCAGACACATCGGGCCTAGAGAGGGGGATTGATGGCTGTGCACCCCCTCCGTTCTGAGTCTGCCTTCTCTTGAAAAATACATTTCATTACGTGGAGTCCATTTCTAGTCACAGTTTAGAGCTGGCCCTCCAGACTCCACTCAACTTGTCTGTTATGAGAAAAAAGCCATCAATATTTTAAAAGCTGCTGACGGGCAAGAAGTTAGCCCTGCTGCCTGGAACCTTAGAATTTTTTTTTTTAACTCTCTATGAAATCTATTCATTGAATCTCGACAGCAGAACTAAGGAAGGCTTAACTTAGAACAAGGGACACGATGAAGACTAATGAGATAAAACCAATCAGAGTCCGGAGGCGTCAGATAACCTAGATGTGTCCTGATTGTTATGGCCTGAATTTCTCACCTGGGAGCTTTCGGCAGCAGCCAGCACCCAGAGATGCCCCAGCATCGATGTCACAAAACTGGGTCATGGGAGGTATGGTGTGTTCCAGAGGATATATTTGAGGTCAGATATTCCAGGGACAGATTTGGACGGTCCTTCAAGATTTCTCGTTGTGGTTGGAGAGAATGAATGGGGTTGACATCCACCTCAATTTCCCAGCATTAAGGAAGTCCTCCTCGGAGGGGTTTGGGGGAGAATATTAACTCTTTGGGGCACTAAAGAAGCTTTATAAATGGTTTGTAAGAACCAGTGAGCCCATAAGATTTCCAGTTGCCTACAAACTTGTTCAGGGGACACGTTTATACATATAGGTGTCTCTCTCACGTTCAACCTTGACTCCTTTCGAAATACTCATTTTTCTTTGTTCCTATCTCAGAATACTGAAAGCCTCTTCTTAGACCAAAGCGACTTAGTATTGCTGTACAACCATTTAGATTTACACAAAATCGCAACCAAGGAGGATAAAAAAAAAAGAGTTAAATTTATTAAATTTTCTAAAATACTCGTTACCTGGATATTCATAGCATACACTCTGTTGCATTTGAGTGTGTGCTTATTTTCATGAATTTTTGAGATTTAAAACAATTACAGAGCTGCCTAGGTACCAAAAGGGCCTGAAGATACCACTTGCTAGCTCGGATCTCACCTCAAGAAAATTGTCCAGGAGAATGCCCCTCCCCTTTGCCACACCTAGACCCCCATAACCCCTCCAGATCAGAATTCTGTGCCCACCTGCATGGCACCCAATGCCTGATGCCCACACTCATTTGGGAAAGCTAATGGGATAGTGAGGCAATAGAGGAAGGGAGTCAAGAGTAAGCCTAAGTTCCTGGTTTTTTGCTTTGAAAAAGTGCTACTGGAAAGTATAAGAAAGGAAAAAGTGAGGGAGAAGACAAAAAAACTTTTTTTTGCTTGTGGACTAAATCTCACCATATAAGCCAATGAAATTAAGATTTGCTCATCACTGAGGATTTAAATGGTAGACCTGCCTATCAAGAAGTATTACATCTGCCTCTCAGTCTAGCTCACTTTTCCAAGTGGTTCAAAAACAGAAGAGGAGGAAGAAGAGAAGGGGAGTATTCTTACTGTGAAACTGATTTAAATGCAACACAGGCTTCATCTACTTGGTTCTTGAGAGCCATCCACACCACCTTCTGACTTTCTGAGACATATTCACTTCGACCTTCTAGCGTGTTTGTATCATAGCCATGTTGGGCAGATGTGCCAAAGGTGTGGGCGGAACATCTTGACATGTTTGTCATTGTTTCAGCTGTGTTTTTGTTTTTTTTGTTTTTTTTTACCCCTCGGTGTTGCAGTAACTAGGGTAGACTAACATCCTGTGATAGACCCAAAAATGTGTCGGGGCTTCAGACACAGCAGAAGTCTCTTTTTTGCTCATGTCAGTAATCCTTTCTGGCTGTTCTTGGTGGGGGACGGCTTTCCTCCACCTGCTGGTACAAGGATCCAGCCTTCTTCATCTGCTGGCCCTGCCTTCACCCGAGGACTTTCTTTCTCCTATCTGATCCATCCAGAAGAAAGGGAAGGAAAATACGAAAGAGTTCGGTCTCGTCTATTAAAAGCCCTGGCTCTGAAGCAGCAACTACCACTTGCACTCACATTCCCTTTGACTGCCGTGAGCCACCTGGCTTCCACCGTGTGCTCTGGGACAGTCCTGGCCCTGTGGGAGGAGAGGATGGGTGTGGGGTAGCAGCTGGCCATGTCTCATGGGGGTCTTTTCCTGCAGTGCTTCCCAGACTTCTTAGAGGACAAACATCATGGGGGACACTTGCACAGATTTTCCAGGCCTTTGCCCAGGACATCCACATCCAGTAGGACCCTAGGTTGGTTCCAGGAACTGTTTTATTACACACACTCCAGGTGATGATTATCTTCAGGGACGTTTGAGATGCAACATTATAAGAGGATGCCATTCGATTATAGAACAGTATTTTGTGCATTTTTGCAGTCTTAGGGAATATATGTTGTAAGGAATAGGGGCAGACCAGATGAACAGAATCTCACTCCTGGCAGCCTTGTTTAACTATCTTTAGCCTTAGAATTTGGCTGTAGGCCTCACTGTATAGACAAGGTTATGCTCTGACTCCACCGGGTAAACACTAGTACATCTGTGCATACAGTTCTCTTAAGGTTTATTTGAGACGTAGAGTTATTTTATGGTTTATGTCAGGTACTTGGAATATATCAGCTTATGACAGCTCTTAACACGTAGGCCAGTGTGGAAGATTGACTAGGAATGAAATCTTAGGAGTTTACTTTGCCTCCTGTCATAACGTTGAATCCTTTAGAAACCTCTACCACCATGGGAACTAAAAGCATAACTATATTAGACGAAGAGTGTTTGAATTATTTATCAATGACCTCAGTCCAAACATGAAGGACGGAAAGCTCTCCACCCAGTCTCCTAAACATGCCAGAAGCATGACATGAGATGGGAGGAATTCTGTTTGTTGCTCCTCACAGCACGTTGGAATCCCAGACTGCTTTCTTGGCTGCCCAGCACTCATACGGCCCATGTCCCTCTGCGCAGATCGAAGTGTGCTCAAGGGATTCCCATCAACTTTCATATTCACCCAAGACCATTACACTCAAGAAGGTGGTGACCCTTCCTCCTCACGGAAAATATGCCCGGGCAAACCAAAAAGACACTGGTCGCCTCCGTTGTTACAGATTGCCTGAGTTCTTGATCTTCCTGAGACTGAATAAAATGTAGAACTAGCCATGAGACCCTTCGTGGTGGGGGAAGATCTCTGCTAGCTGCAAAGAGTGTCATTATCATTTATTATCTGCACAATTAGGAAGCACCAGAGTATGGCAGAGGCTTGGCCGTAGGACTGATCTTTGGCACCCAGAGCCCGTTAGTTTGCTGCAGAGGATTTTTCAACATGCCCTGCCTCCCACACCCGACTTAATAATCGTGTGTACAAAATCCAAACAAGCAGTAGCTCTTAAGTCCAAAAGAGCTACAAGCCTGGAAATCCGTCTTCATCCAGTCATCTCAGGATGGACTGGGAGGCTGCAGGATATTCCTTTTTCTCTTCTCTCTAAAGGTTTCACAGAAGAATAAGTGTCATTGGCAATGATTGAGAGAAATGAAAGTTTTTAGATCAAATCCTGCTTCTGCGTGTGTGCAGCGTGAGGAAGGCTGGCTGATGGATGATGCTACGTTCTTCTTGAGTGAAACCAAATGGCTGCTAATCAGTGTGTGGCATGTAGAGTTTTCTGTAATCTTGAAATCAAGGAAATATTTCACTTTTTCCTCTGAGGTTTTCTAGGGAGAGAGTAGGCAAAGAAGATGAATCTTCCCTCTACCTGCTAAAGAATGAGCAGTTAAGTCTAAGCTAAATATTAAATACATCAAGTGCATGGACCGTGTATTATATTTTTCTTGTGTCCGTAATCTGTTATACTTACTTAGCTTCCTGAGAGATGGAAGGCCGAGCTCAGTAGATATGAGGGTGGAGATTTAGAACAGTGAGGCATGGTGGTCTTCAACACACAGTCTGCGTCATTGGATTCAGGCCCCAGCGTGGAAAGTGGGGACCAGGAGAGTGACAGAGAGGGTGTGTGGAGCTTTGTCTGCAGTAGTCCTGGTTCGTCTCTGTTGTTCCAGAATAGTCACTAACATTGCCCCCTTCTACTTGCCAAAGTGTCTCTGCTGGCATGAATTCTTTAATCACCCTAGATGTAGAAGAAGGCTTCATGGTACCCCTAAAATGATATCCTACAGTAGAAGGAAGAAAGGCAGTTAATCTTTTCCCCATGGGTTGTATGTGCCAGATTCTGAGTTTGGTGCTCTGGGTACGTGATCTTACTAAATGGATGGAACAAAATCTGTCTCACTCAACCAGTAGACCGCACCTATCTTAGCTCAGAAATTGGTCAACTAAACCAGAGTCCTTTCTCAGGAAGTGAATGGAGTGTTGCATGAACAGTTTTTATCTCTGGTCGCTCCAATTAGGAAGGCTTGTGGAACAGAAAGCCTAAAAGGAAGCCATGTTGCTATGAGGCCATCAGATGAGATAATGGCCCCCAGATAATCATTCAAGAAGTAAATGCCCAGCACTGTGCTGTGTCTTGTGCAGGGGACTGAGGAGCCCTTCAACATGGCCCCCCTGCCCATACAGAGCTTCAGGGGTCCTTAAGTGGACATGATACTAGGCAACACCCAAACTGTGATAAGACAGCAGTTTATCAGACCATCAGTGATTTTCTTCTTGTGTCTTTTTCATGGTGATGAGAACTCTCAAAGTCCAGCCCTTAACCACCCCTCTGTTCAGGAGGTGCCTAAATACACTTTGGGCACACGTACCCCAGTTCTCTCTCTGACATTTTCCTCCCCTGATCCGAGACACTTAGAGTGCCACCTCGTTGTGCGCAGCCCAGTGTCCCTGTTTCCCTTCCTCTGTTGTTGCTGACATGAAGAGAAGTGACAAGTCTGTGGTTAAACTCCTTTTATAATAATGAAACCCGGGTGTGCCCATTAGACGGCGACAGGTTTTATTTCAAAATCACAAACTGTTTTAGGGACTTTTGCCTCCTGGGGGAGTGCCGTCCAAGTGTACAGTTGGCCGAAATTTTCTTGGCCCCTGAACAGGTAAGTCATCGAAATGATTCCATTAAAATTGATTGACATTTCAGAGGCCATGTAAATGGATGTTCAGAGTCCTCGAAGGCGATGCAAATGGGTGAACTTGGCTAGTTCCAAGTAATTACTTCAGAAAGCAGGACAACAAAATCAATTCCAAACCCTATTAAAGGGTGAGTGGTCATCACTTACAAAAGAGGCTCCCTCGGTACTCCCTCCATCGAGAGACCAGCGGGGAGCCATGTGACATGGTGGCAGGCTCGTCCACGCGGCCTTTCTGTACCTCAGTTTCCCGTGTTACAAGATTGGGGTGATGCTGTCTTGTCCCTCACCTGTCTCTTAGGGAGTGGGGCTTTGTGGAGGAACATAACCCATTTAAGGTGGACAATAATCTGGAACATTTATCAAGCACTTTGATGTAAATGTCAAGAGCTGTGTCATCTATTTTCATAAATTATGTCATCTAATAGAATAGCCCTGTGGTGTAATTGCTGTTACTAACCCCGTTTTATAAATAAACAAGAGGTTTCAGGAGGTTAAGAAATTTGTCAAACACCCAGTCAGTCTGAAATGCTGATAAGGGAAGCTTTATGAATGAAGCAGGACAGAAATATCCAGTGTCGCTTTGAAAACTGTCATGGTCTCTGCCATGAGAACTCCAGGCCCAAGGATTCTTGCCTTTTATCCCCGGAACATCAATTTATAGTTGGCCACAAAAGCGCGTTTCTCCTATGAGTTCCGCTCTTCCAGGCAATTTGTAAAAATATCTTTTTCCCTGATCTCCATGCACATGAAAGATGACTCAGTTATCATGGGAGTGGGTGAGACCGTTATCGTGGCCATAAATATCAGCTCTCCAGAGTCCTCCACCACAGGAAAAAGACCAGAATCAGTACAAATCTTGACCTCAGCCAGCACGCAGTTTCATGCCTCTCCACTTTAGGGTAACCATAGAGACCAGAGTTAGGAACTAGATATGACTTCCCACATTCTGATTCCAGAAAAAACAAAAACAAAAACAAAAAACACCTTGGTTCTACTTCAGGTTGAAATAACCCCCTTAGAACGATGCAGCACCCGCCAGAACAGGCCCTTAAAACATGAGAATACAGTGATGCCATGGATCAGTGCCAAAGTAACTGAGCCAAGCTTTATTTTCTCAGGCTAACAATGCATGGCCCATATTCGAGGTGCCCGTGAATATAAGTTGCCCCACCATTGAAGCTGCATCAGAAAGTTGAGACTTATGAGACTGGTCTGGCCAAGAAAGCGTCACATAGCCCAGTGTGCTGACTTGAGAATCCTCGGAAAACAGATATGATTTTAACTTACTCTCATTGCCACTAGGCTCCTAATTATAATGCCATCCTGTCCTCAAGAGAATGCATACTACGAAATAAACTTATATTAGGAACTTCCTTTTAATGAGGTCCCTCAGTACTTGAGAACCTAAATCCTTTTTAATTGGATTCAAGGTAGAACTACCTTCTACCACATTTAACCCTGGGATGCCTTCCTTCGTGTCGGTGAAATTATCTCGGTGAACTGAACCAAAGCCCTGCTCAGGTGGCCGGGCCCTTGGAGAAGGTGCAGGTCCTGCTGGCCCCACAGGTACCCATCACCGCCTCACCACCAGGACTCTGAGGAGACCGACCGGGCCAGCCACACAGGTTTAAGGGAGACTACTCGTTTCTGCCTCCAGCTGGCTCATCAGGTTCAACCTAAAGTTACTGTTTTCTTACCTTCAGAGAAAAACTACGGTCCTCCGTTCAACTCTAGAATTAGTCTTTTCAAAATGAAAACATATCCAAATCCACGGTTTGCTTATTACCTTGCATTCCAAAGATCTAATGATGTTCCCCACAGAGGAGGCTGCTTGCTTGCTTCATCCTGCCACCCCCACCCCCCATGCCTCACTGACAAACACATGTCCTAAGGCCTCTTGCCTTCCCATGCTTAGAGCAGAGTTGGAATGTTAAGAAACAGCTAAAGGCAGTGATTGTCCTATCTGGGGAAAAGGTGACATTAAAATTCCTCAGATACCTTTACAGCTATTAGATGTTTGAAGTGGTTTAACAGAAGTGGTTTTTTTCAGAAGCCCAGGGACAGGGAGAGAGCAGATTCCAGCAACTTTGCCCTTGACGTCTTTTCTCTCTGTGCTGTGCTCTTGTTGGAATTTACATAATAATGGTGAGGAAGTGTTGCAGTGCACACAAAGCTATGCACATTAGTCCTCATTGCTTTCCCAAAAAGGCTTGAAAATGCAGTAGATTTAATCTAGGTCAAAAAGAAAGAAAGAAAGAAACTTCCATTTTCTTGGCAAAAGATGTAGAAAGTGTGCCTGTGTTCACAGGGCCATGGGAGTATCAGGAGATGGTTCCTTCAGGAGAAGTCCCCAGGGGCAGCAGGAGGTTGGTAGTAGCCTAGATCCGGTGGCCAATTAACAGAATGTGGTCACAGCGGGTCAGGTGCAGAGTGTGAGGAAGACGGGCGGGGTTGCACGGAATGGGTGAGATCCATATTCTCTCCTTTGGTTGAAAAGTTGCCCTCAGGTTTGCTGTGGAGCAGTAATCCTTCTGGGGAGGTGAGTCAGGGTTCCTGGAGGAACCTAGGTCCCTGCCCCAGGTGCCCAGAAACGAGAAGTACAGCTCCTGTTTTGTCATCGAGATGCCCAGGGGATTCCCTTGGGACCACGGCTGGTAATCCACACGGTGCTGTCCCCATAATTCAAGCACTGCCAGCAGAATGGCAGCATTGTTTCTCTGCTTCCTAGGTAGTGGCCAGATGGTAATACTTTTTACATCAGGGTGCCAATTATATCAAACTCTATAAAACTAAGCTAATTGGATACGGTTTCATTAAAAGTTGATTTCTACAGGATGTGGCATTTGTGGTGGGTAGCTGTTATTCGAGCTCAGGAAGTCTCCCTCTTAGAGGGAGAAAAAACAGTTTGTCCCACGAGACTGTTTAAAACAAGGAGCTTATAGATTATAAAAAGGCATTTTGGGTGCCTTGAAAGAAGATCGCAGGCAGTTCTAGGGATCTTTGAGAGGAAGACAAAACCTCTTGGGTGGCTCATGGCATATTCTCCTGTGAGAGGCACAGACGTTGAAGGGTGCTGTCAATCAGTGCTTACTGGGATGGCTATGCCTTTGCTCTTAGCTACCCGTGTGATTGTGGGTAGTCGGCTGACCCCCTCTGTGGGTGATGGAGAGTTAGGCTATCAGCATTAACTCACTGGAAAATCCCAGGATTCCATGGAAGAGGTACAGAAGCTGAGGGAAAACTATGCCCTGTTAACTTCCTCTAATTTTTTCCCCTCAGTTTTGAGTTTAATGCAAAAAAAAAAAAAAAGAAAGAAAGAAAAAAAGAAGTGGGGTGCAGAACAAAACCCTTTTCATCCTCTTGCAGGTCCTCCCTATGGCTAACTAATAATGTTTGGCCTGATTGCTGCTTTTTTTTTTTTTAATCCCTTTCCTTCGTCTCTCTCATTTTGTTGTCGTGGCCATCCTGGTGGGGCATCCTAGTTCAGAGGAGCTGCACTGAGGAAATTGTACACAGGGCCACATAAACGTGCTCAGCGAGGGGACTGGATTTTAAATGCAGCTTGTGAAATCAGAGCTTTAATTGTTCTATCCCATCTTGTGCTCCTCTAAAGCAAGTCGTGGGGACAGTGTAGAAGGAACAAACACCTAGGACCGTGGAGGCCATGAGTGGACAACAGGGCATCTGGTTAGGGGTCTTCACTGGCAGTGCCACTTCTTGGAGGGTGGGCTTCAGCCTGCAGAAAGGGGTGCATCCACCCCTCTCCACTGTACCCGAGAGGTCTGCGTCTGTTTGAGAATGGCATCTCGTCACTGTCTTTTTCCTCGAGATGCTAAGGGTCACCTTCCAGAACCACGGGAAAGCTGCTTCCTGTTTTCGTTCTTTAAAGGTCATTGCCGACTTGTCTTTAAAAATTTAATTCAGGGGATTTTTGATGGGGTTTTTTGAACCTTTAACTGCTTTGTAGAAACTGAAAGTCGGGGGGTCTTGGCAAGGGTGAGGTCAGTGATTGATAGTCGAAACCTGTAGTGTGTGAAGGATTCACTTGAGCACAAAATGTACCACTTAGATCAACAACCTTTGGACTCTGAAAAAGTATTAAATTCTCCATATAGTGGTGAAGATTGAGGGAGAAAAATAGATTACGAGGGGAATCAAGTATGGGGAGTATGTCCTCCGTTGACTTAAACTGGTTTGTGTGCTACTGACTTGACAAGAAGCCAAGCTCCCAATTGCAGTTCGACTTGTGTAAAGCAGGCACCTGCTTTGCTTGCAAATGTGCATACAAAAGAGAGCTTCATTCACAGAAAGAATAAAAACATAGAGAGTTCGCTAATTTAGCCTTCCAGGGCCTTCGTCCCTTGATCTGTCGGCCCCTCAGAATTCAAAGGCAGCCTTTAAAGGAATTCTCAATTCACGACATGATGGCTTCGTAGATGTCCTGAATTCAAATGTATCTTGAGCTAAATATATCTGCCAGGACCATTACTTTGTTTCTAAAGGAAATAAGTTAAGTATAGTGTTCAGTCATCAGATGATCATTTTATGGCTGTTTTCAAGTGTTTATTTGCCGAGATTTAGAAAGGAATGTAAATCTGATAGTTTGATATGTGGAATGACCTTGAAGATGTGGACAACCCCCACTCTTTACCCCATGGTCAGAGGTCACATGGGGAGATAGGTGTCCGGTGCACAGCACCAGGAGCTCCAAATGTGAGATTTTTTTTTTTTTTTTTTTGCCTTCTTTCCTCCATCCTGATGCTACTCCTTGGCAATGATAACTTAATAATGGAAAATTGTGTATTTTAGAAACTGTTCCCCAATTCTCCATATGAAGATATTGCCAAAGAGTAGCATAAAAAAAAAAAAAAGAGAGAGAGAGAGAGAGAGAAGAAAAAAATCAAGTTAGAACTAGAACATTCCAGAAAGGCCCTTTCTCCTATTAATGAGAGTGCCTTTTAAGGGACATTTACCTCAGTGCAGCTGGTGGCCCCAGGAGAGTCCTGAAGAGCTTCAAATAGAGTAGCTATGCAGAGGGCTGGTTCCTGTACCATTGGGAGTGCACATTGTTAGCATGGGATCTGAAACCTCCATCCCATAGCTGACAAGTGACTGTTGCAATGATTGAAAACCAAGTCACTGTCCTCTTGTTTTTAAGCCTGGGTTCTATGGTAAAAACTGCCTTGTCATCCATATTTTAGAGTAAAAGACTTAAAGCTGTTTTTTTAAAATGATGTCTCCACAGCATTAATCCTTAGTTTCATTCCTCCCCAAGGCAGTAAGGATCAGAAACCTCGGAGGGAATTTCATTAATGAGTATGGTGTCGACTTTCCTAAGGGCAGAACTAGTTTTTAAATCTAGGTTTTGGTGTCATTCTCTAGGGCTGTGTCTACACTGCCCTCCAACTGAAGAATATAAACAGAGTGCTATTTGACTCAAGACAAGCCATGATACAAACTGGTGATCTCTACATAAGCAGTGCATTTTTTTTTTCCGTGTGAGTATTATTACCAAAAATTTCCAAGTAAAGATTTTCAAGAGAAACAGCTGTGGTTTGAAAAGATTTGTGATAATCCAGATGGTTTCTTTGAGGATAAATCTACTTGATCATTTAAAATTAAAGTCTTTCACTAAAGTTGAGTGTCTTTATGATTTTAAATACACTACTGATGTGTGTGTGTGTGTGTGTGTGTGTGTGTGTGTGTGTGTGTATGTATGTATGTATAGATACCATTGGCCTTTCTTGCTTGGGGCTTTGTCTCTGGAAACAGCAAAAACCTCCTAACAGTGTCTCAAATTATTCTGCAATTAAGCCCGCAAAATACCTGAGGGAACTCTTCATGACAGCAGAAAACTATTTGTGAAGAGGTGGAGTCAGACACCAACTACCCTGTTTGGAGTATGTAGCACTTAGCCTCTGTGGGAACTGCCATTCTCAACTTCTGAGACAGGATGGTCTGATCATATTGCACAATTAGTTATAATGTTGATTGCACACCACTTCACATGCTGAACGTACACAACCAGATTGCTAAACTTGTCAACTTGTGGGAATTGGAGTGACCAAAGGTTCCCAGTCCCCTGACTCACACTCTCGGGGCCCAGTGTTCACCTACTGTTTGCCGACCACCCAGAGATGCTCACTGTGAGGCTTGCACTGGCCAGCCTTCATAGACAGCGCTCTGTACCCCAAGATCTCTCTAGGCCTTCTTTAGCATCAAAGTTGACCTATCTCACGTTGCCTTCCTAGGAGCTCTGCTAGATGTTCCAACCTAAGGAGCAAAGTGAATTCCCAAGGGAGATATGAATGGCCAGTAAGCTTTCATGTGTTACCCCTCCCCAAGGTGTGTACAGACTCACCAGCAACTCTTGGTGATCAGTAGAGGAGTCCTCACCTGTGGATGTGTTAGGCTCCATGTGGGCCTAACGCACTGGTATTTGGTTCTGGAATCACCTCCCAAGTTTTGCCCCCAAACCTATTACACCCAGTAATTTAAAAAGACCTGATGAGGAGTATTGGGGAGTTATTGATACATAGACCCATGGAAGATGGATTTTTAGGGCAGAGGAGCTCTGAAATCCAAAGCTCTTATGGATACAATGAATTGTCAAAACTGTTGAAAAGTGAGACGTCATAAAATAACCCGTGGGTGGGACATCACGTTTATCCTGTCAAAGTTTCTGCAATAGGAAGAGACTGAATGGGTGGATAAAGGTGGCAAGTCCCGTACAGTGCACCTGCGTGTGAGGCCATGTGAGATGGACAAGTTAGAAACCTGTGAGCACAACTCAGCCGCATGGAGCAGAAATTGGAGGGTGGAGACCTGCCAAAGCACGTGGCTGGTCAGACTGCATTAGCCTTCACAGAGCCCCCAGGGGTCCCCTTCCAGGTCACTTCCATGGAGCAGAACCTTCTTCAGGTGTTGCATGGGCAGCTGGGAGAGGGGGATTCCAGGACGATGCTGACACTGGAGGGTGTCTCTCCCCAGTGTTTACTGCAGCCATTGGCCATGAAAGAGCACCTGTGGACCTTATAGATGTTTAACTACCCACCTTACAAGGATGTTTGTAAAAGAACCTGCTGGAGAGGGAAGGTCTGTCCCCTGAATCGTATTGCCGAGCCATCTGGTGTTGCAGCTGACCTGAAAAATGAATCCAGTAAATTTCAGACCTAAGTTATAGCTGGCGTGGGGAAATCTAAGAAACAGGTGGTTCCCTTAACAGCTGTGCATCCAGTTAGGGTAGGCAAGAAAGAGAATCCCAACTTAGCCAAGCCTTCATGGGTTTTCTGGGATCTGTAGTAGCTCCCTGACCTTTTGCCATGATAAAGACCACATCAGGGCAAATAGTAGTTCTCCCTTCCTTTTGTTGAAACATCATCTCTGTAGGTCACTGAAGCTAAGATTTTAAGTGAGCTTATCAGGTGATGGATGTATAAAAAAGACCATGGTTGTTAGGTGGGAGGGTGCTCTCAGAAACAAGAGTCCATCGATTACTGGTTGTATGTAGACCAGTGCCTCTTTAGGGGAAAACCACAAATTTCTGTATGTAAGGTGGCTACTTATATTTGTAGTTCTGTATTTACACTGCAAATTTTAAGATAACCTTAATCAAACACTGTCTTTGTTAAGTGAGTTAGTATGCACGCTGAAATGAAGTGCAAGCTATTTTTAGCCCAAGAAAAGTAAAGAATAATTTTGACGTTTTAACAGTTTGTTCTAAATGCAACACTTCGGCTGTCTCTACCCGTGTTGTTTGAAAAGGATCTCGGGCAGCCCTGGTTTTTATTCACTGATTGAGAGGTAATGAAACTAAAGTAACTGAGGTACAGAGGAAGTAAGATATTTCTGTCTAAGTCACTCAGGAACCAAATGTATGAAACCAAAAGTAGAGTCCTGGGGGGATATTCCCAATCCTGTTGTCTTCCCCAGAAACCCCACGTTTGTGTAGGTTGCTCAGTGCATGAGGGTATCCAACCGAGGCTACAAGTAGAGGCAAAAATCCAAGCCTTAGGCCACAGTGAGGAGCCCATGCCCACCTTTTCCAAAGTCTGTTTGCCAAGCACAGCAGGGAGGGGCTGAGCTCTTGGGTTCAGAGTTGGGAAGCGGACCACCGGGATATTCTCCTGTGTATTACAGCTATACCTAGAGCTTATCGGAACAGAATCTTGAAAAGCCTTTGTCTTAAATGGGTATGAAGTAAAGGACACGAGAGCTCTGCACCATTTGAAGAGGGTCTGTCGAGATAACTCTGATTTCACTGTATCAATTGTAAAGGCACAGTGGACACCAGGTAAAACTGGAAGGAGGTTGGGATTTGGGGTATCTTCCCATCTTCCATTTTGGACATGAGACTCCTTTCCTCATTCCTTTCCTCTCTGCCTCCCCACCCCACACTGCTCACTTGCCCTGTCCCTAAAGACAGACTCACACACACACACGCCACCTTCTATTCACTAAGAACTTTGTTCAAGAGGAAAGCGCTCCAGCCAAATTTACAGTAAGATGTAAATAGCTAAGAACAATTAGATGTTTCCATCCCCAGAGGGAGCATCTTAATACTTAAATAGGAAATGAACTGTACCTTCCTGGTGGATTTCAGGCAGTGAGAAGTGGTAGGGATTTTGTCTAGATGTTGAAGGCAAGAGCGCTTGCTGTCTTCTGGAGACCATTGCATATTGGCCGGAGCTCTTCCCGTTGGCCCCACACACAGGATTCACTCAGTAGCATCATCCTTGCTCCTTGGTGCTTTTATCTTATCGTTGTCTCGACTTCTCCTTTTTCGGCACCCCTACCTGCCCTCCCACCGTTCCCGTGGGCCAGTCTGGGCTTCGTTTTCAGCTCTGAGGCTGGCCATGCTGGCCTTTGTTCTTCATCTTCAGCATTGCCTTCTTTCCAGGCAAGCACATGCCTTGTAACTTCCGCTCCACCCCCAAGTCTTCTTTCTTCTAAGTATCCCACTCCCCAAATCTCTCTGCTGGAGAGTACCAGACTCTGCCTCTGTTTAGAAGCTCTGGTCATCATGGTTGCAGTTGGGAGCTCCCACCCTGCTACTTTCTCCAGCAGCCAACACCATAAGCCCAGGAGAGGGAGAGAAGTTACTGAGATTCCATTAGGAGCTTTCAGGAGGCAGAGGTTACGTCTCTCTCTGCTCTTCTTACTGTAGGAAGCCCAGTGAAACACAGTTGGTGTTTTTTTCTTCTTCGTAGAGTGATTTCAATGAGTTGCTGGAAGCTGGGACTTGACTTCCCTATTTAAACTTATTCCTAGGGATCCCTGGGTGGCGCAGTGGTTTAGCGCCTGCCTTTGGCCCAGGGCGCGATCCTGGAGACCCGGGATCGAATCCCATGTCAGGCTCCCGGTGCATGGAGCCTGCTTCTCCCTCTGCCTGTGTCTCTGCCTCTCTCTCTCTCTCTCTCTGTGTGACTATCATAAATAAAAAATGAAAAAAAAAAAAAAAAAAAAAAAAAAAAAAAAACTTATTCCTAGATCTGAAGCAATTCCTCTAGCTAGTCTTGGGATCACATCATGCCACTGCAGCTGAAGTCACTCATTAAATTGAACAGTTCAGTAAAAAAATCTACCATTAGGCCAAATGGACTCTGGTCACAGAGTTCAAAATAGCTGAAGTGAAAAACTCATCTGAACATTGTCAATTTAGGGTATCTGAGTGGCTCAGTCAGGCGTCTGAATCTAGATTTCAGCTTAGGTCATGATCTCAGGGTCCTGAGATTGAGCCCCACATTGGGCTCTGCACTGGGTGTGGAGCCTGCCTAAGATTCATTCATTCTCTCTCCCACACACACACACATCTGTCCCTCCCCTCTTCATTCTCAGTCTTTCTCTCTCTCAAAAATAAATAAAATACATTAAAATGGTCAGTCTGTCCATCTGTAATTCTTTCAAGAAACTTAATGATTCTCAGTTTCTTCCATTGTGTCAATGAACTCCTATATTTTAGGAGTTTCTAATTCTTCATTGCCTGTAGTTTGAGTGCCAAGAAGCAATGATTGTGCTCTACTTTGTCCAGAAGGTAAAGGTTTTGTGTATTTTGTATATTTAATCTCGGTAGTCTAAAACAAAATCGAACATATGACAAGTTTCTAAATTTCTAAATGAGGAAGCATCACAGGTGTATTTAGGAATGCTGGATGAATGGAATTGTACTTTAATTTCCCCTACTCTTTAAAGATTTTATTTGTTTAGAGAGAGCACATGTGAGCACTTGCATGGGGGGAGGGGTAGGGAGAGAGGGAGAGAATCTTCCAGCAGACTCTGGAGCTGAGTGCAGAGCCCAGGGCAGGGTTCAATCCCACAATCCTGATATCATGACCTGAATCAAAATCAAGAGTCAGACTTTCAACTGACTGAGCCACTGGGGCACCCATCTCTACTCTTTTCAATGAGTTTTTATTTTAAAAAATAGAATGCCTTAGCCAACCATTGATAGCTAGTGATGCCAACTCCCTCTTGTCAACTCTTGCCATTTTTTTCCCCTCCTCTGGGTTTTTTTGCTTAATTCCCCTAAATGGAACCAAGGCTGATGCCTGAGTGCTGCACATTTTTTTCATGCTATTTGGTGTGTGTTCTCTGGTATATGAGTACTTCTCAAAGTCCCCCCTCCAACTTTCTGGCTCTGTGCTTTAGGATCCCCTAGTACAATCAGGGTAAAATATTTATGGTCTTCATAGTGTATCTCCCCTCTTTTTCCCTCAGCACAACTTATAAACTCAACTCAGAGGCATCCTCTTTCTTCTTTAAATTTCTAAAGATTTTGTCCACCCCGTTTTCCCAAGCTTGGCTGTGCTGAGAAGATGTATGTTAATGAAGAGATCATTAGCTGGTATCACCATTGGATTTAAACAGCTGTGTCAACCAGTATCTTTAGCTACAAACTGAAGAAGGGGTCAGCCATCCTTCAGAATGCAGAAGTAATGGTATAAGGCTTCGACACCATTTTCTTTTGTGGAGGAAGTTGGTTGGGAAGAGGGGTTTTGCTGGCCTCTCCTGGGGTGGGAGCATTCAACCTGGACTCCCATCAGCTCTTAGAAATAAGGAATCAAAGAGTTGCCGGTTGATGTGCTGTAGCCGTTATCTAATAAGACATGGGACCGTGTGTGCGAACATCTGCTTGGGCGTGTGCCCACCTGTACCATAACTAAATTTCCAAACTGGTTAAAATTATCCTTCATTTGGCCAAGAAATACTGAGCATCTCATAGACAGAACTTTGGGTTATATACTATGGTACAGGTAAAAAAAAAGAAGAAGAAGAAGAAGAAAGCAGTGTCCCACCTTTTCAGAACCTTATAATCAGTGGTCTAAACCATTGAGTTTAGAGAATGTTTTTAAGATGTGATGTTCTAGAATATCCTTTAAGGAAATTATAGTTACTGAAAGTTTTTGCCATTGTCACTGTGATTAGACACTTCTCTGAATGCAGTCGCTACACAAGTGCCACTAACATGTCACCCACCTCGTCGTTCCCCCCCCCCCAATTCCTGAAGAGCTGTGTTCCAGGTAGTTGGTGCATAGAGTTATAAATTGATCTCCAACGTGGGCAAAGCTAATAAATACGGTCTGGTTGAAAGGCACTGGTAAAAGCTTGCGATGTTATTACTGTTCTCATGCACGTTATTATTTTTAAATTGTGCATCCTTTTAAGTAGATTGTTTGTTCGCCGTAGTCTCCATTATATCTAAGCAAAGCATTCACAGAAATTTCTAAAACCTTTTCATTTCTCTCTGTAGGTTGTTGTTTCGTAACATTTTATACAAGAAAAGCTGCACTTGAGGCCCAGAACGCCCTGCACAATATTAAAACTTTACCTGGGGTGAGTCGGTTTACTTTTGTACCAAAATCACTTTATTGCTTGAAAATGGTCCTTTCAACTGAAGGTTCTAGTTATGGGCTCTTAGTGGCAAAAATGACTTTGGTCTTTTGAGAAGTATGTGCTGACCCCTCTGTCCCCCTGGGGCAGCCACACCAGCTGGCCAGCCCCTAAAGAAGCACTGGCATTAATGCTGATGGGCAGAGCTCTCAAATAGTATGTCCCCTGGTTAGAAAATCAGAGTGACCCCACTGGGCAGCAGCGGCTGCCAAAGAGTATTGGGTGGGCTAAGACTTTAAAAGGGGGGAAAAACCCAACACACACAAGAAAAGCGGATGGAAAAGTAAAAGCTTTTACTCACCAGGAGCCCCTTTTGAAATTTAGTCTTAGATTTTCTTTTGAAAGGACAAAATGTACCCTGTACAGCCATAATATTAAGCCTCCTAATGGTTTCTCAACAGTCAATGGCGGTTAACAAAGTCAATGTTTTAATGCCTAATTTGTGGCTTCATGTTGATAGAGAACAGAAAATACAAAACTCGCAATTTTTTTTTCCATTTCCTTCCTTGTAATATTTGATGATTAGTACAATTCGCTAGAAGTGAACTGATATTGTATGTAACTGCTGCATCAGAATACGTTATTTCTGGGGGTTTGTGGCAATTTTATATACTGCATGCTGGTATAAAGTGTCCTGTGCCATTTGCATATTTTCCCCACTGACCCAAATTTCCATGAGTTCATTTAATAATCTAATGATGTGCATTGGTTATCGTGAAGAATTTGTAGTAAGCTGTGCAATAATAATTTCACTGAAGCCTGGGTCGATCAAAATATAAGGAAGATAATGCAGTGTCCCTAATGCTTTCAGGGTGTAATTCTAGCTGTCGTTTTGCTCTCTTCGTGCTATAGACATACACGGTCACCCGTGTTGTGTGTGTGTGTGTGTTCATGTTAACATATGCACATATAAGCATTTTATACCCCATCACCCCCAAAGAAAGCATTTGTTTAATTTTTAATTCACCTTAAACCCATTGATATTTATAATTCACCTTAAATCCATTGAAAATTTCATAATTTCTTGTAGTGGCAAGATACTCAAGAAAAAAATTTCAAAACATTAGCTCCTTCGCCCTCCAAAAGTAATAAATTATGAACTGTGGTCTTTCTGTCACACCACTGCAGCCTCTCCCTTTTCCTTAGAGCAAATCAAAGGGCAGAAGATTCAGGAAAGCAAGTGTGTGATAGCAGAAATCTCCCTCCCCGTTTCACTACTTCTCCCTAAATTTTAAGGTGGTTTTAGTAAGGCAGCTTTTAGTACATCTAAGTGCTTTTGCTCAATGACTTTTTTTTTAAGTATTATGTAAGTATTTGTTTTCCTTATAAATGGATTATTTTTTCAATGTAAATTCTAGAAGGTTGCGGTGTTAGGTCACATTACCAAGTGAAACAATCAAAGCTCAACCAACAATAGGAAAAAATTTTCTTACTTCTCAGTCTCCTAATCAAACCCAAAGACCACTTGGTATTCCTTCTTTTAAAAAGAAACACTTTATAGTAATCAGCACACAAAATCCCTTCCAGGTATATTTTTTTAAAAAATTCCTGAGATGATGAATTTATGTAGCATGTAGGGTTTATTAATGCCAAATCACATTCTGTTTTAAATTAATGTAAAGCTTGGGTAATTTGAATTCATCCATTCCACTAAAACCTGCACACAACTCCCCAGTATGTCATCCTTGTAGGTGAAGACACTCTCAAGAAGCCCAGAGTCAATATGATGAGTGGGCCATATTGAAAACCCTACAAGGGGCTGACAAGTCTGCTTCTGTTTGGGACATATTACTCTGACCCTTTCCTAGCAAACAAATAGCATCTTAAGTTTGGTGTTTTGTTGTTGTTGTTTTTATAATGTTGTGTATGTTCTGTTTTTCTCTTCTTAAAAATTCTGCATGCAGAAGTCAGGAATGGTGATCTTGGAGACCCGTTAGTAAGTGCAAGAATTCAGGGGCTGGAAAAAGATGGCCTGGGGATTATGTTTGCTTTTCTTTTTATCCAGTTCAACTTTACCTGTGGTGGCTTAAAGGGAAATTTTGAGAAGTCGGGTCTGATTTGTAGGCTCCCAGCCTACACAGTGCACACACTGTTGCTGCATTTTCCACTTCAAATTAGGTAAATGGTGACAGGGTTCCACATCTTGCATTTATGGATAGTCCTATCTGATAAACGTCCCCCTGAACAGCTATAGGAAACACATGAAAGGCGGTCTCCTTTTAGCTGTGAGCTTTTGGTGGACAGGAAGAAATGGGACCAGACATAAAAGATTAATGCATATTTTGGGGGGAAAAATATTACAGGGTGCCGTGCTGTTTGATTACAAGCCTTGGAATTAGTCAACATTTCCATAATTCTAAACCAATATACACCTGTTTTCCCACTGTGATGTGAAGGCACAACTTAATTTAACAGAAGCCCTGCTGTGCTAAATCTCTCATTAACTACCAAGTGAGTTCGGTAATTTAAAGTTGTAGCACTACTATTTTAACTGGTTGCCTTCATATTATGAAATTAATAAGAAATTAATGATGCACTTTGCCATATGCCTTCAATTTCTTTCTGAATAAAAATAAAAGGGATAAAGAAAAACGCATCAGCAGCTGACACTTTAAAGCTTTTCTGGGTTGTAATCATTTTTCCTGCGGATAAAATCCATTAAAAAGGCACTTGCTGCTTTTTTTTTTTTTCTAAAGTGTCCAAAACTTTCCATTTAAAACAAGATCAAATAGTGCTGGGTTTTTTCCCCCCTGTTTAATTTTCTTTTGCAGCTGATGTTTTGTATCATAGGGAACTTTTATCATGCAACCAAACTTGGTTGATGTTTAGGGACCATCTTTCCATCTTGAGAGAAACAAAGAACTCAGTATGGCAGAGGGGAAAAAGTGCTGGTGGCACTGTCTTATTCCACTGAGTGAAATTTTCTTTAAAGGCACCTTTCCTTCATGCCATGCATGGGTCATAGAGACCCTTTCCATAGTGGACGGGAGATAGGGTGAGGGATCAGGGCAGTGCAAAGCCATTAAGGATGCATTTTTCACCCCATGTGACTGGAGAAGACACTAGGTCTTTCATCGTCTGAAATGCTCACCATAAATCCTAGAAATACAATATTGGAAACCAAAGGAGCCAATTCAACAGCTCAACACAGGGCAGAGCAAAGAATGAGCATCTAGAGGTCATTTCCCTGATTTGACCACGCTCTCCTCTGGAAATGGAGGCTTGACACTTAAGTAGCAGATCACATCTGGGGCAGCACTATGCCTCACTTATTCCTGGCATCTTGTTAGGTTGACAAAACACTAATGATTCCTGAGTGCACACTGTGTGCCGGGCACTACGCTGCAGCAGTTCTTGCATGCACGCATGCCTGACCTTGAAATGCGTAGTGAATAGGACTCCCGTCACCCGAAGAGAACACTCTTGGTATGTCTGCACAGGCCAGGCTATTTGATGAGCCATTGGGTTGGCCACAAAATTATTAGCCTGGCTTTTTCCATAGCTGAGCCATTCGTGTTTCTGGACAGAATTTGGTTGCCTTTGCCTTGACAATACAGCAGATCGGGCTAAGAGGTGGCTCCTTCTTTTGTTCAGGAAGACTCAACCTAACTGGTAGAATGAGTCAATAGAAATGTCATTGCCCGCCATTGTATTTCCCAGAGGGAAACCTTTATAAAGGCAACTTGTGAGATTCGTTTTGTTTTCACCGACCCTATTTAGCTTAATTAAAAAAAAAAAAAAAAGACCTTAATTGAGGCACAGGAAAGCCACCACCATCTTTTCAATAATCAGATGTCCAGGGCCACATATCCCTGTACCAGTGACTGTGCTGTGCCCTTATATCATTCTTTTTTCAAGGTCTTAACACATATTGTCTCTGGCAGTAAGGCTTTCTGATTGAAAATCTACAGCAGTATCATTAGAGCATTCACTGTATAAATTAATTTAATTAAGGATGTAATAACAGGGAAGAATATAGTTTTGAAAAAGCTCTTAAATTTTAACAGCAAGGAGGAATCAGAATCTAAATGTCTTGTAAAATATTAATTGCGAATTTCTTCCAGACATTTCCTCTGCCTATGCCTTACCCCTTGCTTTCTTTTTTAGAATCACTACCAGTTTTATTAAATGCAGTTTATATTAAGGAGTTACTGCCCTAAGAGAACATTTGTTTAGAGCACTCCATTTTAGTGGTGGCTTACGGAAAGGTGTTTTATAATAACGCATGCAGTGTGAGCAAGGACTGCACGTAGATTGAAGATATAAAAACAAATGAGTCTGATCCGGTAGGAAGAGGCTGTAAATAAAACTGCCTCCTGGGACAAGTGTGTTCACCCACATGAAGTGAATGAGCCCCTTCTTGGCTTGCCCTGGAAGAGATCATTTACCTACGCGGGTAGGCGCTTGCTTCCTCCCAGGCGGCCCTCCACACAACTCTCCATAGAATTGTCCCCCTGTGTCCTTTAAGAGCGGAATGCTGGGGTTTAATATTCCTTCAGCAGAACAGCTTGGCTCTCACTGGGACCAAATTCAATTTGCCCATTGTAATGCATTTTGAGGTACTCATTTTCTTTGAACCACCTCTTCTAATTATTAATATGTATTTAATGCCTTTGTTCTCAGAGCCATGATGATTATTTTATCATTACCATCATCATCGTCATCATTTCTGTCATAAAATCCCTCAAACTCCATCTCATCATATGGAAACTCCCCACTCCATGCCCTCACCCCCCGCCCCCAAATCATCTCATTTAAATCCAAGCCTAACTAGGCCAGGCTAGATAAAGTTTCTTCTCAGATGCCATTTATTTAAAACAGGAAGAAACAGCCAAAACAGCTACCCAAGCAAGTTTCAGCCCTAAGAATCGTGTATCATGTAGAACACACAGGGTGTTCATGCACTTGTTCAACAAGTACTTATCGAATTTTTATTGTTTGCCAGGAACTGTTCTGGGTGCTAGGGAAACACAGTAGCAGCCACGCTATTTATAACCAAATCACCCAAAAACAAAGCGAGCCCACCACGCCTGTACATGCTTGGCGCTTCATAAATAGCTCTTGGACATCTAATGCCCAAATGAGTTAGTTTCATAAGATATTTCCAGAGGCGTCAAGTTCTGTTCCCAAAAAATGGCAGTTGTGCCCACAAGTACTCCAAGTGCTCCAAAATAGATGAACGTAGACTTGCTGTTATGAGCGTGTGTGCGCGAGGTGTAATTTATATCCTACACACGCTGATGGATGCATAGATACTCACACGCCATCCATGTGCGGTGTATTAATTTGGCCAAATAAATAAAACCAGGAAGAGAGAGCTTAAAAATCCCATTTTGTAGTTGGCCTGCCAACATACTGTTAATCACTTCCTAGTCACCTTCCTTACAGTAGGCTTCGTGAACTGTATAATTCTTATGTTGGTTTGTCTGTTTGTTGGTTTTTGCTTTGAGTCAGGATCACGGCTGACGCACAGTGCCCGCGCAAGGGTACTCCAGAGCTGCCATTTAGTGGCGATAATCCCTGCCTTCTACCTCCTTCACAGAAGAGTAGGCGCTGAATGAGATAATGTATGTAAAGCTTCCTGAGCCCCTGAAGAAATGTGCTCAGAAGACATAGTGTCTACTTGACAGGTTCTGTAGGTGTGAACTCTCCTCAGGTAACAACCCAACATACAGAATGTGTGTGCCGTGGAGTGTGTACAGCGAGACATGGGTTGGGTGTCCGTCTGTTCTTCAGATTTGCATCTGCTGAATTGGGCTGAACCAGGCGGCCTAGAGGACTTGCCCAAAGCCTCTATTCTCCTGCTGCCTGTGTTGTTTCAGCATAACGCTGGGTTCTGCAGACATGAAAACTAAACACAATGTAGGGTTTGCTTTTTTGTTTCTAGGATAACCTTGGAAGGGCCTGGGATGGGGAGTGAGCGTCAGGGTCAGGGTGTGCCTAGGGAGCAGCACCTCAGGGGTCCACCTGCCCACCCGGAGCCAAGCCAGCGGGGAGGAGATGGGCTCAAGCTGCAGGAAGCAGCACCCCAAGTGGGATTCAGGTGCAGCAGGGGTGCTGGCCAGCCCGCTGGTTTAGGCCTGGGACCGAAAGAGGAGGACAAAAATCCCCGGGCCCAGTGGTTCCCAGTCTGCAGGCCAATCCCAATGGATCTGGGAAAGCACACATTTTAATACTCCACCAAAAAGCCATTGGAAATAGTCTATTTCCCCCACCATAAAGTTTTACCACGTGCCCACTTGAGCAGAGGCTTCTTCTGCCTTAGGCTGGCAGGCATTCAGTTCAATTGCTTTGACTGGCAGATAGCGATGTATGGCTTTGATGAACTAAAATGAAAAACTAGGCACTCTTAAAATAGGACCTGTTCCATACAAGGACCCACATTTTCTGTGGGAGAAAATTAATGAATGAGGGGTCACTGGTGGTGAAAAGTTGAAAATGACTAAGCGAGCAGCCCAGCCAGCCCAGGGCTAAAACAGGGAGCAGCGACACCACCCTTGATAATAGAATAGAACTTCGGTGGAAGGCCTTGTTTATTTGGTTTTGCAAACAGCATAATCTCAACTACATAGCTAATTTTGTTTCTTAAGATTTTATTTATTCATTCATAAGAGGCCCACCGAGAGAGGCAGAGACACCGGCAGAGGGAGATGCAGGCTCCCTGCAGGGAGCCCGATGCGGGACTCGATCCCAGGACCCTGGGATCATGACCTGAGTCAAAGGCAGATGCTCAACCACTGAGTCACCCAGAGCCCCTCAACTACATACTTAATTACCAGGACTGTTGCTGTGAGGACTTACAAGAGCATCTGTGCAAAGGACCTAGCTCAGGGGCCCGGCCCGGGGTGCAAAATTGCCCAAAGTTGTTGAGCAAGACTGCCATCTCTTTGGTAACACCTGAGGGCACAGTAGGATGGCACAGTGGTAAAAAAGAAGTAATAGTTAGATTTCAGAGGTACTCGTTTCCCTTTGCAACCACAAGACTACCCTGGGGATACTACGTTCACCCACTAGATCCCAGTTCCATTAGAGGTTGATAAGATTTCAAAAGAAGATTGTGGGGAGGATCCACCAATTTGATTAAAGGTCTAGATGGAATTGCAGAGGAAGGAGTTAGGACGGCCAAATAAAAGGAGAAATTATTTTTTTAATTTTTTTTTTTTTTTTAAGATTTTAGTTTTAGGTGAGCTCTACACCCAGCATGGGGCTTGAACTTACAGCCCCAAGGGAATTGTTTAAAAAAAAAACAAACAGTTGGAAAAGAGTTCAAGTTCTGCCTCCAGAGTACGCAGTCGCCAGCAGGATTCATGACCTTGAATATGTCACCGGCATGCTGGGCAGACCGTGAATGTGTCAGGTGTGAGGTGGGCACAGCTCGGGAGACTGTGTCCAGTACACGTGGGCTGGCCAGTACTCCGCCTCCAGATCCAGGCCATGAAAAAGTATGTGACGGGTGGGTGTGGAGAGAGGTCTCCCAGGAGCCCCAGGGTTCTTTCCCACCCACCCAATCGGGGAGCATGGCGGGAGGCCAGGATCAAAGGGAGTCTTGGACTCCAACTGGGCCAGATCTAGTGTGCTGAGTGCCGGGCAAGCACTCTGGAAGGTTGGGAGGAAAGAAGCTCCGTGTCCCCTTCCCTCATTTGAGCTGGAGACCGTCCCCATGCACAGGTGCTCTGGAAGTCTCATTAGTATTGGGACATAAGCTATTAAAGTTGTTTTGATAATAAAGCAGTATCTCAGGACCATATCATTACTGCTCTCACTGCCCACAAGTCACCAAGATGAAAGCATCAACAATAAACAGTTGCCTGCAGGAGATCGCAGAAAAGGGACAAGGTGACAAACGTTCTCTTTTGTACCCGTTATTGTTCCTGACTGTCATCACTTCCCACCAGTACTCAGAGCGCATCCTTGTCCTGCCAGCCCCGCCCCCAGCAGCTCTGAAGAGCTCTGGAAAGCGCTTCCTTCCTTCATCTGCAAAATGAAGTGCTCGGGCTCAGTGGCTCTTAGAGTCCTTTGTAATGTCGCAGGACTGTCCTTCCTCCCGGGCGTTGTCTACAGCGATGTCCTATTTAAGGAAGAACGTCTGCGTGGACACCTGACTGTCTTCCTGTTCACCTCAAGAGGTAGCCAGGCAGGTAGACGTGACTTGACTTGCTTCCGTGGTGGGTTAGTAACTTTAGAGGACAGTTGACCCTTGAACAACACCGGTGTGAGCTGTGTGGATCCACGTGCAGGTGGTTTTTTCTTTATATAAAAACAGTTCCATAAAACGTGTTTTCTCTTACGATTTTCTCAATGGCACTTTTTTTTCCCTCCAGCTTGCTTGACCATAAGAACACAATATGTAATACATACAACATACAAAATATGGATGAATTGGCTGTTTATGTGATTCTTGAGGCTTCTGGTCAACAGTAGGCTCATTAGGAGTTCAGGTTTTGGAGAGTCAAAAGTTATACACAGATTTTTGACTACATTGAAGGTTGGTGCCCATAACCCTCGCATTGATCAAGGGCCAATTGTACTTTATATGGACTCGTCTGGACCCTTCGGGGCTTGGCTTTCCACTTTGAGGTTCTCTGGACATCTGCTGCCCACTCCCCTCTGGTTTTGAACCAACAGGGAGCTTACCACTCATAATTTTTCCACCAAGGAATAGAGGAAGGGGAGGTGATGAAAGCTAACAAGTCAGTTGAATTCCTTGCTTATAGCGTTGGTTTGGCAAGTAGGGGTGTTTAACCTAATGAGGCCTCAGGATTATTGGTGGATTTCTCTTATCTGTTTGATTCCTGTCCCCAGTTAACATGGGCAAGTGAGTCATCTGTGTTTGTAGATGGCTTTATGGTGTTGTTTGTTATCCCTTCTAAAAATATTTCAGGTGATGTATTGATAGCGTTCACCTTGTTATACTGAGGACACTGAGGCACTGGGAGATTAAATTAACTTCTCTGACCTCCCCTAGTGAAGCAGTGACAGCACTAGAATTAGAAGCCACAGTTGCTGAAACTCACCCATCGCATGGTCTCCTGGTAGTGGGTTCGGCGTGGTAGTGGGTTCGGCGTGATGTTTTCCACATCTTAGGGGGTAGGGAGCGTGACTCAGGAGGCCAGCACAGCACAACAACAAAAATCCCTACAAAAGTGACTCTTTATTGGTTGCCCACATATCAGGCACCATGTGGAGGCTCTGTGACTGTATTCCTTTGAATTGTCACAGCACCTCCACAAGGCGTGGATCATATGGCCCCATTGGCTGGTGAGGAGCCAAAACTCAAGAGTGACTTTCCAGGGTTGAGACAGCTGGTAACTGTGAGTCTCTGACCTTAGAGGCCAAGGGGCCTTGCGCCCCCGGTCAGGGAGTGGAGGCTTGCATGCTCGAGATCTCCAGGTCCCTCCATTTCTGGAGACTTCCAGCAGAAAGTATGCTCCCTTGGTAGTGCCCTTGCTTCACTGATAAGCTCAGAATGCCCACGTTCGCCCCCTTTGGAGCTGACCTGAAATGAATCTAAATCCTCAGCTCCTTTACTACTACGCTGGCCGTGTCACCCAGGGAGCTCACCCAAGGGGCAGAGCATCCGGGTCCTGGTGCTTCGCTGAGTAGGCCTCCCCGGAAGGCAGCTGGTTCCCTCCCCCAGGAGCCAGTCCTGATGCCACCTGGGCACGGGCACTGAGCTGTGCAGCTCTGCCAGCGATGCGAAGCCACGCTCTCTTGCACAGGCTGGGACCACCGACCTCACGGGTGGGTGCGGCAAGGCGTTTGCTGTGACTTGGGTATGAGGTTCCTCACACCGGGCTCTCCAGGAGGGAGCTACAGATCAAAGGCAGTCACTCCTATAAGAGGAGCTGCTTTGCAAAAATGATTATAAATGCAGCACCTTTCTTCAGAGGAATGTAGCTTTACCAACACCATCTCATTAACATTCATGTTATTAGGGTCCTTTCCTTTATCTGCATCCACAGGCTTTGGGTCCCAGTCCCCAATCTGCATTCTAATGCCCTGCTCCGTCCAGCTGGCCTCCCCTCCATCTCTTGGCTCTGTGTCCATCCGTAGGGGAAGGGCCGAGTGGGGGCTGGGCTCATCTCTGAGGGTCCGGCACAAACCCCGTCACCCCCCAGAGCGTGGGGCAGCAGGACAGCTAGCAGGCCGTGGCTGTGCACGAGGGCTGGCACACAAGTAGTTCAGCCTCCCTGCCTCATCCCGCCTTGCTGCCCCAAGGAGACCCGCTGCCTTTAGAGAACAGCCGGGCCTGCACCCCTGTTTTACTGATGCATGAGTCTGCACGGCCACCAAAGCGTTGGAATCCTCTGCTTCTGAAAACGGGGGACCAGCCCCTCCACCTCAGAGGAGGGCAGTAAGGAATAAGCAGCAGGGGCACCTGGGTGGCTCAGCGGTTGAGCATCTGCCTTTGGCTCAGGTCATGATCCCAAGGTCCTGGGATCGAGTTCCGCATCACACTCCCCAGGGGGAGCCTGCTTCTCCCTCTGCCTATGCCTCTGCCTCTCTCTCTGTGTCTCTCATGAATAAATAAATAAAATCTTAAAAAGAAAAAAAGAAAGAAGCAAGCACCACAGATGGGATTGTATGCAGCCCCATGGGACAGCAGCCGCCCCCTCTGCCGCAACAGAGGCAGGGGCCAGGAGATGGTCAGCAGGACGCTTTCCCTCGAGTCCAGAGAGCTTGGTGTCCTCCTCTCTCTCTGCCCATCCAGCCACCTGCTCTGTTCTCCCCCTTTGTTTTCAGGAGGCGAGTCAGGACCAGAGGCTGGGTGCTGACTAAGGCATCAGGGCAAGTTCTATGGTTAATTCCATCTGGTCATCAGGCCGTGATTGCTGTTGACATGCATGCAGATATGTGGATGTGTCGTGGAGACTCGGGCCTGTGTCCTCCCTGCCGCTGGCCTGGTTGTGGGAGCCGAGATGCCATGTGACACCACGTGTGGTTAGACCGGGTGTTCTGGGCTCTCTGGGCCCCCACATCTGTGCATCTGTCCTTTATAGGGACCAGAAGGACCAAGTCAACGTGAAGAATGGGTTCCCTAGAAATTTACCCCCGCCCAGAAAATTAAACAGGGTGACTGCAGGTCGGATTGTGTGCTTTGTGCGCCTACCCACGCGTATGCTATATTTAATTTCTTCAGAAAAGCATATATTTAAACACATACTGGGAAACTGTGCCACATGTTTTGTATTAAGTGGTACATGAGGTCCAGCGTACTGAGGATCGACTGTCAGCAGGTCACATGGATCAGGAAATAGAAAGTTAATTGTTGTCATTGCATATGTACTGTAAGCTGGGGGTAAATTCAGAACAGTAGTTCTAGAACTCCAGAAGTATGTTTTTGGCAAATTTTGGTTTTATAGATGTTTTGTCTACATGGCTGATGTATTTTTTTTTTTTTTTGGCTGATGTATTTTTTAAAGATCCTATTCATTTATTCATGAGAGACACACAGAGAGAGGCAGAGACACAGGCAGAGGGAGAAGCAGGCTCCCTGCAGGGAGCCCGACGTGGGACTCGATCCCAGGACCCCGGTATCACGGCCTGGGCCAAAGGCAGATGCTCAACCACGGAGCCACCCAACCGTCCCTGGCTGATATTTTTCAGTGACTTTTTAATAAAAGTTAATTTTATTAATAAAATATTAATAAAAATAATAGTCATAGCTACCATTTACTGAGCGCTTACTGTGCCTTGAGCACTGTATAAAGCCAAGGGCTTTATATACACCTGAGCTCTTAAAAATAATAATATACCAGGCAAATGATAGAACAGTGATTAAATAATTTGTTTTCTCCCCCTGGATGCCCTTTCCACGAGAAGTCTGTCATTCCAAACTTAAAAGCATTAAGATAGTTTTGACTAGTAGAGGAGAGTTCTCTAACAAATCAGTGAATGTCTCTGCTGGCTGCTAGCTGACCTCCACCTAGATACAAGGATGATGGGAAAGACAAGTGTCCTCTAATTCAGCTTCACTTCACCTGTATTCCTAATCCATTACTAATAGCTGATGATGATTCACTAATATTTGGAAACGAGCACTTAAATAGAGGCGCTTCAGCCTACGTTTGGCCAGGTCGTATCTCAGATTTCTGCAGCTCATGGAGGCATTAACTAGCATCACAACGCCTACCAAAACTCACAGATGCCCCTGGGGCATCAATTAGAGAATCCTAATCATCGAGTTACCCAAATCACTCCTGAGTTGGTGTTGCCCAGGTGTTCAACCCCTGGAGGTCACTAACCAAAACTAAATCTCATCAGTAAGGAAAGCCAAGAGGCCCAAACCTAGGAACCCCTGGGGCTGATTTCTGTAGATTTCTGTTTACTTGAGTGTGGTTCTCTGGGTCAGCCGAGGACGAGAGGGCTCATGGAGGAAAGTAGACCCTATCTCATCGTGGGTCATGGGCTATGGAAGCTAAAAGCGTTTTCTGGAGACAGTACTGTCCTCCAGTCACGTTACATGAGGACGCAAAAGCTCAGCACAGGTAGGCGGCGAGGTGGAGGGCAAGAGCATGGTGTGTCTCCTGCCCCCGAGCCTGTTCCCCATGCAATTTCTGTGCCAGGTTATACCAAACGCGCCACTTAGAGAATCGGGAATTCAGGACCCAGACAACCCATCCGTCCCTGCCATTGCACCATACGATGTGTGGCAGGGGGACACGGTGATCCCTTTTCTCCTTCCACGCTCTGAGGAAGACTCAGATAGTAGGAATGAGCCTCCAGGCCATTCACCGAAACTGACAGGTGAACGCAATGAACTTTTACAGAAGGGACAAAGAAAAGGGAAAGTGTGGCCCTAAGGTTAAGTCCACTTGCGTCTACAGCGAGGGCGGTGATGAGTGACTCAGGCGGTGCAACAGACTCACCAGGGAGTTTTTGAAATTACAGATGCCTGGGCCTGGGCCACGGGTAAATTCAGTAAGAATCTCAGGGGGGCGGGGGATGGGGAGGAGCCTGGTATTGGTGTTGCTGAAGCTCTCCATGTGATTCCAGCCTCCAGCCGAGTTTGAGAACCACTGTTGGAGAATGAGCACCATCAGCCCCGGGAAGAGCATGGTGGTGATTAACCTGTGTCCTCCTCCTACACATCTGGGTGCGTGGGAGTGCTCCCACCTGCTGCTGATCCCACAAGCGCAGGTAGTCTTGCTCCTCAGAGTGGGCTCCGTGGGCCAGCAGCGCTGTAGTCATCAAGGAATGTGTTACGTAGGCCGACTCCCGGGCCTCACCCTGGACCTGCATGGGCACTAGATCCTGGGTGCTGTGCATGCATCACAACGCTTGACGCGCAGGCACTCGTAGGACCAGGCCGCACCAGGGCTGTTGTCCCAGGAATGTGTCACAAGTCACTCTAAGACGGCTCTGCCGTGTGTGCACACACACCTCGTGCAGCAGTGTGGATGCATCTGCACAAGAGGGCACAGCTCCTTTGTGGCTGGAGATCACACCACCTCCCCTCCTCCCCCCCACCCCCCGGCAAATGTCCCCGAAGTGTTCTGGGTGACCTGACCATGTGGAGACACGTCAGGAAGGAGGCAAAGAGGTCACTGGCATGGGAGGAGGTCTTTTGTTGACCAGCAGCATCTTTGCATGCTGGAAGACTGTGTGTTTTCCATCCCATCAACTCTCAAAGACCTGCCGGAAAGAAAAAATCTCACCAGAGTGAGACTTACGTAGAAGTCATGTGTCCCAATCTATAAGGGGGTGAACGGATGTGGTGCTATTTTAAGCACAGGTTTTCTGGCCAGAATAAGCTTAATGCGGAAGCCAAGAGGAGCAATTGTCTGCCGCACAGAGTTCATCCCTAACACTCTGGCAGCACGGTCCCACCTTGCAGAAACCACAGTCGTGTGGAGTCCTTGCTGTCTCGTCATCCGTGGACCTGCACTTCCTCACCAGGGGAGCAAAGCACACTGTCCCATCTCTCTCGATGGCCTCAGCATGAGAGACCTGTGCTGACAAAGCAGTTCAGCTACATGTTAGTGCCAGGGGTGGGACATACTGGCTTCTGAGAAGAGGCACTTTATAACCATATATGTGGGTGTGAATCTGGGGGCCTCAAAGGAAATCCACCTGTTGTAGGTAGTTGTTGTGGGATTTCCTTGGAGTGGGTGCCTGTGTTCCATCCCTTTTTGTAGGCCTGGAGACATGGTTCACATGTCGGGTGGTTCACAGGCCCTTGAAATACAGCAGGCATCCTGGGTGGCGATCTGTAGGCACAGAGTCATTTGTTGCCACCGAAAAACTCAAACCAACACGGCCAGCATTTGCCTAAGTCCCAATGTTGCTCATCAGACCAGCGTCAAAGCATGAATGGCGGCCGAAAGAAGAAGCAGGAGCCAGGCAGGGAAGGAAGCCCAAGAGGGGCTGGGCCCAGAGATGAGTGCACCCCGAGAGGAGGATGCTTCCAGGGTGACATACCTGCTGGCGTGTGTTAGACCCGCACGGAAAAGGGGACCCAGGCAAGGCACACAGAAGGGGAGAGTCAGACCAGCAAACATCTTGTGTTTATTTTGCTTATCACAACCAAACAGCCAGCTCGTGAGAAGAGCCCTCAGCTAAGTTTCTGACCCCAAGGACAGAAGCATCATTGGCATCACCGTTGCCTTCTGATGTCACCTTGGAGGTCAGGCCCCAGCACTGGTGCTGCCTCTGCCGGTTTCCGGTCCAAGACAGGCCCATCCCAACCCGTGAGGGGAACCAGACTCTACCTCTTGGTAAGGGAGACACTGAAATACAAGGGAGGCCTGTGCATGACACGCTGTGTGTCGTCCTCACTTTGCTCTCCCCACTCTGGGCTTCTCAGGAGAGTTGAATTGATTGGTTGGAGCTGCCGAGGAGCTTCTCCTTCCTAACCCTGCACTTTTGGGTATTGGCAAGCCATGTTGTGCCGTTGGTCCTCACCGTGCCTCAGAGTCACACGTGCTGAGCCCCCTCACCCTTGGCCTTGGGAGGAAGTGCGAGTCGGTGCCCCTCTCAGCAGCAGGACACAGCAGCCCCGGTCAGCACACCAGCTCGTTAGTGAACTTGAGCTCCAGACTCTCAACCCCCAGTTGACTAACCATGAAATCTCCTTAGCGTGAAAGGGAGGGGGCGAGCAAGGGGGAGGACATTCTGGTCTTTGTGGCGATGTTTGCTAAGGCCTCCTCAAGGTGCTTTGACGACATTGGCTGAGCTGAAGTGTGTCCTGCCAGTTTGGAAGGACACACCCATGTTCTGTAACTCGCCTCACAGGAGTTAGCCACTCATAGTCAGGGATGGGAAAAGACAAATGGGAGAAAACTTTGCACACAAGGCCCGGACCTCTCGTGAGGCAGGTCTCTCTCGAAGGCAACCGTACACAGTGCCTGGGTCCCCAAATGGCATCCCAGGGACCGTGACCTTCAATATCTTTGACAGCATGTGGTTGGACAGATGTTGCAGTTGGAGGTCTTCAGATATGCTCAGAAGCATTTTACTTTGACTCTCTTCTCTAAACATGAAACGCCCTTCAAGTTTTATGATAATTCTGATATTACGTATCTCCCGTGGTAACGTGAAAAGGCCTTAGTGGGAAAATGAGAATTGAGCTTAGACTTTTTTTTAAGATTTTATTTATTTATTCATGAGAGGCAGAGAGAGAGAGGGAGGCAGAGACACAGGCAGAGGGAGAAGCAGGCTCCATGCAGGGAGCCCGACATGGGACTTGATCCTGGGTCTCCAGGATCAGGCCCTGGGCTGAAGGTGGCGCTAAACCACTAAGCCACCCGGGCTGCCCTGAGCTTAGACTTTAACAAAATTCTAAATAATGAATGAACACACTGCCTGGCTAGGCTAGGTATTGGAAGGGAAAAGGTTGGATCTGGCCTAAAGCTTGAAACAGTGAAGAACCAGGTCCGAGCAGAGCTGAGTGCAAAAGAGAACCTGTAAAGACTTCTCAAGCCGTGAGCCTTCCAGGTCCTTCATGACACAGCGAAGAGAAGTCACTGACAACCTACCTTTCTCCCCAAAAACAGAAATGTGCTGTTTCTCATAGGATGGCAAGGAGAGAACTATGCCCCAGAGTTCTGTTTTCACCCATTCATTCCCTCTCTGCACAATCTCCAGTTTCCATCATTCATCCACATGGCTCCCTCTGCCTCTGCCTCCTGTGCCCTGCTGCCTCCCACATCTTGATCTGAAAATCAGATGTCTCTGCCAAGCCCCAAACCTAGTATCTGGTAGTTGCTACTGGAAAGTTCCATGCAATTGGTCCACAGGCTGTTGCAATACTAAAGTCATCTTCCCACCAGCACCCAGGCCCTCTTCACATAGTACCCATCCAAGTGGATGGATACGCCTCCTGAAGCAAGAAGCCAGAAGTCCTCCTCAACCCCTCCTCTTCCCATACTGCCCCATCTCCGTACCCCATTTCTGATCAGCAAGGAAATCCTATGTTTTCCCTTGGCAGTGTCTCTGGAATTCTGGCCTCTTCATCGGGTGGGACTATAGTTGTCACCACAGCTAGTAGAAGCACAGAGGGGATTAAGAGATTTGCAAAGTTATCCTATAATGACCATACTCATTCATCTTCCAGCTGCTCCCTTGAGAGGGAGAGGATGGGGTGGAATTAGGACACTGGGGTTGCACATTACCCCCAGCACACTGCAGGAGTGTGTGAACATGGTTGTGCTGTGTCTATGGCAGAAAAAAATGGATACACCTACTGAGCCTTAAGGGAGAGATCTGACCTCCATACTATGTCCCTTACTTTTTCTCCAGCTTCTGTGACACTCTTGTTCATGCACTGTACTCCAGCCACAGGATCCCACACAAGTGTCGTTTCACTTCTACAAAGGTAGAACCAAATATTCCTTCCTTGTAATCCACTGTAGCAGATACTGTGATTCATCCCTTAGCATCACTGCTGAATGTTATCCCCCCCCCCCCCCACTGCCCCATTGTTCACCTTTCCATCTCTCCTGTATTAAGCTCCAAATGCCTCAAGGAGAGAGTACATTCTCAGAGCCCAGCCTCACACCATAGATGCTACTCAACAAATGTACCTTGAGGGCAGCCCGGGTGACTCAGCGGTTTAGCACCGCCTTCAGCCCAGGGCCTGATCCTGGAGAACTGGGTCGAGTCCCACGTCGGGCTCCCTGCATGGAGCCTGCTTCTCCCTCTGCCTGTGTCTCTGCCTCTCTGTCTCTGCGTCTCTCATGAGTAAATAAAACCTTAAAAAAAAAAAAAAATGTGCCTTGAATAAACTCTCAGGAATAGCTTTTATTCATTGACACTCTCTCAACATCAAAAAAATCCCAAGAGTTCTTTATAATCCTAGGTTTCTCTACAGCTGATTATATAATCTCATTCAATCCTCACAATCGTAGGAATGCATTAAGATTTCCATTATGATCCTTGCTCCAAATAGGAGTTCACCAAGGCTTCAGGAGGTCAAGTGGCCTGACCGTATGTCCTTGGAGTTAGCGAAGCCAAGACTCCAACCCAGACCTTGTGATTGTAATTGATGTTCTTTCCACCACAGAATAAAGCAGCCCAAGTTTTCCAAGACCTCATTCAGAGAAGAAACCATCAAAATAGATGAGCCACTGCAGACCAAGTGCTGTCAACAAAGGCTTCTTGCCTCGCTTCCTTCATATAAAATGTCTCCCATATTCCTAACGGATCCCCTTTCTGAGCTTTCCCCTGCCATTTGAATTTTGGTTACAGTGCCGTGTACTTGAAGGCCTAAACCAGAATCTGATCTTTAGAAGACTGAGCTCCAGGGTGAGGGTATTTATAGAACAATTGAACCGTCATAATTTCCCTGAGCGCTGCCAACAAGTAATTTCCAAAGTTGGTAAACGATCTCACACATGAGAGTAGAAGGTAGAAATCAAAATGAGACAGTAGAATTAAACTCGAACTCATAAGGAATTAGCAACACTGGAGGGGAGATCTTCATTTGGCAAAATACCAGCCAAAGTTTAGTCCTACTGCAGAAGATGAGATGAATAAATAGAGTTGCTAAAAACAATATCAGATGTCTTGCTCAGATGTTTAATGGATTTGCATTTTAAACATGGCTAATACGAAATAGCCCCTAAGGCATTTTTTTTCAAACTTGCCATCTATTTTTAGTAGGGAATAATTCTTTAAAAACCAGCCTCATTTGTTTAAAAAAAAAGACTTAATCATTTTTGCCTAAGCGTGATTAAGAGAGGAATATTACACCAGTTGTCTGCTTCCATTCACTTAGTATGAATCCAAAAGGCCAGGGAGGTAGCTAAATAAACTGATGGAGAAAGGCCGCTGACTGAGGTATGGCATTTATTTGTCTGATGCAAATGGAGTTGTCACTCCTGAGCCAATCAAACCATGCATTTTTTATGAGAGGTTACAACTTGCAGAGATGGAAATGTTAGACACTAATTAATAAACGTGGCTGGCGGAGCAACTCAAACAACTCAGGACTCTGACACTAAGCTAGGGAAGGATCAGTAGAATGCGAAATTCAGTGGGGCTTTTCTGTGGATTTGATGAGATGCCGGTACCCTGTCAGAAGGTTCAAGAGAAGATACAGTTGGCTTAAGTTTTCCAAGTTAGTTTTGAACCCGAGGTTTTAAAGATTTGCTTGATAGAAGGGTATCCTTGTGGTGGCTTTAGTTCGCCTTGAAGTTGAAAGGGAGCCTGAGATTACTGGATAAAGCATCGCTAATCTTAACAGCGCTCAAGCCGCAGAGAGTGGGCGAACGGAGCTCGGCACTGCACGCAGAACACCCGTAGACCCCACGGTTGGTGCAGGGAGTGGTTTTGCATTGTGTCACCCAGTTCACACTTAACTGAGCTCACACAGCTTGTAAATATTGCAGAAGAATTACTGGAAAGCTTCTCTGAACCTTACAAAGGAGGGCACCTACATGAATTAAACTTTGGGGGCTTGACAAGAACATAATGCAATCTCGTTGCTATGCAATATACAAAGTTTCGGCCTAGGAAATTGTCACCTTTCAACTCTCTATGATCTACAAAATGGCAATTGCACAAGATGGGTAGGTGTTCCTAGGTGACAAACACACAGCAGTTACGTTGGCAAAGGGAACACGCTCTTTCTATGGCGGAGCAGGGTTGCCATGCCTTTCTGGGGATGAGCCTATGGATAAGGTTCCAGTAAGAGGGAGTTGTCCACTTTGAGGAGAGTTGAAGAGAAATGTTGAGCAATCGCGAGAAACAAGCCTGAAAAGGTAATTTGGGGTCAAAGCATGGAGTCGCTTGGAAGGCCAAGGAGCTGGAATTTAATTTGGCAGATCATGGAAAGTTTTTGGGCAAGAGACAGAAACTACTAGACCAGAGTTTTAGGCAGATTAAAAAGGCAGTGGTGTATGAGATGCTTGGAAGGCAAGGGCCCGAAGTGGAGAGGGGGCCATTTCAGGAATCTGAGGGAGCGAACAACAAGGTGGCAGCAACGGCAATCGTGAGGAGTAAAAGAAGGAAAACAAACTGAAGGGAAATGAGATCTAAATGGAGAATTCCAAAGGGAAGAAAAGTCAGCAAATGGAGGGGCCAAGCCAGAGCAGCAGCCCGGGGAGGACCCGGGGAAGCGGACCCAGTAGCCGTCTCATCTCACCCAGCACGCGGGCGCCAGCAGGTGACCCAAGCCCCAGCGCAGGCCAGCAGGTTGCACCATCCAAAGGGTGTTTCCTGCAGGGGTGTGGCTGCGGGGGCGGGGGGAGGTGAGATGATTCCAGTAAACGGTCCCAGGGATGGCAAAGAACCAGGTCCAGCCCCGGGGAGGAGGTGAGCTCCCAGCCTGGCCAGGACTCCTGGCACCGAAGGGCCAGGTCACAGGCAGGTGTCCCCACACAGGGTGAAGGCCAGCGAGGGAGGGACCCGTGATCCACACACCAACACACGGAGCTCACTTCACCCCACTTCACTGGAGTCTGAAAACGGCTGGTGTTGGGGAAGGAGCCACCATGAGCCTGGCAGGCCGGGGTCTCCTTATGCCCAAGGTGGAGGGAGAGCAGAGCCCGAAGATGGCCATTACAGGTGGAGCCTACTGTCGGGGGGACAATTTCTTTTTAAACTGGACTCATTTGTCTTCACACAGGAGGTTATGCTAAGTCTGTGGCATGTGGAGCCATAGTGCTGGAAATATAAATGAACTCCCCAGGTCATTAAACCACTCCTTAATGGCCAGGCCAGGCATTATTATTTCCGTGTGTGTGTTGCGTGGCTCAATTAGGCAGCATGTCTAATTTAGCATCTGGGTAACATCTGGAAGGATGACTCTTGGAGCATCCATCATTGGTTTTGGAAGACAATTCCACAATCAAAAGAGAAATCACGATTAGAAAGGGTATCTGTATGTTTCCCATGTAGCAATAAGGGCAAATTATTACCTTTCTCTTAATTCGGGCTCATTAATCAGGAGTGATTGTGGTCTCCCAGCTGTCACACCAAATCCTCGTGGGGTCTTCTGCGGGACTTGGGGCCTGTCCCAGCAGCACTGGGATCCTACAAAGCCTCTCGTACAGTAAGCCTGCCCGTTTGTCTTCGTTTCCAGAATGCTTTTATGCCTTCCAGGGTTTTTTGTTTTTTGGTTTTTCTTGTCATTAAAACATCTCAAGATTCGAGACAAAGCAAGATGCAGTGTCACCGTTTTAACTAGTGACGCCTTACTTTGCTCCAGATTTATTTGGGAGCTCGACCGCTCGGATGAATTGCTTATTATATCCCAAAGACGCAGTGATGAGAGGGGAGGCCTGAAATGTTATCAAAGAAAGGGTTTTCTGCTCACAATAATGTTGCTAAACACAATAGCAGTGGCCTTCTACAGAAATAACAGCTAATGAGGTACCACATTTGACTGGAGGGTGACAGAGAGACATAGATTAACCTTTCTAAGTAATATACTCTAATAGTTCCCAGAAACATCAAACTAAGCCCGGAGTGACGTTCTCCTTGAATAGCAGGCTCTTGAAAGCGATAGGCGCCCACTTCGCCGTAACAGTTGTGTTTCATTCACATGCCTCCTACTTGGAGCCTGCTCATTTTTCTTGTAATTTTAAGAGTCAGTAAAGCGAAATGGAAGCTTGTGTGACTATTTGATATGAAAACACGGAGCCTAATCACAGCTAATGAGTGTAATAAATGCCGGGCCGTACCTCCTCTTGTGTGTCTGTGTTGCGCGTACAGAAGGTAACACAGGCGGAGTGACGAGGACACCCGAGTTACAGATGGGGCTGTGGAATGTTACTTGACAGCCAATTAGAGTAATCTGTCAGAAATGATGACTTAATCACCATAACAGACTCCAAATTCCCTCACAGAATTCTACCCAGAGTAATCTAATTTTCCCGCCTTATTTTATTTTACTTATTTTATTTAAAAAAAAAAAATTTCCCCCGTGGACTGAACGGTTGTGCTGTTTATTTTACCCCCCCCCCACCCCCACCCTTGTTATCACACATGATTATAATAGAGATGTAATAAATAGATCGTATCATTATAGCTGAATAGGCTGCTCTGTAGCCCGATAGGCCAAAAGCAGAGATACCATTTGGGTTTTCTAGGTTTTTTCTCCTGGATTTGGGGGTGGAATGAAACTAGCTGCATTCCTGCCAGGTGAGCCAGAAAAGCCGTTCCTTCCAGTTACGCTATCTTGGGTTTTGAGGGGACCTTTCTTTTCCGCTCCCCCCCACACTCCAGATTTTGATGCTGGGTAAAATCCTAATGATAGTTCAGATGACTTCAGTTAGCGCTGACGCTCTCAGTGCTGGTGGCACTTCATGTGTATCAGTCAGTGACTATCAGGAAGAAATAATTCTTTCCACTCGGAGTCTTCTCCCCCAGTTGTGACTTGCCATGGGAAGAGAAAAGGTGACTTCTGTTTCTTTATTGTCATCCTGTTCAAAGCCATGGTGATTTCCTGGGCTTGGATCACTCTTGCAAAAATTTAGGTTAGCAAATGTTGGTGGAACGTTAACCACACTTACTGTGTTGACTCCGTTCGTGGTATGGCACAAAAGCAATTTGGAGTCGCACGGGGGTCCAAAGTATAGATGAATCCCGTGCACTCTGCTTCTGCCAACGAATTCCCTCTTCAGAGGGCAGCTGTGCGCTCGGTTTTCTCCAATTTCCAGCGCCAACTTTCTAGTGCGAACGATGCTCAGCCAGCAATAAGTGGTCCACACTGATGGATTTTTATGGATTCTAGTGTCCTTCCTTGTTCTCCCAGTTTGGGAGGAAACCACAAAACGTAGGAACAGGTAATGTCAAGGACTCAAAATTATTTTCCTCTCAGAGAATAAGAGAGAGCCAGTCTTGCTCTTCATCAGTCCACTTCTCATCGATGTAGGTGGAGAACATTTCAGAGAGCTTGGCCCATGAAACAAACCTCAGAGTCCGATTCCACTGTGTGTGTCTTGTGTAGAAGGACCTGATGAAGGGATTTTGGAAGAATCAGCCCTGAACCTCTGGATTAGGACAGAACAGCTCCTTCACCACCAAATGGCACATTCGCTGAGGCAGTACTTTCCCAACATGGCGATAAGGCCATGGGTTTTTTCTTTTCCATCATTGCAACCTTTTGAGTTTTCTTTCCTTTTGCTTTTTTTTTTTTTTTTTTTTTTGTAGAAAATACAGTAATTCTTGTTCTGAGGCTAACTTAAAATGTTTTTTACATGCATGTGTAATACACACTGATACACATCTGTGTACACTCGTATATGATTCTAAAAAGGAAGAAAATTAGACAATCTCTGGGTTTACTATGGAAGGGGGAAATCATGGCAATTTTATTGGTTCTTAGAAACCCCAAATCCACTTGCAGCACAACTCTGTGGACATATGCTTAGGGGCAGGGTGGAGGAGTGGTCGGGACATAAGCTCCAGGCCAGGACAGACCTGAGTCTGAATCCCTGCTCCACTACTGACCTGCTGTCTGGCTTGACCAGGTTGTGTATCCCCCCCTCCCTCTCCAACCCTCCTTGGCTCACCATATATACCTGTCTTGGGCTTGTTGGAACAGTTAAGACACACAAAGAGCCTACAGCAATGTTTGGCACAGAAGAAAATGAGAAGGAAAGGCTTCCTCTGTTTTAGACACACACGCACACACACACACACCTCTCTCTCTCTCAAAAATTGTCTGAATTCTCCACTTCACTGACCAGGGGTAGCTATGGGCTGTTTGTGGCTGATGCAACACATGATTTGCGTCCTCCAGTTTCTTGCAGAGGTGCCATTCTGCTAAAGGTATCTTAGCAAGTTGACCATACTGAAGTCCTTAGTAAGGGTCAGTCAACTTTGCAGAAGCTACCTTTGTTTCTCTGTACCCTCCCTTGCGTGGAGCATAGTAGAACTGTGACCAAAAATGCCCCATGTACCTACATGGAGAGACAGGCCAGTCTACATGGCTTCGGGGTGCCTTCCTGGAACAGAGGGCCCCATGACCATTCACACAGCCTTTCAGCTGCAGGCAGGGCACGCCTCCAGTGGGAGGGAAATCTTTTGAGACTTCTTTCTGCAGGCACCTGGGTGGCTCAGCAGTTGAGCACCTGCCTTTGGCTCAGGTGGTGATCCTGGAGTCCTGGGATCGAGTCCTGCATAGGGCTCCCTGCATGGAGCCTGCTTCTCCCTCTGCCTGTGTCTCTGCCTCTCTCTCTCTCTCTCTCTCTCATGAATAAATAAAATCTTTTTTAAAAACTTATTTTTGCCATATATAAAACCTTGGTGAGAAAAAGGGCAGAATGTGCTGGTGCCTGGGGTGTCCGCGGTGGCCGGTGTGGCCAGGCAGGAGGGGTTCTGCACGAGCCCAATTGCACCACCACGGGGGGGGGGGGGGGGGGGGGGGAGGAAAAGTTGTCGTTTGTCTCAGAGGGCCGGAGCCCTGTCATTCTCTCACTCGGGGCCTGGCTCTCGTGTGGTGGGAAGTCACGTCTCCCCCGCCTCCCCCCACCCCCTCTCTTCCATCCTTTAAATATTTTATGGGCCCTGAGCTTATAATATGTACCATCACGGCTGCTCCCTCAGGGGTCAGGACAGGTTTAGTAATGAGATGCAGAAGAGTGACTCTGTAAAAACCCACTTCAGGTTAAAAATGGCATGTTTTATTGAATCTCGTGTTAAAGGTGGTTAACTCCTCAATCGGAGCCGGCTGGGGTTCAACGAGTTTCACCACGGGTTTGTCCTCTGGGCGGCGGCCCCGGGCCTCCCCCAAGCCCCAGCCTGTGTTAACCGGCTGCTGGAACTCAGAGGCTCCCCTTACCTGTCGCAGGCCCCGGGGTCTGCAGGGTCACGACCGACTCCAGCTATAGGGGGCACTCGAGGGAACGCGGCCTGTGAGTGCTGGGGCAGGTGGCCCAGCCCACCTGTCACCGGGACGTGATGGGACCCAGGTGTGGGTGGTGACGGCTGCTGCCAGGGTTAGAACAGCTCCCTGGGCTTTGCCCCCACGTTCCCTCTTCCCGAGCCACAGCTGGGTGCTGCTGTGACAAATCCAGGGTCACCGCGTTCAGGAGTGAGGAACTGGTGATCTCTGATCCTGTCAAGAGATCTGCCATCTGGAGAGCAGGGGTTGCAAAGCCCAGTTCTGGGGCCCCGTCTATATATGGGGGGACAAGAGGAGGGAGAGCCAGGTGCCCCTGACACTTTAGGAGGTGGGATAAAGTGGGGGGAGCTTTGTCCTGGAAGGCTGGCATGGACCGGTGCCAACCTACGGCCTCCCCCGAGAGTGGAGGTGTGTGGTGGCAGCTGTGCCCATGCCATGAGGGGCAGTCTACATGTCCTCGTGGATGCCACACACAGGTCTGGTGCAAGACTCAGCACTTATCCTCAAAAAGCTCCAGCTCACTGCAAGTGTGATCAGGTCCCCCAAGAGATGACCTCAGCGAACCACAGTAACCATCCCCTTCTCCTGGGAGTTCCCACCTTCTGTCCATGGGATGGAACGCTTAATACGCAGATATGACCAAAATTAACCAATTTCTAAGGAGCATGCTTGGCTCCATTCGGTTCTCCCTGCCCGCTCCCCCCGGCCTTCCCCTACCAGGAAGGAAGGAGCTCTTAAAATTTCCCCTTTTGTTAGATTTCATCTGTTTTTTTTTTTGGTTTTTTTTTTTGGTTTTTGGTTTTTTTTTATTTCATCTGTTTTTAAACAGGGCTAGAGACCAAGAAGTTAAATAGTACCTTAATGCGTAACTTGAGGCAAAATGTTGTTCTACAATAGAATGAAAAATTCATGTGCAAAGAGATCTTCAAGGAAATAGATGTAGAAGGCTTTTCTTCATAGGAATGCAAACTTGATGAAATATGTTAAGTCAAATTTACTGCCACGAACAGGATCCATTTTCCAAAACGATTGATCTTAGCATTTCCCCAGGACAAGCACTCTGCCAACAGGGAGCCCCGTTGTGTAGGTTTGCTCCGAGGGCAGCTGACTCGACCACGAGCATAGACTCGCTACTCCTGTTCCATCCGGCCTCGGGCAAACCGCCCCGTGGATGTCACAGACTGGTGTTGATAAAAATCCCTAGACTCCTCCAGCAGCATAGACAGATCGTGACGGTACAGACCCCTGAAGATTTTTCCAGACACGGCCCACCTTGCATGCTTCTAGAGATGCAGATTCCGCTTAAGTGGCGTGTGTCCCTTAGGAGACCCCTCGGTGCAGAGAAGCAGCAGCTCGGACACCCTGGGTTTCACCTTTGGTTCTTGAGCACGAGGTGAGGACGTGGTTGCTGGCCGCCAGTCTGGTTCTGAGCTTTAATTCAAGCTTCAGTTGACTTGCATTGATTTCATCTTACTTGAAACTCTGCACTCCCCGAGCGTATCCCTCCCTAGTAGCCTCATTGTGCTTTTAGGTATTTCGTATTTGGTGAATGACCCTCTCTAGTGACTTCTGTTGCTTCCTAGTTTGAGTTAGAAGGTTGTCATGTCATTCTTTTGTAGCACTGCGGCCAATTTTCTCTTATTCCGTGCCTTCGAAGGTGTTATCTACTTTGAAACATCCTTCAGTCAGGTCCTGGGGGTTGTTAGGACCCCTTCCAGATTGACCTCCAACACCGCTCGGGCTCAGACACCACCTCCGACTTGCCCTCCCTTTGCACCTATCATCTCTGGGTTCCCACACTGCATGTCTCATCGCACACGTGCCACTCATATGTCCACCGCCCTCGCTACATTACAAGCTCCATCGGGACCAGACTCCTCCATCCGTGTGTTCCCAGCATCTGACTGACAAGGTGTCTGGTAAACCAAGCAATAAGTGAATGAATGTGTCGTGCTAGTCATCCTGGGCCAAGTCTTTGAAACCACTTCCTGGTCTAGGGAAGGAATCCCTTTCTTACACCTTGAAACCTTCCACTAGAATGCCACTTCCTTTCCCGTCACTTTCCTGCTCTCCTCAACAAATCTCCCAAGCTTCTTCAGAATCGTGAGATTTTGAGGAAGCGAAACAACATCGCAAGAACAACTCCTCCAAACCATTTTTTTTTTTTGGTTTGTCTTCCTTGATGCCTATATTCTGTAAATTTGTACCTGAAATGAACTGTTCATGATAATGAACGATTCTTCATCCAGTACTAACAGAACACCTCTCTGCAGGAAGGTCACACACATGATCTAAGTAGTCTTCCGAACATTCCTGAAGGAAAGTGACCATCCATTCAGAATTCACCATGCTCTGGCCATCCAACTACATGAAGTTGACTTTCTCTCTCTCTCTCTCTCTCTCTCTCTCTCTCTCTCTCTCTCTCTCTCTCTTTCTCTCTCTCTCTGTCTCTCGGTGGAGCTGAGTCTCTCGGCAGCTGCAAGAAAACCAGGAGTCAAGTCTTAGAGTAGATGAAGTGCTGGAGGAGGTCAGAGGAGAGAGGTGGCTTCCGCCTGATGGGGTGTAGCAGCGCCTTCAGTGGGTGAGGCCTGCAGTCCTTCATCGTAGGCTCGTGTGTCCAAGTCCCATAGTGGGCATTTAGTAGAGAAGCGCTGTGATCTGGGGGCGGAATCAGCCCTGGATTAAGAGAAGAGCTTAGTTTTTTTTTAATCCCAGCTCTGTCGTTAGCCAGCTGTGTGTGTCCTTAGTGAAGTCACTGTTCCCTTCAGACCTATAAAGAGCATCGGCCCCAATGCTCCCTGGGCCCTTTACAGCTTTAGAGTAGAACGACTTCTGTTCTTGCAGAATTACAGCTCCCAGAGCTCCTGCCTCAGACCTCCGAGCACGTCAGAGGGCCATCTGAATGCCCACAGCACTCTGTCTGGGCCCCTTTTCTGATGTTGGCCACCATTCCTTCTGTGTATTTGTGCACATCAATCACCCTGATGGATCGTAGGCTCGCTGAGGGCAGGAGTCCTCTTCGTTCATTTTTGTGTCCTGGACTTAGTGTAAGCACACTCCCCTCCTCTCTCCTTGCCTTAACCTGTGGCTCTCATTGGAGTCTTTTCAGCACTTTCACCTGTATGTCTTTGCTTTCTGGCAAAGAAAGACTCCCCCTCCTCATCCTCTGCCCAAGACTCCACTGAGCTTTTTGTATTCCCAGCCCCGCCTTTGGCAGCGAATCTTGAGATAATCATGTCCATCTCTCATGTCTCCTGCTGCTTTCTTCCTGTTATTCCCCACTTCCTACCATTGGGCTTTCTGGCCCCACCACCCCTACAGAAACTGGTTTCGATCAATTCCCAGGAAAATATCTTATTATCACCAAAGGATCCTTGGGCGTTTTCATCGTAGCAGCTAGCCTCGCTTGCTCTCACCACCACCTTCTTCTGAAAGCTCTCCCACAGGCTCCCATGGGACCATTTGTTCTGCTCCTGCTCCTCTGACTGCCCCGTGCCCCATCCCGCTTAGGTTCCTCTTTCCTGATATTCTCTGTGGTTCTCTTGACATGCCTTGGCTCTTGGCTCTTTTCACTTTACGTTCCCTCCTGGACAGTTGTGTGCGTGCCTGCGGCTCCCACTGACCCCCACCCCGGGGCCATCGCTACAGCCTGACATGCACACCCGCAACTTCTCTCCAGCCCCAGTCACATCAACCGTGGCGTGTCCAGATCTGCATTAATCAGTCTCCCACAAAACCATCTTCTTGTGTTTCCCCTATTTGGGCCAGGCTCCCATGATGCTTCTCTCTCCCCCTCATCCCCACAACCAGCGAGTGGCCTCTGAGGTTTAGACCTTCATCAGTTTCACTCGGGTGTTTGTGGCAGCCTCTTAGCTGTCTCCCCACCGATATCTCTCTTCTGTAATCTGTCCATCACATCATAGCCAGAAAGGACTTTTCTAGATTTCCAGATTTGATCTTGTGGCCCTGGCTACTTGAATCTTCTATGCCTCACTTGACTTTGAGACACAATTTCAGTTCCTTAGGATGCAGGATCCTCTGAGCCCAGGGTGCTGACTGCCTTTGCACCTCCTTCTCCTGCCTTTCCCCACATGCATACTGGCCTCCTTGCTAGGAAGAAGTATGCTTTTTCTCACCACTGTGCCTCTTGTGGGATATCCTGCTGGTTTTGGATGCCATTTCCCCCCCTCTTCTGCCAACAAGTCCAAACTTGGCCTTTAGGACTCAAGTCACACATCCCCTCTGCTAAGAAGCCTTCCCTGTCCTCCCCAAGCAGGATGAAGTGCCTGCCCCCATGTGCTCCAACATTGCCTTGCTCTTCCGTCTACCACAGCACTTACCATGTTGCTCCAGGGGCTGTCTACCAGTCGGTCTCCGCCCCATCCACGTGAGCACCCAGAGGGTCAGAACTTCTTCCTTTGGCCTTGAGCCTGGGACACAGTGGATACTTGACACATCTTTGCTGAATGGGTAGATAAAGGCATGCTAGAAGGATGGCCACGCAAGGCCCCAGCCTGTCTTCCCCAAGCATTGGCTGTAGGATAGAGCCCACATTGCTTAGCCCAAACCAGGCCTTTTGACACTTTGCTTCTGTCTGCTTTTTAGGAATAAATTCCAGTCTTTTCTGAAAAGACTGGTCTACTTAACTGACCCCTGAACATTCCATTCTCATTCTAGTCTCTCCTCCACAAATTGAATATGTTAATGGAGTGGGACTCCGATTAGACCCCACATGTCAAGGCCTATGTTCTATGCATAAGAGCATCTTGCCTTTCGGAATCAATGAAGCAGCCCTGAATTATTTAGCCTCTCGTCCCCTGATAGTCCTCCCTCTTTCCTGTTCCCCTTGTGTTTTGAAGACCCTGGCAGGCATTAGCTACACATGGCCCCGACGGCCCGATGATAATTTCCCATCATTTAAGTGCCAGAGCCAAGTACCATTCCCCTTCCCTTTAAATTGGATAAAACCCAGAGCTGTGGCTTGCAAGTGATGGCAGTCCACTGGGGGAATTAAGGGTTCAGAGAGAACGGGACCCATTTTAATAAAAAGCATTTGCACGGCCAGTGATTCCATCTACACTGTGGCTCTGAGGTTCCTTGGGGTAGGATGAAATATGAAGCAAGAGGACCTTTGAAAGTGGTTGGAGGAATTTATTTTAATTGGAAATGGTGGTGGCGGTCTGCACTCGGAGTAAACTCTGGATGGCGTGCAGCGGTGAGATGGGCACGGTGTGAAGAGCCACAGGGCACCCAGGTGCACGGAGGTCCGGGACCCTGGCACCACCGTGTCTCAGGTTCCTGCTGTGCCTGCACAGCTGCCGAGCGAGCATGATCGTGAGATCCGTGCCTCCCACCCTTGCTCGTCTGTCCCTTAAGCTTCCCATGCCGTACTTTGTATTTAAGAAAAATTACATAAGCGCGCCTAAATCAATCAACTGCTAGACCTTCAAATTACTCATAACCATGTGATCTAAGAAAAAAATCCCCGCGGCAGACAGCATGGCCAGGAGAAAACCCAAAGACAATCTGCATTTAAATTTGCAACACTGCACAAGCACAGTAGCTCATCTTTCTCAGCACTGCCCTGTGCCCCCCCCCACCCTGACCCTTTGCATCCTTGACTCCTTTCGTTCCTGCTGGGCAGGTGTTACCTCGGTTGCACAGATAAAGAAACTGAGGCTCAGAGAAGTTAGGACACTCAGGATCACATGGCGATGATGAACAGCAGAGCCAGAATTGCCTACGAGATACAGGCACAGACCGTCCCAAGCGGCAGAAGCAGGTTCAAACGCGGGTCGACTGCAAAGCCCCGTCCTGGGCCCAAGGCCCAGCAACTCAAAAGGATCCTATTCCTGGACGTCACCGCAGGCTGGCATTTTCATGGGGAGGGGTCCTGTTGTTTTTGATGTGTCCTCACAAGAGTATGAGTACTCAAGTGTAACCGCGTGGGGTTTCTGAGACCGTTCAGTTGTTCAATCTGCCTTTACTTTCTCACTTTTGTATTTTTAGATGCATCATCCCATTCAGATGAAACCTGCAGATAGTGAAAAGTCAAACGGTAGGTGGTGACCAACTGTCTCGTGTCATACTGTCTGTTTCTTTTGATGAAGAGGTCAGATGGGGGAGGGAGGAGCCCTCCCCCACCATGCTCCTGCCCTGGGAAAGTGGGGGGAGCTGCTCCAGGGATCTCGCCCCGCAGCTGGCTCAGCTGGAGAAACATGGAATTCGCTCTCCCACCTCGTACGCCTCTGCTGTAAAGATCTGGGAAGACAAGAGATGGTTCTCCGTGGCCCTCTGTTCGGGGCCTGCTCTGTGCGGTGACTCTGTGGCCTTTGTCTCTTGTGGGTCTCCTCACGCAGAGCAGCCCAGGGCCCCTGATGGGGAGGAAGGTCCTCGCGGGGTACAGAGCGGGAAAGGGCTCGCCCGCTTGGAATCCTGCTGTCTTCCCTCCTCCTTTGGTGGGTTCCTCTGCGGACCCCTTCTTGGAGTCCTACCCGTGCATTTGCATCCAAATTCATTCAGAATTCAGTGGACCGATTAAATAAAGGGACGCTCGGTACTAAAATATGCATGTGATGAGGTCTGTGAAATAATTGAGATTTACCTCTCCCACCCCAGCAGGGCCGACAGCCACGTTTCTCTCCTAAGTTTCTGCCTCCATCTACGCCCGCCTTCTGTCCCCTTTTTGTTCTTTGAATTCACCAAAATGTATGTTAAAGGGGATCCGCTACCTTCCCAGACCTCGGCGCGTCTCCATCCCCCAAGACTGACATAATCAACAGTGTTTGCTCCCACAGGCAGGTCTGCACATCATTAATTAGTAATCAGGGCAGAAGCCATGCACTCGGAGATCTGAGTATCTGCAAATGTAAATTATGATTGGGGTCTCAATCTCTCCGCGAGGTATTTTTTGCTAATTGTGGTGCATCCCACTTTCTGGCTTCTTCACGGACGAGGAAGGTTTGAGGACCGTTCCAAGTCGTGGCGTGGTGTCACCAGCACCCGATGTGTCCTGTCAGGGAGTAGACTGGGTGCTTGGTCACCCCCCGACCCCCGGCCCAGCCTGAGAGTCTGTCCCCTTCGTCCCACACTACCTGCTGCACACCTGGCACCCAGCTTTTCCCGCAGGACCTCAGGTCACTTCCACCCCTTTATTCTAAAAGCAGCTACTCCGTGATGACTTAGCGTCATCAGCACTGAATCTGAAGCAGAACAAGGAAAAGGACTACAGGAAGTGCCCTGACCCCCCAGAATTTACCGATGTTCAGTCTAATCGTCACTTAAACCCCAAACTTGGATCTCCTTGTTCATGAAATGGGAATGACGGTCACTACCTCGCAAAGGCTGGCTTTTTTTTTTCTTTTTTAGACACATGTTAAGATACTCCCAACAGAATATAAAAATTAGTGAAAGGGAACAAGGGGGAAAGGAGAGAAAATGAGTGAAAATATCAGAGAGGGAGACACAACATGAGAGACACCTAACTCTGGGAAACAAACAAGGGGTAGTGAAAAGGGAGGTGGGCAGGGGATTGGGGTGACTGGGTGGTGGGCACTGAGGGGGGCACTTGGTGGGATGAGCACTGGATGTTATGCTAAATGTTAGCAAATTGAACTCCAATAAAAAAATTTTTTTAAAATTCTCCCAACAACGCTTTGCAAACAAGAGAGCACCACTTCTATGATATGTGGGGTAGTGTCACCTCCCAGATGTTTCTCTGGCCTCCTACGGCTCTGAATCTGCGCGGAGAGTGTCTAACACAGAAGGCCGGGTGCCCGTGCTGTTTCCAGAGCCTCTCTGCTCCAGAAGTACACGTTTAGGGTCTGTTCTGCTTCCCAGAGGAGAGAGAAATGCTGTATTTGAGGGATGAACCCTGCCTGTGAAGGTCATGTGGGAGCTTCTGGCCGCTAGGAGACGGTCCCTATCCTTTAGACTCTTGAATCTCTAAACTGTGTCAGGACAAGGGCCGTGAAGGACAGTTTATTTCTGAACTTTGGGTCACCGCTATAAAAACATGATGAATTAGGGAACTCAGCCGGAAATGTTTGACCTGAAATACCCAAGGAGTTGGACCATGAAAGGGTTTCTTCCCTAGCATTTGCTGCTGTGCGGACACAAAACCTGACTCGGAGACCCTGTTCCTTGGGCTAGCAGCCTGGAGGTCTCCGGTGGTTGGTCGCCCTTGCTTCCGGCGTCAGCTCTGGACACAGAGGGTGCTGTTTGCTCTGGTTCTAGAACCACAGCACCAGAGCAGAACTGCCATCAGCAAACCCAGTTTTTGCACGATCTAAGAAGCCACGTGGGATTAGACAGTTTTACTAAGAGGAGAAGATAACTTCAGAATGCCGTTGTTCAGGAAGCAACTCAGGGTCACAGGTAGAAGCAATTTCCAGAAGCCCAGACTTGACCACTGACCCTGCACCTGTTAGCTGTGTCCTTGGGCAGGTTCTGTAACCTCACCCAGCACCCCCTATATCCCCAGCTGCGAGAGGGGGCTACAGTGGTCTATGGTCTCAATTCTTCTTCGAACACCCACCTTACAGGGTTGTCCTAAGAGAACACAAGTTAACATCTACAAAGAACTTAGCATAATACCTGGCACATAGTAAATATTCGCTCTGCTAAGTCATCGGCACACTCGTGGCTAGCCGAGGCAGCTGCTTGGTGCATTCTGAGCTGCCGAAGCTGGCACTTCCAGCTTCGCATAGATAGCTCGGGACACACGAAGGAAAAGCCACCTCCATATACTTTCTCGTTGGGCCAGCGCTTCCCTTGCTTTGTAGATTGACCTTCATTTTCTGAGTTTCCAGGAAAAAAGGGAAAAAAGTCAAGAAGTATAAGTGGGCTGAAAGCTCCTTTCAAAGCATTTTTCCTCATAGAGGTGTAAAACCCATGCCTCACTTTGCATGGGCTGACCAGGCTTCAGGGTTCTCCTTGGACCTGGCTGCAGAATCAGGAGAAATGTACAGTTTTTGAAAGCAAATGATAAAAGGTGCAAGCCCTTTGTGATTTCACGTGGCAGTTTTGACAGGTAAGCACAGTTTCCAAAGCTCATAGTGCACCAAGATTTCTTTGGCTCAGATGCTCTCAATAGCTCCTATAGTTGTGAAAGAGGGATAACGAGCTCTAATTGTACCTTTATTGAGTTTGCTGACATTTATGGATAGCACAAAGGACTCATCACGGTTAGACAGTTACCATCTTCATTATCAGGATGTTCGGCTCTCAGAAACTTTGTGTTTGCTGAGCAAGAAAGGGCTGCTAATCACTGGTTAATTAGTGATGGACAAATGAATTCCAGAAAGCCATCACTCTTTGAAGCCTTTGTCTATCTAGAGATTCTGACAAAGGGAGCAGCCGTCCTGGTAAGCCCAGACCCGCTAGGCTGCTCTTGGATCTGCCCTGCCCTTTGGTATTTTACTGAACGGGCTTTCCAGATCTCCAGGCTTCCTAGAGCCTGCCCTCTTAATTGGCTCTGATTTAAGCTGCAGCCTCTAGCATATTTATGCAAACTCACAGCATCTTACTTCTGCCCTGGTGCTTCTAACTGTGCCAGGTGTCCCCCCTCCCAAAAAAAAAAAAATCCCATTCTGGATCAGCAATAAAATACTGGGATCTTTGGGAAGAACATAGTGAATAAGTACTCAGATCTCTCACAGAATCCAAGTTGTCTTCTTATTCTTCCACTGGGTACAGTTGAGTAATGGCAGGGATGAGGCTTGAGGAGGTGTGGATTCCAGAGCGCAGCATACCCCAGCACAGACATTTTTACTACCTTTCATTCCCTATACTCTGGGGCGGGGGGGGGGCCTCTTTCCTATCTTTGTTTGCGGTACAGGAAAAGGTACCCACTGTGCAAGATTGGAAAGTAAATGTAGTTGCTGGATCTGAAGTTTGTGTAGCAGAAACTGATAAGAAAAGCATCGAGGTTGCCTTTGGTTCTGTGCTTGGAGTCTCAGCGACCAGCCAGTGTTCACTCTTAGGTCATGCTCCTGGTTGAGAGGATTGTTTTGGGGTTTTTTTGGTCCCTTCTGTACACAGAGCATAAATTCATTCATCCTGCTTTAACCCTCCAACCTCACAACTTGTCGGGGGCCCTTAAAGCCTCACTTTGAGACATGCCAAGGGAGCCCTTTCTCTTTTTCTCAAGACCTCCAGCACCCCTGGTGTCCGTCCACACATGGAGTCTAGAGCTCACGGGGTCAAGGTGACTAAACGTTGTCTAGTAAAGAAGTGATTCACAGGGCGTCCCCTTCCGGTCACTTTCTGCTTCCCCAGAAGAGGAAGAAATAATTTTGAAATTCAAAGTGGAGAGACTCATGGATTTGGAGGCAGTAATTAAATGCCATATGTTAGCACTAACACATTGAAAAGTTGTTAATTAATTCAGGCTGCCCTGCATCCAGGTGTGACTTTGACAGATTGTACACCAGGGTGTTAGCACAGACTTACAATTAGGGATTTTTCAAAAACAAAGTTTGTATTCCCCCGAACTTAAAAAAAAGGCCCCACTTAAAAACTTAAAATATTAACCCATTCTCGTAGCACAGGAGAACCTAAAGTGGTCTCTGGTCACGGACTGCCTTCCCTTCCCTCCGTAGTTAGCGGTGACGGTCACCCCACCTGCACGGCGCTCTGTATAAAAGGTGTCGCCCCTTGCTCATTCATCAGTTATCCTGAAGGAAAGTAGACTTTTCCCCTGCAGGGCCAGGACCTTTTCTTTTCCTTCTTTTTTTTTTTCTTTTCCTTCTTTCTTTCTTTTCTTTTTTTAAAATTTTTTTAATTCCCTTCAGCACTTAGCATAATACTATAAACACAGTAGGTTTGTTTAAGCAAGTCTGCCTTCCTGTGGATTGAAAACACGAGTAAGACACCTATGAACATGGAAGGGGGAAGAAACACCAAGAAATGCATCAAAAGTTGGTGGAAAAGTTAAGCGAATGCAAGATGATTGTATTTATTTAGAATGTTGACAAAGCTGCTCAGGGACCCTCGGACTGGGAATCCCAGGAACAAGTTTGACGAATGAATTTCCACCAGGAAAACTCAAGGGAGAAGAAAGGGGGGAGTGAGTAGGTCTCCCCATTTGCCCCTGAAGCCCATGGGGGGCCCAGCTGTTGGAACCAGAGAGGGAGCAGGGCTCGCCGCCTTGCCAGCACCCAGCTTCCCTGCTGGGACCCGCATGCGGAGGACGAGGTGGGCACTTCGACCCTATGGGTGGACACCCTATGGGTGGTGTCCACTTCCCTATATGCCCTGAGCTGCTGCTGCTACTGAAAGAGAGTTTTCGTCCATCTCCCTGCCTCAGGTGTGGCTGGCCTGATGCCTGGGACACCAGGGCTTGTCGACAGGTGGTTTTCAGCTCTCACTGTTCATCTTACGGGGGGGGAAATCATTTTTTCAGCTTATGCAGGGACAGCACATGTAGTTTATTCCAGCATCACCGTAAAGCTCCAAACCTGCAAAGCCTTTTAGCTCCGTGCCGTAGTGATCGGTTTCCCGGTGAAACTGAGGACTCAGGTTATCATTCGCTTTTGTTTGAAAGAACTAAAACTGAATTCTTAGGGATAAGAAGACATTCAATAGGACTTTTTTTTTTTTTTTACACTCAAGAAGATACCAGGCATAGCCTCTGTGGGTGGAAGTCGTGGAGGCAGTGGGAGTGGGGAGGTTGTAACTGCACCTAGAAGTTTGCTAGCCCCTGCTCTTCCATGCTGTGATCCATCCCTTCCCATCAGGGATGTCGTGTCCCCTCGGGGCCACCGTGTCATCAGTGTAGGTGGGCACAGTTGCTTGACTGACGTCCACCACTTCCCTGTGGATCACAGGTAGCTCACCTGCTCTAATGGGAGAGAGAAGAGCTTCTTACAAGTGAGATTGTTCATCTACTGGAGGGAAGTCGGGTCCTCCCCAGCTTCCCCCTGTGACTCAGAACCAGTGACACCATTGCCCACAGCCACTTTGATGAGGCTCAACACAGGACTGTGTTGCCTTGAGCCCCTCTCTACAGAAGCAGCAGGGGCTGAAGCCTGGCTGCTTTCCTCCATCCCCCCACCGCGTGTTGTCCCCACGCTTCTAGCAGCCTCTCCCTGTGCTCCTCCAGGGCCAGCTAAAATGCTACCCCCTCTGCCCACCAAGCCTTTCTGCAGCTCTTGGTGCACAGTCCATAGCTCATAGCCCCATGGTGTTTGGTTCCCACCCGTGTGGCTCAGAGCCCTAGATTCTCTGCACCGTCGCAGGAGCTGTGTCGGTGCAGAGCACGGCTGGCAGGTGGGATCCTGGGCTTCTGCATCCCCACCCCAGGTACTTGGGTCACGCCAGGTGCATAGCTGGGCCGTCCTCTCTCTGTCACTTAAGAAAGACAGCCAGGAAAGAGGAGTTTAAACCTCGTTTTATGGATGACGAGGCCAAGGGCCACGCAAGTCAGCTCACTCCTTGGGGTGGCCGTCAACTCAGTGGGCAGTGCTGGGACCCGGCAAGTCTCTGACCCAGCCCTGCCTTCCCCTGGAGGCCTCCTCTCCCTCCTCTGCCCTCACATGGGGGCCAGGACTGGAGCTGGGAGAGGGGCAGCAGCTATGGCCCAGGCTAGGCAGGTTCCTTCCCTCCCCCACCAGGGGTCTTTGCGACTGACACAGAACATCTTACAAGTCTCCTGCTTCCAGTGCGGGGCTCCATGGGGCAGGAGCCCTTACCTGCCTCACCCAGGCCTCGCAGAGCTGCAGGGTCCACCGTAATGTCACATGGGGCTTCTTAAATTTAAATTATTTTTTTTAATTAGCTACAATTAAATCACAATAGCAGTTCAGTTTCTCAGTCACACTAGCCAGGGTTCAAGTGCTCAGGAGCCACACGGGGCTTTAGCAGACATCACGGACAGATGGGATCCCCCCCTGGGCAGTGGCCCCCCAGAGCAGGCCTCGCTGTGTCCCATCACTCCTTCGCTGACAGATCTCTCTCCCAGCCCCCGGGGGGCCCAGGCCGGTTTGACTCAGGCATCAAGAGCACCTGGCCCTAGAAAGTCCAAAATCCATTCTTGCCAGTTAAATGAAACCGAGACACTGGCTGTCCAGGGCACGAATCCGGGAGACAGAGATAAGAGCCAGTTAAAGAGCAGCGGTGAGATTATGACACAGATAGGACACGAAGGTTTCTACGCAGCGTGGATGGCAGGGCCCTTCCCTAAGCCGGCCTGTCTAAAATGCTGGTACAGCCGCCTGCCCTTCCTTTAAATCCTAAGACGTGGATTAAAATGCAACACAGGATGTAAGCAAGACTTCTCCCCATGGACGTCTAGAACAGAGTTGGGTTTTTTTTTTTTCCCTTTCCTTTTTTTGTTTATTTTATTTTTTAATTTTAATTTTTATTTTTTTTGCTCTTTCCTTTAAAAAGGCTGCAAACACTGTCCCGAAATCAGTGATAATTGTGACTTTGAGGCTAAATGTAGGCCACTTATCCTGAGCGCAGGCCTGTAGATTTTGAGGAAAATCTCCCGGGTCATCAGAGGCAAACCTTCTTCAGTCTTTTTACCCTCCCAGCAGTTTCCAGGGTTGGCACTGGCGTGGCGGGGGGGTGGGGTGGGGGGGGGGTGGGCGTGACACCCAAAATGCATTTCTGTCTGTCAAGTGTCCTGCATCCAGGTGCAAAGAATGGTCATCGTTCCCTTCATGCTCTTTCCCGTTTTGGGTTCCACCCCGAGCGCGGGGCCGTCCCGAGGGGATTCTCAAGTAGCCACGGCCCCGCTCTGCCCCTAGAGTTGCCTTGATCTTCAGCCACAGATGCAGACCACATGTTGTTCTGGTTAGAGTGGACAGACAGACGGACAGACGGATGGACGGAAGGTCATCTATGTTCCTCCAGAGAGATGAGCATCTCTCTTCTCTCTCCTTACTGTCTGGATCCACGCAGCCAAGCTATTTGAAATTGAGAGAGGAGGTTCCCCCCAGTGAATGCCTTATTCAGAGTTTCATTTCCCGTGGTGCTTTATCTGTTCATCCTATTTTTCTCTCCCCAACCTTTTTCTTTCTCTTGTCATTCAAGTCCAAAGAACACCTATGGGAGAAAAAAAAAAATGCACGTTCAAAACGATCTCTATGTAATGGTAGCGTTTGGCGACTACACGGAGCTCTAACATGTTAGTGAGCACCGTGAGTTTCCAGACGGGGTGGGAGGGGAGGACTTGGTGGTGTCTCGGGTCCTCTGAAGATGTCATGTGGGTAAGAGGCAGCTCACGGAGGGAGGCAGGATGAAGGGCGCCAGGGAAGGCGGCCTGGAAGTCCCAAGAGCTGGCCTTGGGAAGTCCCATGCTTCGTCTCACATGACCGGGGGCCCGGTTTGATGTGGTAATGAAGCATTAATTACAAGAAAAGAAAAGGAGGTGGGGAAATGGCCTTTGCTCATTCATTATTTTTATCTCCTAGCTGTGGAAGACCGAAAATTATTCATAGGAATGGTTTCGAAGAAATGTAATGAGAATGATATCAGGGTGATGTTTTCTCCATTTGGCCAGATAGAAGAATGTCGGATCCTCCGGGGACCCGACGGGCTGAGTCGAGGTGAGTGTACTGTCTATAAAGTCTCTTTCCTTAAGTGCTAATTGGAACTGTGTGTCACAATCAAGGTAGATGTAGCCACCGCACGCAGCAAGAGGTCACCCTGTAATGCGTCTCGTGTGATCACGTTTTCCAGCGTGAACTTTTCACCGTAGCTGAAGTGATCACCTTGAATTTCTCAGGTCGAGAAGGTCTTAGAGCCAACATATTAGCTCAGGCTCTCCCGGCCAGCGGGGATGCCGACAGGCCGCCCTGTCGTTATACATCCCTTTCGATATCAAATTGAAGTACATTCTGGGGGTGAAGGAGAGATGTGGAGGAGGAAAGAGAATATTTGTTGTTTTCATCTCAGTCTCTGGCTTCCTGCCTCTGCCCGAGAGCCATGGGAAGGGGACGGGCCCCTTGACAGCGACATAAACGGAGGAAGAACGTCAGTGTCCCCATGTAGCTCAGAACAGCTTAGGGACTCAGGGTAGCTGGGCCTGTCCTGGGGTGTGAGGGTTTTATTTCCAAGAGCAAAACTCCTGGGAGCCCTGAGCACAGGAAGTCCCATTACGTGGTAGACAGATGACTTGGTCCAGGAGATAGTAGGCTCCTCTTTGTCACCGTGATGGAAGCAGAGATGGGGGCTTCGAGCCCTGAGGAAAACCAGTGTGTCTGCAAGCAGCTACCTAAGGCAGCTGGAAATAACGTCCCTTTCCATGTCTGGCCCTCCTTGCACAGCAGATCCTTGGCTAACCCACTCCTAAGTGCTGTCGCAGAGTGTCCCCCCTCATCAGACCATGTTTCCCGAGACTGCCCAGGAGGCTGGAGTCAGGGTGTACATATAAAACGTCACTGTTCACTTCTCCTAAGCAACCCATATGTTTGCACCACAGAGAGGCTCTCATTCTATCAAGGATACTTCTCGATGCAGTTTCCATGGGGCTAATTAGAAACTTCTCTTCATTCCCAGTCTCTGGTTCTGGGACAGCACTGCCGTCTCGAACCACCTGCTGAAAGAAAAAGTTGGTCCTTACGTCTCAAAGCACTCCTTCACACCCGTGTCCCTCATTTTAGCTAAACTCAGCGCCACGTGAGGAAGAGCATTTGTTCTTTCGACTTTGAGATGCGGAACTTGACGCTGTCAGCTGCTAGAATCGAAGGCGTGGAGAACAAAGGTTTTCCGCCTACAGCCACCTCCGGGGCCCCCGAAACCGAGGCAATCGAGGGGAACAGTAGAAGGAGGTGGAAAAAGCTTCCTGCCTGCAGTCCCCGTGTTTTCTTCCAAAGGTGGTTTTAAAAGGAGGGAGGCATGGAATGGGCGTGACAGCTCAAGGGGTCCCCGACAGGCAGGCCTCCCCGAAAGCTGACCAAGATCGCTCTGAGTGTGGCCCCCACCTGCAGGCCCAGGGCCTAGGGCAGAGCCATAGCTTACGGCCCACACCGTTACCAGCCTCAACCACAGCAGCCCCCCAGGCTGGCGGCCACATGGCCTCAGGGGCAGGAGGATGCTGGGACCTCTGTCCTGGCGCCCTCCCCCCCCAGCCAGTGCCACCCCGGCTCGTTCACTCCCTGAGGACTGCCAGTCACGCTGGGTCATCTGACTCTGCTTGCCCGGGGCAGCCGTGGGGGCGGGGGAGCAAGATCCCCGTGGGAAGAGGCAGCCTGGCTGGATGAAGAAAAAAAAGGTGCGGGAACCCAGGAGCGGGACTGTTGTGATCCCTGTCCTTGCCAGCGCAGCGACCAGCGCCCGCGGGCTCCCCTCCTCCTCCCAGCCACAGCCCCGAGCTCGCAGGTTCCCAGTCGCCAAGGCCCAGGACATGGAGAACCAGCAGAGAGGAGGCTCCCCGACTAGCCACGGGAGGGATTTTCTAGTGGTGAGAGCCCCGTGGGCCCGAGATCCCGGTCCAGAACTCCAGACGTGAGCTGTGACCACCACCAGCCCACTGTCCCATCCCTGTCCCATCTCGGCCGCCCCAAGGGCAGCAGTCACCATGCCTGCCCCGCTCCCCTCCTGGGGTGCCCGCCATGGGAGGTCTCCTGGGTGAGCATCCCGCGGCTGGGGGGACCCCCACCCGTGCTCTCTGTCTGCCTGGCCGGTGATCCATGCACTTCCTCCAGTGGCCTCGGGGCCCACGGTGCCTAGTGCTCCCCGAGCGCCCCTAAATTACTCCCGCAGTGAGGACCTTAAAGCAGCCCCAGCTTCTCCCCCAGCTTCTCACAGGACAGAGCAGGATGCGGTAGTGGCCGAGAGGCCTCGACCTGACCTGCCTGCGCTGCCGCAGGGCGTGGGCCGCAGAGCTCCACGAGGACTCCGGTTAGGACGCCAGTTAGGACACCAGTTAGGACACCAGTTAGGGCAGCGCGCTCCTCCCTGCTTCCTGCACGTGCCAGCTCCGTGTAAAGAGGAGTACATTCCTCCCTGCCCCCCCCCCTTTTTTTTGCCTCCTTCTTCTTCTTTCTTCTTAACAGAAAAGTAATTTCTGGTGAACTGATGAGAATTCCCCATGGCAAAAAAAGAAAAATACTCATTTATAACCATTTGTTCTGAAATATAAAGCCAGACGCTGGTAGGTTTTTCAATTAGTGAGACCCAGGGACGCCTGGGTACAGGGGACTGCTCCTGAATCAGTGTATTTGTTAAAAGAACAATTCTCTCCCGTGCTACTATTTTGCTTCCATTAAAGAATTGCAGTTTTCAATCAAATATTAATAAGTGTCTCCCATTAGTGGCTGCGCAGATAAAGGGTGCTCAGCATTTCTGGTCTCCGATGCCTGTTGCTGGCTCAGCCATTTTAGACGTAAACAAATACATAAAAACCGAGTGAAAGGAAAGGTTGGTCGCCCTGAAAATGAAAAGCCCCTTGTCCTACTAAACCGAGTCTAAACTAGTCTAAATAAAAAAGTTTTTTAATCAAACCATGCAATCATGAGGCAGAGGGACAGAAAAGTGGTTCGCTTTTCTGGCTTTGCCTTTGTCCGGTTCAGCTACAAGAATGAAGACCGAAGAGGCAGGCAGGGGCGCTGGCTCCCCCACAGGTGTCTCGGGTCATTTCTTCTCTGACCACCTCGGTAGCTTCACTTTCCTCCCTGCCAGGTGCGAAGCTGAGGTCTCTCCTGGCTTCTAGAATCAGGGTCCCCGCACTGATTCAGGGGAGTGGGCTGCCAGGACCCACAGCTCTGTACTTTGGGTTAGAATCTTGAAAACAGAAATCCTCATCTCCATATTGACAAGAAAGACTATTTGCAAAGAAGCCCCGACAGTTACTCCCCAGCACCCAGATCCATGCCAGGTTCCAGATCAGGACCTCGCCCCCCTGCCCCCTCCCAGGAATCGTCACAACTGTACATGGACAGCACCTAGCATCTACCAAGCATGTTGAAACCAGCACTCAGCAAATATCAGGAGTCTGACTCTCTCTTTTCACCATATGCCCGCATCTCAATGTGCATTTTCCCCTTGGGGGGGGGGCAGTAACCATCTTTTCTAACTTGGAAAACCCAGTTTGAGATATTTTCAAGGCGCTCCCTAATACTCAGATCTTCTGCAGTAGCAGGTCAGCCTCCCAGGCCTGCTGACCTGTTTTGAGAAAGTAAGCGGCATACCACACGTCCACGCACAGGAAGTCAAATGAGATGTTTGCTCTCAAAATCAAAGCTGGAGTCCTCCGAGCCAGTGCATTCGTCAGTGTCCCTTTAGCCTGTTGATTTCCTAAAATACACATGTTCTCACTTACCCATAATCCCACCGTCAGAATGGACTGTTTGGGTACAGTCCACAGGGTTTTCTGCACCATGGCAACGAATATCTGTGACTCGGAGACAATGAAAGAGTTTATCTCATTTTTCTTTCCCACAAAGTGTAGTCAGATCTTTACTGCCATGTAAGGTAACTTTCTGCTTGTTTAAGAATATTCCAGCTGTGTTTATGGTGTTCCAACATTCTCCTGCCAAAACCCTTGACAAATGAAATTGGCAATATTCTCAGGGATGTTGGCGAGCACAGACTGGACTTAGCCACTAAATCCTCATTTGTTTCCATTATATCTGATCAGAATATTAGGATGGGGCTTTTGACTTTTAAAACAGGTACACACAGTGGACTCAGTTTGGATCACGACAGCTTAGGCTCACCCATGTGATATCTAAGCATGTGCGGAAATTCGTATCAAATACCCCTGGGTTAGGTACTGCATTTTGTTATCTGGTTCTCCGTACAGTCCCTGAACCTCCCCTCGGGGCTGAGATTTGGCAAACTAGTAAGTTAGGACTTAACTAGTAAGTCCTGCTCTGCACTCAGCCTGAGGTGCCATTAAGGAGCAATCTCTCCACACCAGTTCTAGAGAAACGAAGCCACCCCTGGAGGTGGTGCACCCCAGTACTAGTTGTGACGCTCTCGTGTTCTATGGAGAACATATGTTTAATACACTCTGCCTCCACTAAAAAGATACAGGGAGGAAAATCAGCTGCATTAAGAACTCTCTTTGGCCGAATGGGAATTTATAAACAAGTTTTCCATAGGCCAAAAGCTGCTTCGTGCCACACAAGTTATTTTAAGTACGCTTCCCTCAGTTGAAATATAGCAGACTGCTGCTTCTCTTTCAAAGAAGAAGCATAAAAGCAAGAGGCCCTGACATTGTACATGCTTTTGAAAGTGCCTGTGCTCCTTCCTTTCTTCCTTCTCTCTCTCTCTCTCTCTCTCTCTCTTTCTCTGGTGCAGACCAAGAATTCATCTAGTTCTCTCAAAATTCTCTTGCAACTGAGAAAATAAGTAGAACACCTGAGTGAAGATAGCTTTTCAGTTGAGATGACAAGCGTAATAGATGTGTTCCAGAATCTTCTCTGTGACAGGGCCACGTGCGTTCCTTAGATCCCGTCTGTAGGAGGAAATTACTTGGAGAAACCTTTCCCCAGTCAATCATTTATCTGTTTTAGCAGCAAGAAGGCAGCCCCACCAAACCGGGAGGAGTGCAGCCCCTTTCATTTCTGTGAGCCATCTGTGACATTCTGAAAGTAGAGACAATAAGTAATTGTAAGGTAAAATACAGGGTGGCCACAGTCAAGGATGAATTTTTTCTTAATTTTTTTTGTCAGCTATTATGTACTTAGAGAGGTTTCAAGACAATAAGATACAGGCTATCTTAACTAACTAAAAAAAAAAAAGAAGAAGAAGAAGAAAAGCTTCATATCTTGGTACAT